>NC_137790.1:131381571-131631571 GCF_963383645.1 Muscardinus avellanarius
AGAGACAGGAGGATCGCGCAGGTTTGAAGCCAGCCGCACGCTCTGGCTTAGGAGACCCTGTTTCCAAATTTAAAAAAATGTAAAAATAGGTCTGGGAGTGTAGCCCGGAGGTAGAAGGGCTTCCAGGAACCCCAGTTACCACCAAAAAAAAAAAAAAAAAAAAAAAAGTTTAAGAATAGTTCACTCCCTTAGAGAAACTATTTTGTGCTACATTTCCACATGTCATCTTAAGTTAACACCTTATAATGTTCAACTTTCAGGCAGAAAACTGAACCTTGGACACACTAAATAACTCCCCACATCTAAAAAGTAGCAGAGATGGGGCTAGAAACGGGGTTCGCCAAAAGCCATGAGCCACGTACTTTTCTCCTACACCACCCTCCTCCCCTCTACATTTTTCAGTGTAGGAAAATAACTTTCTCCTTTTTTTTTTTTTTCCTGCACAGGGACACGATGTTGGTTTACAAAGTAGTTTTAAAAGATTTATGCATTCTAAGTGAGGCTACCCGTATCATCTTGAAAAATAATAAGAAAGAAGGTACATCTGGACCTACTTATTATTCACCTTCAAACTCAGAGAAAGGAGTTAATTATTTAAGTGCTATCAGAAAAAAATCATAGAAATCAGAGGACGGCATTTTCCTCTTAAAGAGAGGAGTCTCTTACATTCTTTCCCTCTTGTTAAACTTCAAACCAACATGATGAGTTATATGAGCCTGCCATGCAGCATAGAGATATGTATCATAATTGCTACTCTCCATGCTAGCTATCTATCAGAAACCTTAATGTAATTGCCAGACTGAATCCTAATTCATCTCTGAGAGAAGCTTATTACTTTGGGGGAGTTGTATCACCTGCTTTTAAATCACCCGCAAGTATAGCTGCAATGATCTATTTAGTGTTCAGGATTTTAAATGCTGCTGCTTATATCTATATTAATTCCCCATCTGCCAGCCAGTTCAGAGAAGATACTGGTCAACTGCAGGGCAGTATTAGGGTCTTCTCTATGCTAGCATCCCTCTTTTTCCTTTTAATACATTCTTCCCTATGTGGCTGCCAGAGAGAGCTTTCTAAAACACAATACTGTCTGTGTCACCTCTTGCTGAAAAGCCATGGATCGCTCCCTATTACCTATGGGACGTAAGACTTTGGATTTCTCACGCCACTGCCATGTTCAGGCAAAATTATAGACTATACTAGAAATAGTTGAGATCAGGCAGAAATTGGCCAGTGTAGCCAGGCTTCCTGTCACCTCCAGAGACCATGGATGTTCATTCCGGGTGCAAGCCACAATCTCGACAACTGTTCTCAGAACCAAGCAAAGTGCAAAACAGTCATGAAAGAGGAAATGATCAATACAGAAGATCACAAACATTCAACATGCACATGATTTGTGTCCCAGAAGAAAGCATCGGCATAGAATAGTTCTGTAGGAGCATTGCAGATACAAAAAAGAAAAATTTGACATAGCAAAATAACAACAAAAAACGACCTAAGAGAATCACTGTGTTAAAAATAAAAGTCTTTAAAGAAACTCACTCTTAGTAAACTAAGAAGAGCTGAGTTTGAAAAGCCAGCGTAGGGTCTGATAAATTACCCAAGTAGAAATTATAAAATAAGTTTGTTGCCAAAGAAATAGAGTCAGGTCACCTTCAGAATTCTCCTATGGTATAGTAAGTGATATGGGGCACGGATCAAGTCTTAAGGGATGAAGAGATTGTAACTCAATGGAAATGTGAGAGTCAAGTCATTTATTAAGACAGTGGAAAGTTTACCTTCCTTCTGTAAACACTGGGAAAGCAGAGCCCCGAGGTGCTCATCTGGTGGTGATATGAAAGGGGTCAGAGAAACAAGGTAAGTCCAATACAATTAAGGAGAAGTTTCCCAGTGTGGTGGCACACACCTGTATCCTGGTACTTGGGAGGCTGAGACAGGAAGATCACAGGTTCAAGGACAGCCTAGGCAATGTAACAAAGCTCTCAGCAGCCTAGCAATACCCTGCTTCAAAACCTAAAAATAAAATAAAATAAAAAAGTCTAGGGGTGTAGCTGAAAAGTAGAATGCCTCTGGGTTCAATCCCCAGTGACACACACAAATACGAGGGAGAGGAGGGAGGGAGGAAGGGAGGGAGGGAGGGAGGGAGAGAAAAGAAGGAGAAGAAGAAGAAGAAGAAGAAGAAGAAGAAGAAGGAGGAGGAGGAGGAGGAGGAGGAGGAGGAGGAGGAGGAGGAGGAGGAGGAGGAGGAATGAAGAAGGAAGGGGAGGAGGAGGAAAGGAGGAGGAGGAGAGGGCAAAGTTAAATGCTCAGAAATATGGAACTATTGTGTAAAAAGACCATCTTTACCAAATCCAGTTAAACACAGGTTCCAAACTTTGTTTTGAATTGAACTACAAATTTGCAAATGTCAAAACTTCTAAAAAAAAAAAAGCAAAAGATAGCATCAGAGTCTATACAGAGAAAAGCACAGCCAGCTCCCTTCCTCCCCTGAGAAAGCCTCTGGCCACCCTCAGGCTGGGTCATGGTCCTCTTCCCCCTCCTCCCATCCCCCTGGGCTTCTCTATCAAAGCTCTCATTCCAGTGCTGCACCTTGCACTTGTCTCATTTTCTGTTTTTGGTCATTAAAAGAATGTGAGCCGGGCATGGTGGTGCATGCTTATAATCCCAGCATTCGGGAGGCTGAGACTGAAGGATCGCAGTTCGCAGATAGCCTCAGCTATTTAGTGATGCCCTCTGCAATTTAGTGAAACCATGTTTCAAAATAAAGAATAAAAAATAGGGCAGGGGGTGTGGCTCAGAGTTCGAATGCCCCTGGGTTCCATCCCCAGACCCACACACACACAGAAAAGAATGTGAGCCCCTAAAGTACTGGGTACTATCCTATATGCATCTTCTCCCAGTATAGTTATTACCATTACTAATTATAAATCTTTATTTATAAATGAATGGGTAAAGGCATGAATGCACTTCCACTATACTCTGGAGGCATTCCTTGAGGGTGTGACCTCTGATTCTTCAGGCAAGACTTCTAGGAGGAGTTGCTGGAAGGTGTATTTTAATATATACTGTGAGCGTCAGGGAAGATCTCTCCCCAAATCTTCCTGTGTGCAAGCAAGCACGACAAGCTCACTGCAGTGCGATCGCAGAGGATCCCCCAAATGCCGTGCTTCTCACCATCACTGCTCTGAGAGTTCTTGCCACGTCCATGACGAAGTGAAGAAACTGGCTCACAGAGGTACTGGGATATTTCCAAGTTCACAGTGACAAGGTAGAATAGAACTTAACCGTAGCCAGGTATGGCGGTGCACACCTGTAATCCCAGGACTTTGGAGGCTGGGACAGGAGAATTGCAAGGTGGAGTTCAGGCTCCACAACTTAGTGAGACTCTCAGTGATCTAACAAGACTCTGTTTTCAAACAAAAGTAAAAAATAAAAAGAGCTGGGAGTGTGGCTTGAAGGTAGAAGATCCCTGAGTTCAATCTCCAGTAACACACACACACACACACACACACACACACACACACACACACACACCACATGAAAGAACTTAAGTATATCTCTCTGTTCATGTTTGGTCTCCTCTTTCTATTCCTCATTGTATCCCAGGTCAGGAAACCCCAGTAAAGACAGTCACATTGTGACATGAAGGAGTTTTATCTCCAGAGTGTCAGAGGGCCAAATTCAGCATCCGCCACACCGGCTGCCTCGCCACCTGGCTGCTCAATATGCAGAAGGCGAAATCCAAGTTCTCTGTACATTCGGCAGTTTAGTTCACCAGGAGAACGCTGTGTCCCCTTGATGAATGATGTCCTGGTTGCATTTACATGAAGGGGGACTGGAGAGCGAGCTTTCCACGTGTGATAAGGGGGCTGAGCTATGCATCACTCTGTGTCCGCATGCACACATCGGGGCTGATGAATGGGGCTCTGAGGAGCAGGGCTCCTGGCGTCTCCCAGATTCCACATGCCAGGCTCAGCTGATCAGGTGCCTGATTAGGGGTTCAAGAACAGGGCTCATTGACGATCCCATCACTCAGACACATCTATTCATCAACAGTTTACTGAGTACCTTGTCTGAACCAGAGGCTGGCTAGATGCTGCCTAGACGGAAGGAAGAGACAGTCTCTATCTTTAACACATCATCTAATAACAAAATAATCAGTTATTGAGCTCCGGCATTGTATTAGACATTTCACATGCGGTATCTCCTGGAATCTTCACTGCTCCCCTGGAGGGTAGTTATAATCCTCATTTAAAGATGAGAAAACATAAGGCCAAGGAAGATGAAACAACCATCTCAATGTCCTCACAGGTAGGTAGTAAAAGAAGCTTCATTTGAACCCAGGTCCATCTGACCTCAGACTCATCGTTCGTTATTTATCTCCAGCTATGCAGACAAAGGAGGCCACTGAGAAGGCGCATCAATTCGGCAGGCATTCTGCACAAACTATTTTTATCCTCATAACAAAACAGGGCTACACCCATCCTCTACGTGCTGTTTTGCAACGTCTTATGTTTCTAAAATTAATTCCGGATAAAGTTAAGAAAATAAGTGATAGGACCTACTCAATGTGACAAACACTTATTGTACATTCTAATTGGGCTCAGCTCTCTGCTGATGTCGGGGCAAACTGACATCAGCAGTGGCTGCTTGTTTTCCGGAAGCTCAGGGCTACAGGTCTTTATGTAGGATGAGATGCACATCCTCTAACATGTTCATACTCTCAGACTCCTACCTGTGGACATGCTATCCACTCTTCTGAGCTGAGCTGAGCTAAATGTTTAGCCTGGTACTACACCTGAGGCTCTGATGATCTCGGTGGTTCTCCCATGACCCACTAAGCTGGGCATCATCTGCTTGCCCCTGCAGACTGACTTTCCCTTTTGCACCTGAATTTGTGTGGGAGGCCTTCGGGGCCACATTAAAGAGCTGCATTGCTGGCCTCTCCAGGCTGGTTTAGCAAAGGAGAAGTCTACAGAGAGGATAGAAGGAAGAAGGAAAATTGGGATATTTACTTGCCCTGTTCCCTTTGTAGGGCAAATCCAATGTGCTTTATTCTTTATTTTTTAAAATTTTTATTGGTGTATTGTAGTCATACATCTTAATGGGATAAAAGACTTGTGGAGACATACATGCACACATCACCCCATTAGCCCACACCAGATCCCCACCCCATTCCCTCTCCACCCCTCCTTCCCATGCTTTGCTTAGTGATTGACTTTGATGTTTAAGTATATCATGTTCTTTAGAGAGTTTCTCTCTTCCCCCTCCCATTCCTTAGTTAGATTGCCTTATCCTTCTTCATCTAGAGTTCCTACTGTTACCCATTTCTCCCCAGCTTTTGTGTATTAGGGAGAGCATCCTATATCTTATTTTTTGTGACTGACTAATCTCACTTAGCATAATGTCCTCCAGTTCCATCCATTTCCCTGTATATGATGTAATTATGTTTTTATTTATGGCTGAGTAAAACTCCATTGTATACATATCCCATAGTTTTGAAGTCCATTCATCTGTTGATGGACATCTTGGCTGGATCCATAGTTTGGTAATGGTGAATTGTGCAGCTATGAACATAGATATGCATGCATTAGTTTGGTAGTTTGGTTTTCTTTCTTTTGGGTAGATACCCAGATGTGGCATTGCTGAATCAAATGGTAAGTCCCTTCCCATTCTTCTGAAGGTCCTCCATACTGTTTTCCAAAGGGGTTGCACTAATTTGCAATCCCACCAAAAGGAGAGTCCCACTCCTGCCAGGCGACCCTCCCTGCCCAGCGTTATCCTCAGCTGCTCAGCTTCTCTACTGAATCCCTTGCCTCTGCCTCACCATATCTAACCCGAGCACCACATCATCACTTTACACTCAACAACATCTGCTCACAAATTTGTAAACAACTCTGCATGCACCTCTTCTCAAACTATGTAATTCTTGTGACCCCTAATTATGTCTTTTTATTGTAACTATTAACATATACTAGTTGAACAACTTAATATGATTCACTGTGCTATCTCCATGCATACATATATCATGCATGGGTCATGTCAATCTACCCTTCTTCACCTACTTCTGGTCCCCAGCTAATTTCTCTTCTAAATGTTAAGCTAAATAAGTCAGACACAGGAAGACAAATATCAAATGTTGTCTTATATGTGAAAACTGAAAGAAACAAAACCAACCAAACAGACAAACAGAAGACAACCTGACACTACCTAATTTGAAAGTGCCATCTGTTTCCTACCAGGGTGCTGTCTGATACCATCTTTGAGCATAGGAACCATATTGAATGCATTGTTTCATTGCCTGTGGCACCGGCCACAGTTAGAGCAGAGTTAGGCCTGCAACGGGTGGGCATTGCCTGACCATCTCCTCCCTCACCCAAGAGTCAGTCTTATAAGACGTTTTCTTAAATTTATTATTACTTCTTTTTGCAAATGTAATTCTGTTCTAATTGAAAGTAGTTAATATTTCTTAGCCTATATAGGGGGGGCATGGATCTCTTAGGAACTCTGATGAAGGTTCAACCTACATAATTATACAAATGCACGTTTTCATAAATATTTGCATACATTTTCAGGTAGCTCATAAACCACAGGTTAATAACCCCTGCGATGCATTCATTCCTTATTAAAGCAAAGGATTCTATCATGAATTGAATACTTGCTCCTAGTTCTGAGTCATAATCCATTTGGAAGGCTTTTCTCTTATAATAGTAATAATAATAACTATTACTATTATTTAAATGAGGATGGCACTCAGATTTATGAGACAGTTGTGGTAATACATGATGTTGCATTTTATATCATCCTCCCTCGACCACTGAAATAGGATTATTAGTATTAAGCTCACAAATTTCTTAAGAGAAAAGTAAAAAGTAGTAAGAACATATGTAGCTCTTACTCTGTCTCCAGCACTGCTCTTACTACTCTATAAATATTCACTTGTTTAATGCCCACAAAAAGCCTACAAGGTCAGTTCTATTTCAGTTCCACCCTGAGCTCTGCAAAACCCTGAGACAATTGTGGCTAGAGGCGTCACTTCTTGGAAATTCGACTCAGGCAGGGTCTGGGAGCTGCGGCTCCTCACCCTGCTTCCCTAGTTTCTTAAGGCTGCCCCTGCCTTGGACATTTGCATGGATGTCACCTGTCTGTGCACCTCCCACATCAATGACTTTCAACACGTTTCAACACTCGATGCAGAATGTGGACTGCAACATATTAGTAATAACAATTGATATTGAAACGTGTTGAAGCTGGGTGTGGTAGCACATAGCCATAATCCCAGTTCTGGGAGGCTGAGGCAGAAGGATTGCAGGTACAAGACCAGCCTTAACAATTTAGAGAGATTCTCAACAAACTGGAGTGATCCTGTTTCAAAACAAAAATAAAAAAATAAAAAGGAATGCCCCTGGGTTCAATCTCTAATATCTCTCTCTCCTCTCTCCTCTCTCCTCTCTCCTCTCTTCCTTCTCTCTCTCTCTCTCTCTCTCTCTCTCTCTCTCTCTCTCTCTCTCTCTCTCTCTCTCTCACACACACACACACACACACACACACACACACACACACAGAGTATTGAGACCTCCTTTTGTACTGGACTAGCTCTATCCTCTGAGTTTAATTATTTCTTTAAGGTTGCAAGACAGTCAGCAAACAACTACCTCTTCAAGGCTCTAAGACCCAGTCAGCAAACTTTAGCCTGATAGCTGCATCTAGCCAGTGGCATGGTTTTGTACCTCCTGTGAGCTAAAAATAATTCTACATGTTTAAAGGAATAAAAAGATGGAAGAGAAAAAATAATAACAAGAAGCATGTGTGTCAGTGGCCATGCAGCCCACCGCTGCTTCTCCACCTTCAGACAGACTCTCTTCTGCGTGATCCTGAGTGGTGCAGGCTCCCTCTAAATGACTCATCAATACCATATCCAGCCCATGAGGGGCGCTAATGTGATACCTAAGAGTGCTCCAGAGGTTTACCCCTGAGAATTTGCTTAAGAATCCATTTCTTGGGAGTAGGGACATTCTTTATTACCTAATAAAATAGTTATATTGTGAATCAGGAGTCCAGGTTTCAGCTAACGTGATTCTATTAGTGGTGATCACCACTCCTCGCCGTTTAGCTGCCGTGGTGTGTCGGACGTTTTTTCTTTCCCCTCCGCCCACTGCATCTTGCTGTCTTTGAAGTTAAAGGGGACCATCCAAGTTTGCCTCTTCATAAATGCCGGACCCACACAACTTTAATTGACATCCATTGATGGCAGGAGAGGCATCTTCCAGCTGCAGGGTGTGCTCTGAACGTTGGCATGTGCCCAGAAACCAGGGCTGTAGTCATACCCAGGCACTCTTTAAGCTGCAGGAGAAATGGCCAGCTGCCCAACCACAAGAGAACCAGGGCTTGGCTTTTCTCTGCTCCTGACTGGATCAAAACTCTAATTAAAGATCCCTCCCCTCATCAGGGCCTTATTTGCTGCCTCTAAAGCTATTACCAGTGTCAACTTCAAATGGCAGAGTTGTGTTTCCCCCCACCATCACCAATTCAGACTCAGTGATAGGAGACCTGTTTTCTCAGGAGGAGAGAAAGACAGCCAGAGCCTTCCTGTGAACACTCTGTGTTGCCATGGTGGCCCAGGCCTTGGAAGACAGGACTGTCTGCAAAACCAAGGCTGTGGAAGACAGGATTGTCTGCAGAGCCCAGGCCTTGGAAGATAGGGTTGTCTGCAAAACCAAGGCCATTGTAGACAGCGTTGTGGGCAGAGCTCAGGTCATAGAAGACATGTGTTGTCTGCGGAGCTTGATGTTGCCCGGCAAGGGGCAGTCTCAATGACAAGTGACATGCTTCCTTTCACTGAGCAGTATCTGAGCTACATTTGTGCTTTTTTTCTCTAACCACATAACGACTTACCCTGCAGTAGCTTTCTATTAACACTCACATGCAGGGAGAAGGGGATGAAGACTTGGAGGGGTAAGCAGGCAGGGCTCCAGTGCCTCTTGTCATAGCCCTTCTATATCAGGGCTTGAAACTCAGCTGAGCTTACTCTCAAGGTCCTCTTGATCTTTGGACTTCCTTATTTCTTCATGTCTGTGTGTGTTTGGCCTTGAGGGAGGGGAGGCCTTGTGTTTAATAATTGGTTGAATCTATTCTGCATAGAAGCTTCTGTTGCAGTTGTCTATGATGGGATCTCAGCTCTGGCCCATAGAACCCTCTAAACCTTTTCAAAACCTCTTTGAGCCCCGGATGCCAACCTGTCCACCTCATCAGCAGGTGCCCTGGCCTCTTGCTTCTGGCTGGGTGTGACCATGAGGGATTCTCAAGGAGATGGGGATGTTATGGCCCCAGTTCTCTTCCTGCAGTATGGCCTGCACTGGCAGCATCTACCCACTGAAGGTCACAGTCCTCTAGAGACCCATATTTTCCTCTTGAGAATCCTGTAGTTTCTTCTTCATCCCATTGGTACCTCCAGCCCAGAGGTAGTAATATCTTACTTGTGCTATCTCTGAGACCCTGCCTTATTTTTTAGGGTTTCCGTAGCCTAGCTCTGAGTCCCTACATTTTCTTTTTATTTTTTGTTGTACTGGGAATTGAACCCAAGGGCATCCTCCTTCCGAGCTACACCACCAGCTCTTTTTTATTTTTCCAGTACTGGGGATTATTTTGAAACAGGACCATTCTAGATTGCTGAAGGTCTTGCTACATTGCTGATGATGCCCTTAAACTTGCAATTCTCCTTTCTTTCTCAGCCTCTCAAGTACTGGGATTATAGGAGCATGTCACACTTCCCAGCTCTGGTCCCGTTATTAAACTCACCATAAAATTACTCCGCTACCAGAATCAGTTTACTATTGATGCCTAGACTGACATAATGCTTTGCTTTGATCTGCATTTGGTGTGTGATTCCAAAATGCATAAGGGATACTGAAAATGAGTGTGGAACTGGATGTCCAGGTATTAAGTGGCCAGGGAATAAGGATGTAAGGATGCCTGAAGACCCACATACACGAGACAGTCTTCTACAGAGAGGGATTCTCCAGCCCACAAGGCAGATGGCGCTCCCACTGGGAAAACTTTGCAGCCTGGTGAGGAAGCCATGGAGACACTTGCCTGCTGTGAGAAGACACTGAGAATTAATGAACCTTCACCCAGAAACCTGAGTGGCAGTCTCAGACTCCAAGGCCAATGACTCCCACATCAGTGCTCTCACTAAAACAATGAGACGTCTTGCTGTCTTCCATACATCCAGCAATTAGCTATACTCTAATTAATGGCTTCCAGTAACTGAGTCAATCCAGTCCCTGGGTTGACTCGCTTCTGGAATTCTGTTGCATGGAGGACATGGCGTCATATCAAGTCTTTCTGCTTCTAAATCAGGAGAAAGACATTTGGAGATGCAGGCAATGATCACTAGCAGTTATGATTTTGAGCTGTGAAATCCCACCACCACTTCCTGGGCAAACATTTTGACTTTTCCAGATCTCTTCCTCTAAGTGTTTGCTCTCTTTCTCCTCCTCCCCCTCCTCCTTTTCCTCCTCCTCCTCCTCTTCCTCCTCCTCCTCTTCCATCTCCTCCTCCTCCATCTCCTCCTTCTCCTCCATCTCCTCCTCCTCCTCCTCCGCCTCCTCCTCCTCCTCCTCTTCTTCTTCTTCCTCCTCCTCCTTCTCCTCCTTCTGCTCCATCTCCCCCTCCATCTCTCTCTTCCTCCTCCTCCTCCTCCTCCTCCTCCTTCTTCTTCTTCTTCTTCTTCTTCTCTCTCTCTCTCTCTCTCTCTCTCTCTCTCTCTCTCTCTTTCTCTCTCTCTCTCTCCATTAAATCCTTCTTGACTCCCACCTGCTTGCTCTGTTATATTGGAAGGGATACGTGTTTGAGGTTGTTTGAAGGTGCTCTTCCCCACCTTCAGTCCTACCCTTCCTGCTCTCTGCATTCTTGGACTGTAAGAAAAATGTGAGAGAAACTATTGATAAATGAAGGATAATAATGGGATAACCACTTAGGGAGCCATTTCCATTGTAGACACTGCATCTATATTTGTGCCTTTGTACAGAATATGCTGTCTACATGTTAGGAACGAAGAATCTGAGTCTCTAAGAGGAGTCTGAAATTTAGCCACATGAACTTCCACCCAATGCAAACTCCCCAAAGAATTCATTCCAAGGCCTGCCACCCCTCAGTCTCTTCATCTGACTTGACTCCATCTTCCAAGAGTGGGGGGGCTGTTGATTGTCACTGAATTAAGCCCATTTTTGCCTGTTCTCACCACAAGAATATTCAGAGTTTCCTTTCCAAGAGTCCACATTGCCAGAGCATTCTACTTTGACACGTATCAGAAATGATAGGATCAAGTCACTAAGCCTGAGTTTTCTGTGGAACTGGGAAGTTTCCCATCACCCATTACTCTCCTTCATCAGAAATCCTCCTCCTTTTTTTCTTCCAATTCCAACACATGACCTGTAGAGTTCCAGAGGCTAGATATGCCCATGATCAAGGTATCAGTAGGTTTGAGAGCTTCTGAAGTTTATCTCCATGGCTTGCAAAGTACCACCATCTTGCTGCGACCCTAAAAATTGCTCCCTCTAATGTGTGTATTTGTACCTAATTTCTTCTTCTTAACAAGCACCAGTCATATTAGTTTATGGCCCAACCTAATAGACTCGCTTGCCCTTACCTAACTCTTTAAAGGCCTTATCTTCAAACACAGCCACATTCTAGGGAACTAGGTGTTGGGACTTCAACACATAAATATTGGGGGGAGGGTACAATTCAGATCATATGCAGAAGGCAGTTAGCAGTAAGGAATCCAATGACAAGGTCATCTAGGGATAAAGGAACCAAATATAAAGAGTCTAGCTGGGAGACCCAAGTCTCAGGCCTCAGTGGACCAAGCTCTCCTTGTGACCTTGAGAAAGTTGCGGGGTCTCCCTCACATCCATAACTCTTCTGTCCCTGCTAGCCTAACCTTGTGCTGCTGAACCTACAAGTTTGTGGTTGTGAATAATTTTTGAGTAAAAGAAAGAGCTAGACTTATGCAGTTGACACTTAAATGTCTACTAGAAGGAAAAGGAGCAGATGATAGTAATTATTGTTTATAGGAAAGTGATCTCCGATGCCCCTTCCCCATCTCAATAGGAGGCCACCACTTCAGTTAGTGCCATGCTAACTGAATCTGGGTACCGTATCTCATACCATCCTCCCTGCTACCATGGCAGGACAGGAGGCACCGTTAGATCTGTTTCAGGTAAGGAAGGAGGGCTTGGAAGGTCCAAGGGCTCAGTGAGCACGCAGAATCCTGGGTGGTCTAAC
The DNA here is from genome assembly GCF_963383645.1 of Muscardinus avellanarius. Taxonomy (NCBI): domain Eukaryota; kingdom Metazoa; phylum Chordata; class Mammalia; order Rodentia; family Gliridae; genus Muscardinus; species Muscardinus avellanarius. Next base: position 131,393,854 of record NC_137790.1, read on the forward strand.
TCCAGACCGGAGCCCCCTCACTCTGTACACTAGATGGCGCCCTGGCCAAGTGCACTGAGGGACTGAAGTTCAAGACTCTTCCCTGCCTCCAGGGAATTCACAGGCTGAGAGAGTCCACTGCGACAGGCTGAGGAAGGACTGATCTTTTTGATGATGGAATTTTAGATACAGGATACCTAGGATCACCTGAAGATACTCATCCCCTTCTAGCCAGGAACTGTGGGAGAGGAGGAAGATAGCCAGTCAAACTATGACAGAAATTCCAGAAGACCCGCCCAAAGCACAATACCCAGGATCTAAAAGGGGCAAAATGGAAGAATCTAGAAACATATCTGGATGGTTGGATACACATACTGAATGCATTCTGCAGTGAAAAATACTAAGCATGAGGTGTGTGAGCACTGAGATGGGGCTCAACCATCACTGTGAGCTACTTGCACACAAGCTCTCTTCTGTCAACACAAGTCCTCTTCTGATTGGACAGAAGGTGAGAAGGAGCCTGTGTTTTGCAAGGCTGTTGTTCCATGATGACTCCAGATAGTGACGGGACCTGGTGATAGAGGGGACCTATTCACAAATGGCTGGGCCAGGGTAAGGACAGTCAAGTACCCAGGAGCAACTTTTCTGCTTTTGTAGTACTGGGGATTAAACCTAGGGGCCTTCTACCTCTAAACTATACTCTTACCCCTTCTTTGCATTTATTTTTATTTTGAAATAGTTTTTTGCTATGTTGCAGAGGCTGGCCTTGAACTAGTCATTCTCCTATCTCAGCTTCTCAAGTACTGGGATTATAAGCATGCATCAGGGTAGCCTAGCAGGGGCAACATTTAAGGAGGCTCTCACTCCCATCATGGCTCAATGCAAGGTTAGCTCTGACTGTGAATCTGTGAGTCTCATGGCCATACCCCGCCCTACTGGGAGGGAGAAATCAGCCCCCTTTTAGATCGTGGTTGATGCTTATTCCCATAAGTAGAAGACAAATATGTCTTTTAATCTGGAGTCATGCCCTGAGGCTCTGAGCAGACCTCTGCTCAGAGGCAACATTGTCTAGCCAGAATTTAATAATACTACTTTAATTTTACCATATTTACTTTTACAGACTTATAGCAAGTGATATTAGCTTTCCATTTGCAGTCAAAATATAAAGTTTCCTTTTAAGATAAATTTAAAGTTTTTTGTAAAAGTAAGTTCCTCTGAAGAAAAAGGATAAGTCAATATTAGACCAGACGATATGTAGATGAAACAAAACTTGAGAAAATGGGCTGCATTGGACCAAGGCTGAGAAATTCTAGAATTTTTATGTTGGCTGTTCCATGAGGTTCGTCTTGTAGGAACAGGAAACGACAGAAACTTGATATTGGGTCCCAGAGGACCAACCTTCTGTCTACTGATCCCAGAAGCTACCCCTGCTCCAAGACAGCCAACACAGGCTTCTGCATGCAACAAAAACACTTGGTCTCCATTACTATGAGCTTCCAGGGAGCTTGTTGCTTCCAGGGATGTCTCTATATAATGACTGGTCCAGCACTGAGATGACTTCAATTCAGCATCTCTACTAGTATGTCCTTTCAATCCTAGGAAGCCACTTTTTTTTTTTTTTTTGCAGTACTAGGGATGGAACAGAGGGCATTCTATCTACGAGCTCCACCCCTCATTCCTATTTTTATTCTTTATTTTGAAACAGGTTCTCACTAAGTTGTGTATGGCCTCACTAAGTAGCTGAGGCTGTCTGCGAACTTGCAATCTTCCTGTCTCAGCCTCCCAAGTACTTGGATTACAAGTATGTGCCACCACACCTGGCTTGGAAACCAATTTTCATTATTCCCTGAAGAATGGCAGCCTCTGGCAAGTCTCTTTTCAGAGAAAACAGTAGAATGGGTACCATTTCTTGGTCAAGATTTTCTTAATGTTTCAAAGCATCCTTTGGGCTGGACATCCTGGTGACTGATAAGGACATAATTCTGGTGTCTTCATTTGAGAAGAGCCCCAATACTAAATCCTTTGGCCCAGAAGGCTTTTGGCCAGGAATAAAGAGATCAAAAGGGTCATGATGGTGTGGGGAGAAGACCAAATTGAAAGTAGGACCTTGACCTGCTTACCCTTCTAGCTGATATTCCACTCAGTCCCTGCCAGTAAGCAGGTGACTAGCTATCTCTTTCTAGCCCTGGTGAGTCAGAAGAGGAAACTGAGGGGGCCAGGAGATATGTGACCCCCATACACATGCCACAAACAAGGAATAGGCTGCTTTGTATTCCACAATTTTATACCTTTGAATACTGTAAAAATAGGGAGAACCTCAATCTCTCAGTCTCAATTCTCACTCCTATAATCCAACACAACCTATCACACAGCTTAGATGAAGAAAGACTTATTTGCTCATGGGTTTTGGGGACTTAGAGGTTCATTCCATGTGAGTGCAGGCTTCCATGGCTTGGGACATGGTGGTGAGAAGTAGAGAGAGAGAGAGAGAGAGAGAGAGAGAGAGAGAGAGAGAGAGAGCGCGCGCAAGCATAAGACTCTGCTCTCACATGACAGAGGCCAGAAGCAGAGAGAGAGAGAAAGAGAGAGAGAGAGAGAGAGAGAGAGAGAGAGAGAGAGAGAGACTGACCAGGAGAGAGAGAGAGAGAGAGAGAGAGAGAGAGAGAGAGAGAGAGAGACTGACCAGGGAGCAGGTAGAGGATGAACCAAAATATAATCCCTGAAGCCATACCCCAGGGATTCCCTCCTTAGCAACCAAGCCCCCGCTTCCAACGTGGCTACCTTGCTTCCATGAGGGTTAGGAGGATACTCTAAATCCAAACCATTACGCTCATTATGGCGCCCTCTGATCTGGGAAGGAAAGACAGACTCACCGAACGAGAACAAATAAGCCTAGGGACTGAAGAACAAAGAGCAGTTCTCAGAGCTGCGTCTCCCTCCCAGGAGGTTTTAAAGTAAGTCCCCCACCTGTCTTGGAGGCTCAGTTTTTTCGATAGTAAAATGGACTACAGCTTCCTCTCTACAAGAGCCAAGTCATAAAATAATCAGAAAGCATATTGGCAACAAAGAAATGCTGGGCAAATGAAGGGTCTCATTTATAATGATTGAAAAGGGATATTAAACAGGCATCAGAGTAGGCTGGAAAAAGCTAAGGTTGTCAGTCACATCAGGGCAGGAGAAGAGAGGCTTCAACAGCGATCATCGAGAGGTTCCCAGCGATGGCTCCTGGAAAACCTGCCATTGAGCATCAGAAAGCGGGAGCCATGCTAATGATGGAGGAACGGGGCAGAGGTTGAAGATCACTGTGCATCTGGAATGGTAAAAGTAGCAAAGCTCTATTTGTTATTCACTCACTATCTTTGTTACCCAACAAATATTTACGTGACACAGCTACTGTGTGCCAGGCACCAGGAACAGAAATGACAGAGCATTATATCCTGTCTTTAAGAATATACATGTTGTTGGGCATGGTGGCATATGCTTTTAAGTCTATAATCCCAGTTCTTGGGGGTTTGAGACAAAAGGATCACAGGTTCAAGACCAGCCTCAGCAACTCAGTGAGGCTTTCAGCAATTTAGCAAGACCTTATTTCCAAATAAAAAAAGAAAATTGGATGTGGGATGTAGTTCAGAGGTAGATTGCCTGCCCTGGGTTCAATCCCCAGTGCCAATAAATAAATAAATAAATATGCATGCTTAGAATATAGTGTGATGCACATCTGGATTTGGTCTACAGTGCCCCTTCAAAGGAAAGTGTTCATTTGATACACAAGGTCTATCAACAAACAGCTGTATCTTACTGTGAGAGTTATTACCCCTCTATCTAAGACTATCTCTTTGTTCTCCCAACACGCATTTATTGAAAAACTTAGACTGGGGGGATGCAATTTTAAGGCCTAGCTTCACATAAACCTGTTGCCCAAGAGCCTGCTGCTCAGTGAGGAAGACACAGAGCAGACACAAGATTAGATGCTGCACAAGAGGGTCATGATAGGTCCAGGGACAGCAGAGAGCATGGGTGGTTTTAGCTAAGCACAGGCTCAGGGAGCATCTTTACCAAAGAACCAACATAGCAAGAGCACTAGAGTGCTACACAGAGAATACTCTGGGGTCGTGAGTAGTTCAGGGGAGCTGGAGAGGAAACAGAAAGGACTGTGAGCACAGCTTCAGTACTGGGAACTCCTGTAGCAAGCAAGAATGCTTGAGAGGTCGCTGGAATGGGGAAGTCTGGAGCCTGCGAAGGGACGATATGGACCTGACCCTCAGGGGCAGCTGGTAAGTTAGTGCAGGCCACCACACATCCTGGAGTGTGCCAGTCCCATGTCCACTAGCTTGACTCAACACAGTTCTACCAGAGAGCTAGTGGCTTCTCCATGGTGATAAATAACGTCCCACACATCGTGTCACTTACACACACACACGCACGCACGCGCGCGCACGCACACACACACACACGCACATGCATGCACACACATTGCCTTCATTCACTTACTCTCTTTATGGCAGAAAATGAATCCCTCAATCTATTTTGTAATTTTGCACAACAGATCCATGCTCTGCCTGCCTCGGTTGTCTTGCGAGTGAAATCAAAAGGATCATTCTCATCTTTACTTGGAGGGTTGCTATATAGGTAAATGAGATATTTCCTAGGAAGATTTATAGAGCTTAATACAAGATACATGGAATTATGAACCAAAACTCTGAGCCCCGTGGCTCCACCTCCCACGTTGTGAAGACAGTATGGTCATGAAGCATGGAGAGGGGCAGGACAACGCATGGCTGGTGTCCAGACCAGGACAGGAGAAGAGAAGGGAGCTCCCCATACAGCACTGTGAGGTGAATTCAGGTGTGTTTCATGTGACAACCCCTGGCTGTCATTGTTTGTTCTGACCCTGAAACTCTAGGCAAGGCCTAAAAGCCCTGTATCCCCGATGAAGGGAGTTGGAGTCTATACCCCTTCTGCAGACACGCTTTGGCTGACCCTAGTCTTTAGAGGGTTTCCACAGACCTTTGGGTTACCAGCTGGGGTGGCTCTTAGGTGTTCTGAATTCAAGATCAGCTGGGTACAGGGAGATGCTAGCGACCTTGCTCAGGGGAGGCAGAAACTTCAATTTGTAGTGTTTACTGGTTTCGATGGTATAGAAATTCCAACCATGGCCATTTTAAGCCACCAAGGGCTTTACAATTGACTCCAAAAATTTTCATAATATTTAACAACTGGTTCCCAAGAGCTCCAGCAGAACATTGAGGAAGAAGGATGGATTTGGCTTCTTATAGCCTCTCCAGGAAATTACTACAAACAGATTATGAGCCATTTTCTGTAATAAGCATTTACACTTCAGCTTGGTTAAATGAAAATCAGCTGCAAAGGGATTTTTACGGTGTGTTTTTTCATGCTCTGTCTCCAAAGGCATGTTTGCAAAGCAGAGAGATGTTTCAAATGTACCCTTTCCTAGGATAGACAAGTAGGATTTGCCCAGAACTCCAAAGGGCGAATTGTCCTCTCTTTCTCACCATACTAGTTCAGATGTGCAGTCTCAGTGCAAGGTCATCACCTGTTGTTTTTACCCTCAAATGTCTGCATTCATAAGAAGCCAGAAGTGAGTGATTCCAGCCTTCAGATTGGTCCATATATGGCCTTCTCTTTCCCCTACTGAATCCATGAAGAAAATTGTGGCATTGCAGATGAAGGGAAGGGTGTGGCTGGCTGCACCTACACTCCTTGCTCCTTGAGATGTCCCAAGGAAGATGTACTTCAGTGGATTAGAAAGCTTTTTACTACTGCAGGTTTTAAAAAATGCTTATGCTCTGCTTGAAAATTTAGGAGAAAAGTAATTATTTGAGTGTAATGAAAAGCTCTTTTAATATTTACTCCTCTTCTTTGTAATCTCACATTATCTGCAATTTCAAAAGCAAAATAATCTCTAAAAATAATGGTGTTCTTGAAATATTTTAGAAGACAAGCAGTTAAAGAATGCTTTCTCTTCTTCATCGACCCCTCACAAAACAGAAATGAAAATCCCATCGAGATGGCCTTTCTCTTCTTCTTAAGAAGGAAGTGTGGTGGCACACACTTGTAATCCCAGTACATGGGAGGTTGAGACAGGAGGATCATTCAAGTTTGAAGCCAGTCTCAGCTACTGAGCAAGGCTCTCAGCAACTTAGTGAGACCCTATTTCCAAATAAAATATAAAAATAGGAGTGTAGCCCAAAGTAGAAAGCCCCTGGATTCCATCACCAATACCACAGAAAATATAAATAAATAAATAAATAAAATAAATGACTAGCTCAGAGCTACAATGCCCCTGGGTTCCATCCCTAGTACCACACACACACACACACACACACACACACACACACACACACACACACATTAAATAGGGTTGGGTGTATAGCTGAGAGGATGAAAGCTACTAGATTCAATCTCAAGAACCACAAAAAAATAAAAAGCAAAATTGTGGTTCACAACCATCCTCAGCCACCTAATGAGGCCCTTTGTAACTCAATGAGACCCTGTTTCAAAATAAAGAATAACAAAAAATAGGGCTGGGGGTGTAGCTCAGAGGTATAATGCCTCTGGTTTCCATTCCCAGTACAGAAAAAACAAAAGAAGGAGGTGAATTCAAGTTCTACTTTGAGAAACACTAGATTTAACCACATGGCATGGACACTTGGCATTTCTCTGCATATGTGGCACATCGTGTTTCGCATCTCAAGAGGGTTAGAACACAGGCTACAGGGTCAGAGTTTGAGCTTGAAGCTCAGCCTACAGCCCATTAGCTATTGCCTTGAACAAGCTCCTTTTATTCTGAATGCCTTGGTTTCTTCATCTGTAGAGTGGGTTAGATGAGACCACGCATAGAAAGCCCTTGGTTCCATGGCTCGAGGGGCAGAATGGACGCTCAGTCAGTTAGAGGTGATCTTGACACACTCTAGCCGATCCACACACCTACTTTTGACTTCATAAGGTTATGGGTCATTTTTCTTCTATTGTAGGTACCAGGAACACATGGGTTATAGATACGAGGAGATGTTAGGCACCGATGTGCTATTGAATCAGAAGACAAGGGCAAGAAGAAAGTGATCTAGGACCCAGATAAGAAGGATACCCTCACGAAGTGCAGAAGGTATCTTCTCTGTGGCAAAGGGGACTCTTATCTAAGCAGAGACAACCTGGAATAGGCCCAAACAGAGAGGCCCTGTTTCTGTACCATGCTGTATCAGTTTAAGGAATCTCCACAGGAAGCTTGCCCTACCGCCTCATATTTGTTTCTAGGATTTGAGTAACAAAAATGCAGACTCTCTGAGCCTACTTCCACAGGCTTTTTGTAATGTGCTGAGCTCTCTGGCTCCAGCTAGAGGAGATGAAAAATGACACACAATTTCACAAGGAGAGAGAAGGGTAAGTAGAATAGGATATGGAGCTTGCAAGGAGCTGTGTCTGTGGGGGTAGGGGGTCAATTCAAAGAGTAAGAAGAGAGATGTCACCCCTAGGCACAGGTCTACTGCTGACTGTCTCTCGAAGAGAATCACCCTCCATCCTTGGAATGACAGCCAGCTCAAGGACGAAAGCCCATGGGATGGGATGGGAAGGCTGGTTAGAGTTACCGTGTGACAGAGGGAGGAATGAGAGGAGGAACTAATTGGCAGCCAGACTGGGAGGGAACCTAGAGAGCCTTTACCTAATCCTGTTTTCTTTATTGCTGCATAAAATGTGCTCCAGAGAGGAGCATGACTTCCCCTATGACTCCTGGATGGGAGATATGGAGTCATATACTCTATACTTGAATGTACAGCCTCCTCCCCCGGAAACAACAGGAAGAGTTGAGGATCCCAGGGTACCACCCGGAGCACAACATGGACAACCCATGTTTTAGAGTCTCTTTCCACAATCTGGACAGTGGTTCTGGAAACAAACCATCCTGCTTTTCTCTCCTGGGATCCAATTGCAAGCCAAACCTGGTGTGGAGTTATTAGCAGAGCAGAAGGAGAAGCCAACACCCCACCTCCTAGAGGCTCTAATTTCCTGAGAGGCAGGGCTCCCAGATGACAGTTTCGAGTCACCCAGAGGTTAAGAGGCAGCAGAGAGAAACACAGGACTGGGGGTTAGAAAGCCCTTCACTCCCTGCAAGCCTGTGAGGCTTTGATCCTCAAGGAACCTCAGCTTTCCTAGATCTACAATAGTAATAATGGCCATGTTTGTAGCCACATATCTGCCCTCCAAGGGAATTATTTTAGAACATCACAGTGAGCTTTTTGATTTTTCTCTAATAATAAAGAACAAATGGAAAAGCTTTTGCAGGAACGGCAAAGTGAAAAGTCCTGACCTCAGAATCAAAGTTCTATCTCCTCTGCAGAAGCATAGAAATTAATTTCTTAATTCAATAGCACGATGCCCCATGGTGTTTAATGTTTACATATCCTTTTTTGCTTGTGCCATAATACTACTGTGCAAATAGGCTCTGAGGTTTCTCTTCCAGAGGGACCCATTCTGGATCTTTGAAAATTTTCATGCTAACAATCAGATAGTGGACAGCCCTGTAAGAAAGGAATGGGTTGTTTTAACATACAGTTGAAAAGTGAGAAATTCACCAAGATTAAAGAGCCCAAGGAATCCCTGATCTACACAAATATGAAGGAATTTGGAAATAGAAATGTCAAGGTGAAACCTAAATATTACAGCAGAATTAGCCCAGTATTAATGATTCCAAGGTAAGTGTTGACATGACCTGAAATCACCAGTCCTTTAACATAAAGAAATATTTCAACAACACCTGGTATAATGCTGTCAGATAAAACGTTGAGAACCACAGACCTGGGGAAATTGATGAGGGTCAGAAAGATGACAGATGGGGGAAGAATGAGGGACCAATGGTGGAATTGTGAGGAAAACCAGAAAAACTTTAACAAACTCCATTCTCTTTATTGCAGTAGACACTGTGCTACACAGAGGAGCAAGAGTTCCCCTAGGTCTCTCAGATGTTGGTTACAAAATTGGAACTAGAACACAGCCCCTTGACTAGATCACATCAAACTCAAGTTCTCACTCAGCTCTGGGCTGATCCTGTGGTTCCATTTAGGCAGTGCCTTAAAATTCTTCTGTTGGAAACAGTGGGTCTCCACCAACCCAAGGGAAGGGACTTCTTCTGTTCCCAAAGATTTTTCTAAGCTCTTCTAAAGCTCTCTAGAGAGTTCAGAGCTTTAACAGAACACAGGATTTTATGGGGACTTCTATAAACTCACATATATCCTCAAAAAGACCTTGCAAAAATCTGTGTGTGTGTGTGTGTGTGTGTGTGTGTGTGTGTGTGTGTGTGACTACAAATTGAGCACAGGGGCATTCTATATATAAGATATACTCCCAGCCCTATTTTTGAAATTTGTGTTTTGAAACAGAATCCCACTAGGTTGCTGCGAGTCTAATTAAGTTGCTGGGGCTAGCTTTGAACCTGTAATCCTCCTGCCCCAGCCTCCCAAGTACTGGGATTATAGACATGCACCATCATGCCTGAATTGTAAGGTATTTTTATACAGTAAACGTATGCCTCTTCCTGCAGTCATTGCTGGCCTCCAGAGCCAACACAAAAGGAAATATTCCACCTACTTCTACCCAATTATTTGTCCAGTTCGGCAAGAACACCTCTTCTCCTTATAGCAAGTATTTCTCTGCACATGCACCACACATCTTCTCAGAGAGCTATGAAGACACCACAAGCAGACTGTGCTGAGGCCCATGGCCCCTCCAGGAGGTGAATTTGATGCTCCACCATAACACCCCAGATTTCTGGAGAGTAGATAATCATTCTGAGGTCAATAGCCTCAGACAAGGGAAGGGACAATAGTTCTGGTGGTCTCTCTTGCTATATTTGTGCAGGAAAGAGAAAGAAGTTATTTTATATGTAACATACAGAAATATATGAGATCTAAAAAAGATTCAGTACCCCAAACTATCTCCCTAAAGCACAAACCACAGCACCTGGGAATCTGCCATTAGAATTCCACTCACTCCAGTCTCTATGCCCTAAACTGAGTCTATCTACCATGTCATAGCTGCTTGGCTTAGGCAAGATAGTTGACCCCTCAGAGTCACAGTTCCTCTGATACTGAGCTCATAGAGAATCCTAAATATGAGAGGGTATAGATGGATCTCTTCCACTGCCTGGCACCTAGAAGGGAGACAACAGATGCTAATCCCTTCCTTTCCCTTTGGTTGAAAGGCTGCCATTTGGGGACTTATCTTCTACAGCAACTGTTATGGTTAGCTATAGCAGGTCCCTTAAGAGCTCATGTAGTAATATTCACAACTGATATGATTAAGTCGTGAAGGTCGTAATATCATCAGTAGATAAATCCATTGTTATGGATTTACTAGGTGGTAACCTAGGCCAGTGGGATGAGGCTGGAGAAGGCAGGTCTCTGGGGCATGGCCGTAGGGATTGTGCTTTTGTCTGTGAATTATTTCCCTGCACTCTCTTCTTCCAGCATCCATGATGTGAGAGCAGAGCCCATGATCCCTCCCTCTCTCTGCTTCCCACCGCCATGCCCTGAGCTCCACAGACCTGGCCTAATATGGACTGAACTCTGGAATCTCCCCAACACTGTGAGCAAGTAAATCTTCCTTTCTCTAATGTGCACAGTCAGTTGTTTTGGATAAAATCAGTGAGAATGTTGACTGGGGCAGTCACTATGTCCAAAGGGGAAGCATAGTGACCATAAGCATAATTAGATGCATGTTCCTAATAAGAACATATGGAATTTATCGCTGCAGGGACAGCACTGATTTAATGGGAGAGGAAAGTACCTGGAAAAGGAAGGCTGGAGTGAGGTATACAGGGAGAATTCAGGCCCACATCCACAGTGCCAGGCTTCCCTGGTTTCACTGCTCCGTTGATCCTTTAAGGGGTTCTTCCTATGGCTTTGACAAGTATGATAAAGACTTTGATTTCTAAGCAGGTAGTTGCACATAACACAGTATTAAATACTGAGGTTTAATACTGGAAAGAGCATGCATATTTCATGCCACACACACTCTAGTTTCCCCACACAAGTTAAGACTGAATATTTAAAATGGCCAGTGTCAGTTTCTGGGCTGGATGACATGGCAGCCTTACCTGCAGTGGTATAATTATTAAGAGAGTAGACAGCAATATTTCAGAAGAATGATGCTGTCTGAAAATGATTTATCTATTTTCTAGGGAACGTAACAGGTCATCTTTCTTGATGGGGTCCCTTGTCAACCCTTTGGAGCTCCAGCACAGTGGTATGATAGTAACAGTAGACTTGACCCAGATCAACCTTCTGTTTTGCCTACTGACTGCCTCAGAGAAGTCTCTTTGGCTTTTTAAGTCTCCTTTTTCTTAGCAGTCAAGTCTGGAGATGGACATCTACATCCTTGCAGTTTTCTGATAATTGAAAGATGGAGGAGAACAAAACCATTTCTTAAATCCCCAAATAGAATGGTGAATCCATTCCTCTCTGGGTCACAAAGTGAGCAGTGTTAGAAAGTGATATGGCTCTTAAACCCTCCTGTGGAGAAGCATCATATAAAAGGTGAGCCACTGGCTAATGACACAGAAGGGGTATCTCCTTCTGCAAACAGTTTAGATACAGTTGTACTCAGAATATCAGTGTCACCCTTGACAAATGAATAATGCAGATGTCTGATCCAGTTGGCTCTGTGCTGAAAGGACCAGGTGGGTCTGCACTCAACTAGGAAGGAAATAGCAGTAAACCCCTTCTCTGAAAAATCGGCCTGTAAAACTCTTCCTGAGAACTGTTGTGATGTCAAGGAGCATGAGGGATATCACAACCTACTCCTGAAAACCAAGGGAGAACTGGGAGGAAGAGGATGGATTCATTGAAAGAGACACCTTGTGTTGGGAGGGAGAATCTGAGACGTTGACAGAGAGTTAAAGACCCTAAAGGACAGGCTGCTCTTGGTAGAGACAGAATAGAACCAGGTGAGGATTAGGGAGCTCCCCAAGCAGAGGCTAGCACAAAGGGCCACACGGAGAAGTTTGGGTAGTTTTCTGTGGGCTCTACAGAGTTTCTGATGTTGAGAAACCCCTACTCTGATCTCATCTTTTTTCAGCTGTCCCTAATATTCAGCAAAATAATCCACATACATTGGTAATCCTTCTAAAGAGACTTTTTATTCATCTTAAATTATAAAGGTCTATTAAAAAAATGACAAGCAGTCATGTCATTAATTGAATGGTCATTTATAAAGTGAGTTATTTTACACTAGTGTTGGGAAAAATACTCACACTTGACTTCGCATGAATTGCACATAAGCATAATTATAATTTTTGTTAAATACTGTAAGATTTGAAACATGCTTTCATAATTTAACTTATGAACATGCTTTCCTAATTTTAATTATAGTTTTCATGATAGCTTATTAAAACCCTACCACAAAGATGTACTATCTTGCCTTTATGGAGATTTATTTCGTAAGTGACCTAACTTCTGTATAGGTTATGTTTTAAGAGAATGAGGACCCTGCATGCTATCCTGGTATGGTTTTTTGAGGAGATGTGACTGAGCCTCTCACTTCCTTTTGCATTATCCTGGAGAGAGCCTTTCTTCTGGAAAGGGTCACATGAAATGGGCAGTGTGGTGCTGTGAGCAGCACCACCCTCTGGGGTCAGGGAGGGACAGGGGATGCTGGAGAGAATAAAGGCCACATCTCCAGCCCACCCTGTGTATCTGGGAGCCCACCTTCTGAAAAGCCAGAGCAGTGGCCATCTGATCTGCAGGGTCCAGGTTGTGAATCCAGACACAGCACTGTGTTCACCTACTAATGGAAAGACAGCCCTTCTTGGTTACCTCTGTCCCCTGCAGGGAGACTCCTAGCAGACTCTGCAAAGGTTTCCTGCAGTTGGGAGCACATGTTAAGAGTGATGCAGGTCACTTAGGAGGCCCTCTCTGCAGAACAGAAGTGGACCATAGCCACCTGTTAGTCAGGGGACTATGTGTCTGGAACGTGCAATAGCTGGGGATCAGACTGTTTGTTTGTGAAGGGTATCAGAAAATAAAAGACTGGATCTTTAAAGGCTCCTCTGACAATGTAAGGCAACCTCAAAAGCCTGCCACATACAGGGCTATTTGAAAAGAGATTGACCCCCATCCGCCATCTTTCTCACAGAAGTCATTGTGTTCTGCAGTTAAAACCAGGCCCACACCCTCACCACAGGCCTCATAGACTGGACAGGGTCATTTCCAGACTGGAGGTGAGTGGATTCAGGTCCCATCACCTTTTAGGTATTTCTGCTTTTGTGCAGCACACCAAAGTCATAGTGGTTCTCTTAGGTGTGGCACAGATATAGACGTGAGGAAAGCAGACCCTTGAGGCAGAGATGCTTGTCCTGCACACAGGATGTATAATTCCAAGGGTCTCTGATGCCTATTGCATCCTGCAATCTGTTATAAGCTGGAACCCAGGTAATACACTTGCATCATGGAAGGATCCTACACAGATTAAATGCTTAATGAAGGCTTGCCCAAGGAATGACTATAAGAACTTTGCCCAGTGTAGATGCTCAGGGGTTGGGATTGGGTGGTCAAACCAGTCACAGTTACTGTACTTTAAAGAGGGGAGATGGTATGCAGCTGCGTAGCTGGGAGCAAATGGACTTGTGCTATTGTTGCATGAGAGTCTGAAGCCTAAGGGGGAGGGCAGAGTGTACAGCCCAAGTACTAGTTACATGCAGACTACCAAGATGTGTGTCACAGGCTGGATCTTTCAGTGCTATGGGTGAGAGTTCAGGGATGTTTTAGAATATGATGACTTTATTCCAGGGACTGTGTTGTCTACACCTGGCACAAGTTTTCAAGGATGCTTTGATGTTCAACCAAGGTCTGTCCTACAAGTAGTTACTATCAGGCACACGAACACACATTGTCATAAACTTAAGAAGCACAGCTAAAGTCAGAGAAAGTGGTATTTAAAGATGATGCACCTTAAGGAAGAATTGCTAAAAAAATTAGCCTATCCAGCCAGGCATGGTGATGTATGCCTGTAATGCCAGTTCTTGGAAGTCTGAGACAGGAAGAAAGTAGGTTCAAGGTGAGCCTAGACAATTTAGCAAGACCCTCAGCAATCTATTGAGACCCTTTAAAAAAAAAGTTCTAGGGGTATAGCCCAGAGATAGAATGCCTCTGGATTAAAATACTAGTACAGAAAATTAGCCTCTGGATAAGCTTAATATTTATTGCATTAATTTTTTTCATTTTTTATTTTTTAATTGGTACATTGTACTCATACATCTTAATGGGATGCAAAATGGTGGAGACATCCATGTCCACATCACCCAATTAGCCCTTACCCAGTTCTCACCCCATTCCCTCCCTCTCCCTCCTTCTCACGTTTGGCTTAGTGATTTAGTCATTACGTAACCTGAACCTGGTTATATTTTAGGACTTGAGCAGAATGCTTCTTTCTAAGCCACCCCGATCCTTCACTTTAAGTAATCTAAAAAGATTCCTACAATGCACCAATAAAAAATTAAAAAATATTCCTTACTATCCTTCTTCCTACTACCAGGCATTCAAGTTTTACCTTTTATTTTCTGTTTCTCAGAATTGCTTTCTCTTTTTTATCCTACCTTGGTTTGTTTATTTCCTTAATTATGAATAGCTAATCTTTCTGGGGCCAATCCATGGGTACATGGTATAAATTAGAATTATCATATATTTGCATCATCATCATGGCTGTGAAGCCATCCCAAAGAATTCCACTAGGCTGGCAGCCTGTGGGCCTTGGGCATGGGAGGCAAGCAGAGTAGGTGTTTCTCCTGGTTGAGTGTTGCTTGGATGGCACCAAAGAAAAGATTACTAGGTTTTTCTGACATTTGTGTTGGGAATGGAATCAAAACTTCTGCAGTTGGCAGCTCTTTTCTGAAGGGGAGCCGTGATCATCAGAGTGTGGGTGGCATGCTTCAGAGAGTTGGTCTCTTTCTCCAGAGACCAGAGCCTGCTGCTCTATGAAGAAGAGGGCAGGGGGAGGGACATCTCTGGGAGAATCCAGGCCATTGTTTGAAGAACACCATTCGACCCTTATCACGGTTGGAGATAGCAGAGGGAAGATATCCTCTCTAACCACAAGGTAGGGAATTGTACACGTTGGCAATATTTGATTAAAGATGCACAGTTCCTCCCATTCTGGCTAAATTGACCAGCTTTTAATGTGAACAGGTGTCTCCTTGTTCCCTGATAAGAACAAGATGAAGATAAGGTTCTAATCAGCTTCCCCGCTTCCTCTACCTCCTCTATCAATCATGCCCCAGTTCTCTGGAGATCAGAATACCACAGTTTTTCAATTACTGGCTGATATTTTTCTCCATTGCTTCACAACTCTGGCACTGTGAACCCTCTCTCCGTGTGTTTATTTCCTTTCCCCAACTAGCACTGAAACTCCTTCAGAGCCCAAGTGGGACTGGGTACACAGCAGGTGCTCTATAATGCCGATTATACTGGATGTGATATCCTGGGAGTTTAGCAAGACCAGAGAAAACCAGAGAAAGTGATATATCACCCCTAGAAATCTAATGTGAGTTCTGTCTTGGACATTCTACACCTGGTAGCCAGTTTAAGTTTACTTTGATGGATTCTGACTAGAATTTGGAGGTCTCAGCTAAAATGCTATCTTCAATGCATAACTCAGTTATCTGTGCTGCTAATAAAACAATAAATGTATGATCCATAAATGAATCCACAAAAGGCCCGTAATGATAGAACTCAAGGCACCGAGGAATGGTGATGTAGGAGGTGGAGCGAATGTGTGGGTAGAAGCCTCCTGTCTTCTCTGAAAGCACCCAATGCAAGGTATAGCTGCCTCTGCTCTCCACATGGTCGGGTGGTTGTGCCTCATTCATTCATTTGTTTCTTAAGCAGATAATGTGGAAGAGAGTGTGAAGGTGTGTTTATCAGCCTGCCATTGCTACAACCAGTGCCTGAGATAATCATCTTATGAAGATAAAAAGTTCTTTTGGGCTTACAGTTTTGGAGGTTCCAGTCTCTGATAGGGCACACCTATTATGTTTATACATCTTTTGGGGGAGAGAGGAAATACATCATGGCAGAAATGTGTTGCTGAGCAAAGTAGCTCACTTTATAGCTGGAAAGTTAAAGAGAGAAAGAAGAAGGGTTTGAGGTCCCACTATCCCCTTCAGAAACATGTTCCCAATGACCTCACTCTTAGAGACTTCACTATCTCCTAACAGAGGCATGGCCTGGGGCATAAGTCTTTATAGTCTGGACCTCTACAAGACATTTATCCAAAACAAAACAGAAGGCAATGCAGAAGTTGGAAATCCCTAAGAATACAAACAAAGGAAATGCTGGCGAGGATGTAGAGAAATAGGAACTCTTCTACATTGTTGGTGGGGTTGCAAATTAGCATGACCACTATTAGATCGGTTTGGAGATTCTTCGTAAAACTAGGATTGGAGCCACCACTAACTCAGCCCTACCACTCCTCAGTATCTTTCCTGAAGAATTAAAAGTCAGAACACCATAGTAATACATGCATACCCGGGTCTATAGCAGCACAATTCCCCATTGCCAAATTATGGAACCAACCAAGGTGTCTGTCAACCAAGGTGGCTGTTAACAGAAAAACGGGTAAATAAATTGCTGGTATGTACACATAATGGAATTTTTACTCAGCCATAAAGAAGAACAAAAATATGTCATTTGCAAGAAAGTGGATGGAACTAGAGAATATTATGCTAAATGAGATTAGTCAGTCTCAGAAAGTAAAAGATGGTATATTCTCTTTTATATGCGGAAGCTAGAGAAGAAATAGGAAACATAAGGGACTTTGAATAATGAAGAGAGATATCTGTAGAGTAGTTTAAGAGGATTAGGAGAGAAAATTAGGGAGAGGAAGAAGGGACTGAAATGGAAAGCAGTTCAAGTAATACTATGTCAATATATGAAGATATTATTATCCGTCTCACAAACTCATGTGGGGAAATACACAAAGGTCTGTGTGCATATGTGTTTTTAATACACTGAACCTTACAATGATGTATACTTGCAATGTGCCCATAACATATTTTGAATGAAACATTTAAAACAGCTCTAAATACACAAAATCCTGAAAAATAAAAGAAAATGTCAGAAATCCCTGTTTTACTAAGATACAGACTGGCATCTTATCAAAAGAAGAAAACGCCATGTGTTCCACAAACTTGCTGCAACCCCACAGAGGAAGCTATAACTAATACATAGGCACTCCAAGCATGGTCAAGCTCAGAAAAGATCTGCCTTAAAGGGGCTATGAAAATAAGGCTAGCTGCTACCTTTAATTGAACAGCAATTCCCCTGCAGGCAATGACTTATGTGAGTTTCTACTTATTTGAAGTTCTTACCATAAAAAATAGATATTAAAATCCCTGTCTAGGATGGGGAAACTGAGAGTCAAACAGGTTGGATAGAGTGTTTATCACACAGTAAGTTTTTTTTTTTTCCAGGAATGGGGATGGAACCCAGAAGCATTCTACCTCCAAGCTATACCCCCAGCCCTATTTTTTATTCTTTATTTTGAAACAGGGTGTCACTGAGTTGCAAAGGGCCTCACTAAGTAGTAGCTAAGGCTATCCACAAACCCGGATCCTCCTATCTCAGCTTCCCAATACTGGGATTACAAGCGTGTACCACCCGCCTGGCTTACTCAGTAAGTATTTTTTTTTAATCTAGCCCCACAAATCCCACCTGACTCTATTTCTCTTTCAGCTAATAATACTGATCATTTTATCATGCATATATTTGCCATTTGTATTTCTTCTTTTGTGAAGTATCTATTTAGTTCACTTGCCAATTTTTTGATTGGGTTATTTGTTTTTTGGCAGTTAGTTTCTTGAGTTCTCTGTTTATTCTAGACATTAAATCCTCTATCAGAGGAATACCTGGCAAAAATTTCCCCCATTCTGTCAGCTCTCTATTGAAGTTCTTCCTTTGCTGCACAGAAGCCCTCCAGCTTAATACAATCCCATGTGTTGATCTTCATTTTAATTTCTTGTGCCTGTGGGATCTTGTTGAGGAAGTTTTTACCTGTATGTATGTGTTGTTGGTCTTATGCCCACAGCTACTAGCCATTGTGTGACTATCCTGCCTTTCCAAATGACATTCTGAGCGTTATAATTGGAGTTTGCTTTCTATCTTTCTTTCTTTTTCTTTCTTATTATTTTTTGGTGGTACTGGGGTTCCTGGAAACCCTTCTACCTCCAGGCTACACTCCCAGACCTATTTTTTACACTTTTTAAAATCTGGAAACAGGGTCTCTTAAGCCAGTTGAGGCTGGCTTCGAACCTGTGCGATACTCCTATCTCTGCCTCCCAAGCGTGGGGATTACAAAGTGTGCGCCACCACGCTCAGCACAATTGGAGTTTTCTTTCCAAGGTACTTTCATCATCAAGTGGGGCGGAGCTGAGGTTTCTGATTCCTAGCCCTTCATAGTGACGTGATAAAGAATGTAAAATAGCAGAGGAGCTATGTAGGTCATGGGAACACAATGATCTCCAGTTGATTTTTTGTTGTCTGTACAGGAAATACCCAACTACTCATAAGAAATCTTACTAGAGAGTGTACAGTAAGAGTTTTTAAGGTTCTGCTTGGAATCAGAGGCAAGCTTCTCTGTAGTATTGTTGTTTATCTGCTCCCTGCCCTGCTTTTCCAAGGTGTGCGCTTGGAGCTGAGGTTTCAAGGTGGGTTGCTCAGCCACCAAGATGAGTCAAAGAAAGACCATGATCTTTTGGTTGACTGAAATGACGCCCAAGAACAATAGGTTTCTTGCTCCCAAACATGAACTGCTGGTCCTAGGTGGTCCCTGGGAAATCATGCCACAACCATTAGGATGAGTATTTGAAAACGTCATCTCCATCCACGAGCCTTTAGAGAACATGTCCCTGCCTTAGGCCCACCAAGGAAGCAGCAGACCATGCGAGTGTTCTCCCAGTTGCAGACGGCTGACACAGGAAGACAAGAGAGTGCTTACAGGGAGCCCATTGGCTCGCCGACAATCTCTGACGGCATGGGTAATCTGGTTTGAAATGAGAATCTGGAAATCTTTTTTCCTCAAACTTTTAAAGAAAACCTCATGGAAGTTACTAACATACTGTGGATACTAGATATAGAAGACTTTACAGACCCAGAGCATGGCGGAGAGAGATTATGTTCACCAAACATCCATGCATTCTCCTTCATGCCCCAGAATCCCTTACAGTTGAGTTGTATCCACAAGACTAGCTCTGGTCAATGCACAACCACCTTTTCATCATTCTGCCCCCCTTTTTTGCCATACGGTGCGGATGGCGTAGCTGTCTAACGCAAGCAGGCTGGATCCCTGCATCGTGCCTTAGGAGAGCACTGCCCCAGAAAGCCAATGATTCACGCCGAGCTTTGCAAGAGTGCAAACTTCTGTTGCATTAAATCTTTGATGTGTGGGGTTTTGTGTATTGTACAGTGTGAGTTTGTCCCTTCAGGATAATAAGGGTACTGCGAGACACAGTTCAGGTGTTATGCTATCCTGTAACTCTACAACTCTCTCACTGTTAGAACACGAGCCTCACACCCCACCTGTGCTATGCATAAACATGATATAACTCTCTACTCACAAAGAGGGCTGTATGTCTCCACATCAGCCCAGATCCCCAGTGCTGTGTGGGAGGCTGAATAATCAGAAGTACATTTAAGAAAGAAAAAGAAAGTAAAGCTTTTCAATGACTGACAATTTATATTTCCTTTCACAAGGTCATGTTTTGAAGGGAACTTAAGAGAATTCCATCACTTTTCTGTCCTTCCTTTCTATCTTTAGACTTTAAAAGCAAATAATACAAAAGCAGGATTTTAAACATTTCCTTTTGTTTAAAAAAAAAGGTGCCCACCTTAATCACTGCCTGATAACAAGTGGAGGAGGGTGTGGCATTGCCATAGGAATATGGATGATGATTGTAATACCTCCATCCAGTCCACAGATACCCAAGGGGCTTGTGAAAGGAGACATTCCACATGTTGGGGTACAGAAAAGGGCAGGAGAAGAACAGAAAAAAGTCCATGTCAACCAGATAGAGCTAATAGCAAAGAAAGAGCCGTCACCATGGTAATTAGAGAGGGCTGACTCTCCAAAACAAGCACCTCCGAGATTTGGACAGTTAAAGCCAGTGTGGTGGTGCCGGCCTTTAATTCCAAGACCTGGGGGGGCTGAGATGGGAGGATCATAGATTCTCAGAGACCTAGCAAGACCCGGTTTCAAAAGCAAAAATAAAAAGGCTGGAGGCATAACATAAATTCCACTTGGAGGTAGAATGCCTTTGGGTTCAATCCCCAGTGCCACACAGATATGTGAATGCACACACACACACACACACACACACACACACACACACACACAGAGTTGGATGGTTAAAAACAAAAGAAAATGCAATTTACAGAACATAATGATGTAGAATTTTAGAATGAGTAATGCAGAATGTGTAAGCAAGCGTTTCTATGGGATATTGGGGGGAAAACACCATGTGTGACCTCTCAGGGAAGGATGGATGGATGGATGGATGGATGGATGGATGGATGAAGAGATGGACAGAAAACCAAAATCTCTAACCTTTGAACAAGTTTCTGCAAACTATAATCACCCACTGCCAGAGAAATGAAGTTGTCAGGACAGTGTGACCTACAGCCTAACAACAGAACTGGACCCAGCCCTCTAAACTCCCATCTTTGGCTCCATCTTCACCCTTCATCAGTAGCAGCCATTGACTTGGCAAGTGTTATTCATCTGCCAAGTCAATTCTAACTGAACCTGCAGCATTACATTGGGAGGAATTTTGCAGCAGGAATGCATCCATCTGAAAATGCACCTTCTTGCTTTCCCCTGCAAACAGAGGTGGCTGTGGGACCTGGTTTTGCCAGGGAGCTGAGGCAGCGGTTTAGTGAGTGTAGTGAGCTGAACAGTTGCTAAAACATATATAAACAATTTCATATCAAGAACCTTGTAAATGAGACCTTATTTAGAAAAAGAGTCTGCTTGGATGTACTTAAGACCTAAAAGTGAAATCATTCTGGATTCTCCTGATGCTCCCTAAATATAATGACAAGTGTCCTTATAAGAGATACACCCACCAGTCCAAGTATGGTATATTTCTAGTATTCAGGAAACTCAGGAGAATTAAGGTTAAAGGGTAGCCCAAGAAACTTAATGAGGCACTCAGCAACTTAGTAAGACCTTAATTCAAAATGAAAAATGAAATACTGTAATTCCAGTACTTGGCAGGCTGAGACAGGAGGATTGTAGGTTCAAAACCAGCCTCAACAACTTAGTGAGGCTCTCAGAAACTTAGCAAAACCCTGTTTCCAAATTTAAAAAAAAATAAAATAAGGTTAGGGGTTCAGTTCAGAGGTAGAATGCCCCTGAGTTCAATCCCCAGTACGGAAAATAAACAAAAACAAAAGAAAGGAACACATCTAGAAAAGACAGGTGGAGAACAGGAAGAGACCTTGTGAAGACAGAGGCAGAGTGTGGGGTCTGTAGCCTCAAGCCAAGGGATGCATGGGCCCCAAGGAAGAGTTGTGCCTCAGTATCACAGGGTAGCTCAGCCTGGCAACACACCAGAGTTCAGACTCCTGGTCTCCAGAACTGGGAGAGAATAAATTCCTATTTCCGTATGTCACTCAGTCCATGGTCATTTGTTACTACAGCCCCGGGGAATTAAGACAATGAGGCTTTTAGGAGAGTTCACTAAAAGCTGGCCACTCCTCCTCACCCTTTTGTTTGTTAAAATCTCCCCAGGGAGAATGATGCAGTTGGTTACAATTGACAGGGCCACATGAGGACTAGCAGATTCTCGAGTGCCTCTTTGGGCAGTTCTATTGATACACCATCACTAGGCTGTCAGCCCTAACACCAAGTGTCATCACCTCTGGTATCTACACATGATCTCACCTGTTTTTTTTTTTTCTTTGTGGTACCCGGGATGGAACCCAGGGGCACTCACTGTACTTCTGAGCTATACCCCCAGCCCTAGTTTTTAGTCTTTTTTTTAATTTTTGAAACAGGGAACTGCGATTCTCAGGTCTCTACCTACAGAATGTTAGGATTACAAGCATATGGCACCATGCCTGGTGATTATCTCACATTTAAGGCCTGCAGTTTAGTCCCAGATTTATAACAGGTTGGAGAGAGCCTGCTTTACTCTTTTTTTGTTTGTTTTTGTTGTACTAGCGATTGAACCCAGGGACACTCTACCTCCAGCTATACTCCCGGCCCTATTTTATTTTTTGTTTGCAAACAGGGTCTTGCTAGGTTGCTAAGAGTCTCCCTGAGTTGCTGAGAATGATTTTGAACCTGTGAACCTTCTGTCTCAGTCTCCCAGGTATGGGGATAACAGGCATATGCCACCATCCCTGGCCTGCTCTTTTCTTTCTGACACAGTGGACCAGTGAATTTTAACTCCTACCTCTTCTCCTAGGAGGGCACTCAAACTCCTAATGTGTTCACATAGAATAATGCTGGTAATAACATTTTAGGAGCATGGAGTCTATAGCTCAGTAATTCAGAGCCCATGGAATAAGATATTTGGAAACTAGATGGAAAGAAGATAAGGGACTTCATGCCTATTATAAAACAGTGAACTATATTCTGGGAGAATTACATGTTTTTGAGTACTTAGTAATTGCCTCCAAAGCCAGGGGAATGAATAAAATCTCCAGCAAGAAAAAAAAAATTACTGTCTTCAAAATAGTAAATATGCAGTGTCTATACATTTCCAAACAAACATATTTTGATTAAGTCATTAATGTCACTTTATTGCTCTTTCTCCCTTTCCCTCAGTCTTGCTGAAGGATTTAACGTCAAACAATTCAACAGTGACAGCTGGCGAGAAATCAGCTTTGAGATTTCTCATTAAAAGTAATGCTGTGTTAGTAGCCAAATACTTGGAAATGTGAAATGTTAAAATTTAATGGTGTGGAAAAGGCTTATTCTAACTTTGCACATTGTACCATCTTTGCAGAAGTTGGTAGAAAATAACAACTTGGATCGTGGAAGGCCCAGCACAATCGTAAAAATGACGGGCGTTTGCAGTAGGTACCCACTACTGTGCAGAAGTAGATATTCACCTGAGCCGTGATGTGTTTTGCTTTGCAGCCTTCTTGAAACTTCCAATCAGCTCTCACACTTTCCCCAAATATAACATCTCCTGGGTCTCTGCAACTTCGTTCTATACTCTCACCACTATTGGCCAGAATGCTGAATAGACAAATTTATTTAGCTTATATTATCTCCCCGATGCTGTTTTCAGAAATAGTCCCTCTAATGTCTTATCGCACTATATTGTGCTAAGCATTTAGGAAATTCATTGCTCTGGGAGGGATAGCAGGAAATAAAGTTTCATTGTGTTTTACATGGAGAACAAAAATATGAGGACTTGCATCCAATGTAATCAAAGCTGCCTATTTGCATTTTAAGGAAATAATTGCATTCTTTATCTCCTGATCTTAAATCACTTCCTGAAAACCTCAACCACCTGTGGTAATAAAAATGTACAACTACACAAATTATTCAATAGATCCCATCTGTAGATTTTCATATCAACACCTTCCAGCCCTATAACTGCACTGCAGGCAAGGCTAGTTGGGAAGAGGAAGGTGTATGTAATAATTTCTTGCCCATCCATCTATTTCTTATATAAAAAAATTAAAAGCAAGTGGCATGGGACCAACAAGGCTTAATGCACAGTTTTGTATCCATCTGAAGAACTTACATGGTCTTACCTAAATGTGTCATATTTCTATTTCTTATCTTGTTTGGAATCTGCTCAAGGGAACATGGTAAGGGCTGGCAAATATTACCTGTTATGGATATACAAATTTTAACTCATCAAGGGTACAGAAAGTCCAAATCAGAGTGTCACTGTATCTCTTCAATTGAAAGGTAGGGTAGACACAGGAAGGAGCTCTGAACTTAGACACAGGTGCCCCAATCCCCTGAGGCTCAACATCTTTATTTATAAAGTGAATTAAATAGTAAAATTATTTTAATAATGATTATATATATATATATATATATATATAGAGAGAGAGAGAGAGAGAGAGAGAGAGAGTGTCTATGGTATGTTATAGGCACTCAAAATATGTCCACTCATTTGAAGCAATAGTCTTATAATACTGTACCCAACATTGGAGTTGGGAGTTGTCTGTGATCTCATCTGATACAAATTCCACTCCATAGATGAAAAAGACAAGATTCAGAGAAAAAAGCTGGATTGTACCCAAGTTTAATCAGAAACTGGGCTACTGGGTGTTAATCACCGCAAGAATAGAAGCCTACTTCAACTATGGTTCTCCTTACCCTCATACTGCCTCTAACACTTCTTGTCTCCCCAAAAGACCCCCAAGTCCAAAACATATGAGGAGTCCTCCTTGTCTTCGTATCTTCCTCCAGCACAGTCTCCTTGTCCAGACTAAGAGAGCACAGAATTCTCCCTTGTGTGATAGAACAAGGCCAAACCTAAATCAAGAACCTGGGGTGCTCGCCAGGCTTCCACCATGGTCCACATCTAGCTTTGGGTGGTTTCCAAGGAGACTGTGATGGGTCTTTATTTGCACCATAGCATATGGCCAGCTAATGCTCCTAGATGATGGGGTTCTTGTTCATGACCTAGAATATGTCCTATACACCACTATCAGAAGCCAACGGCATGGGTATTGGGGCCATCCATTCAACCAATGCACAGAATAGCAGGGAAGTTCTCCTGCTTCAAAGACTATCTTTCAGCACCTTACCAACAGTAATGCAAAGTCTAGTATCAGAGCTTCATCCCTTCCAGGGACAATATTTATCTTCTGGGATATTATATATATTCTTGAGATATGAAATGTGCTACAATTCATTGATTCTGGATGATCAGAAACCTTTCTGGGGAAACATGGGAAACTTCTTAGCATAACATGATTTTCATTAGATAGCAGTAGTTTGAGAAGGAAATGGTAAAGAGCGAGATGTAGTATTACTTATGCCCTGAGCTGTTTGGGGAGCTGGGGATAGCATGGAGCCACTGGACACTAGAGGCAATATGTCATTCCAGGAGCAGGAAGACATGAGTATGATGAAGCAAAGAACCCTGAAACTGGGCTTTGCAGTCATTTGGTAAAATTAAATTATTTTCCCTTGCAATCTTTTCTCTGAGAAAGGCACTTATGTTCTTCCAAGAAGCTGACTAAATCATCATCCAATGTCCTTAAATTTCCTCTTCTATCTATTTTGTTTTATCTCCTAGGAGAGCAGCTTGACATAACTACACAACCATTAGAAACAAGAGCCCACTGCAGACAAACAAACAGAGCCCCCACGCATCAACGAGGCAGGTGCCAACTTGCAACTTGATTATTTCCAAGTCCTAAAGCTAATTTATAGAGTTTGGAGCCGCTCTTACTGTCCCTGGAAAACAGAGAGTACTAAAAGGGACACAGATGTTTGTCACACTGGTTACTGATATGGTCCCAAACCCCCAGGTGTCAGATTCCACTCAAATGAGTGCACTTCTACTTCCATTTGTGCAGATTTTAATGCAGCGTGAATGATGTTCATAATTGAGACAAACTCTCCATGTGTTTTATGAGAGGTAGAGGTGTTGTGGTGTAGTATTAATAGCCATGCCAAGGCATGGTGCTAATTGCTATGTAAAGTAGGACATGCATGTTGCTCATTCTTCATTAGCTGATATTATCAGCAGTAGAATAACAACAGTCAACTGGTTTCTCCACTTCTTCACTAATGGCACTAGGTTTTCCTGCATTGTCTTCCACAGAATGGGTCCCTGTTAACTAGTGGCATAGAATAGTTGAGCAACTTTTAATTTGGGCTGTTTGGTTTAAGAGTATCAAGAAATATGGTCAAGCAATCCTGATTCTCAAAACAGGGAAATGGCCACTTGACAAGAAAACTGTGGAGGTCATCCTCCCCACATGGTAGAAATCCATGGAGAACTTTCAGAACAAAAGTCATAGTTGCAAGTGGATTTATTCTACCACTCTATCAATATTTTCTCCACCATTACCGCTCCTAAATTCCAGACATCTTTAATATGGGAACAGTTATGGTATGCTATTGGTAGGAAGACTGAACTAATCAGAAAGAGACAGAGAAACGTACCTCACAAAATCTTTGTAGAAGTCCTTTGTAGAGTTAAGGATATTGGCTGGCTCTCACAATGTGAAGGCATGATGCAGTCGATAAAATTTGCTTAAGGTTTTATCATCAATCTGTCTCAATTTAAGCCATTTCAAGACCTCAAAGGGGCATCCATAGGTCCTGCTGGTTCTGACAATGACACTGAAGTTCCAGCTACAGTAGGTCTGTTGATGGATTACAACATCATTCATGGGGAGTTAGTTTGCTATAAGTGAGAAGACAGTATGTTCAAGAGACCTCAGAAAATTGCCAATTTCCGTATTAAAGGAAGCCTCCTGACAGTATAATGTAGGGGCACAGACACTGGGGAAGGCTTTTGTCTGCCTTGTTCTACTGTTTGTCTGCCATTGCGACTGCAGACTACAGGATATGGTATTAATATTGCACAACACCCTAGCTGCTTAATTTAGCCACTTATGATGTTGCATATCCAAATTAGAAAGAGTTTCCAATGCTGAACATTTCATTTGCTAATATGTTTCCCCCTCTTTCTTCCCTACAGAGGCTCCCAAGCCATTTGAAATAAAAATTCATTTCCTTGAATACATGGAAATGAAGCTAATTAAAATGCCTACGAGAGTTAAAGGAATCAGCCAGCCCCAGGAAAATAGAAGGTCAGTTTTATTTTTCAAAGAGCATGGAGAGAAATGAAAACACCCTTAATTCAAGTCAGAGATTTCATGGAGTTTGAAGAGACTTTACGGCTCCTCCAGGAAAATGAGAGAGACGGTACGGTCTCTGAAGTCAGACAGGCTTGGGTGTGATGCTTGGATCATGCCCTTTCTGAATCTGTGACCTAAGACAAGGACAGTCATCCCCACTCCCCAACTCACTGCATTGGAAAGAAGATGCTTCAGCAAGGCCTATCAAATTGATACAGGATGTTCTTCCATTCTACCTAAGCACCTAAGCATTTGGTGATCTTCTCTCTCTCTCTCTCTCTCTCTCTCTCTCTCTCTCTCTCTCTCTTTCTCTCTCTTCCATTCTTTGGTGTGTGTGTGTGTGTGTGTGTGTGTGTGTGTGTGTGTGTGTGTGTGTGTGTACTGGGGACAGAACGCAAGGATGTTCTACATCTGAACTATACCCTCAGCCACTTTTATTTTATTTTTCATTTGTTTTAAAACTGAGTCTGGCTAGGTTGCTGAAAGTCTTACTACTTGTGAGTTTGGTCTTGACCCTGCGATCCTCCTGTCTCAGCCGCCCAAGTATTTGAATTGTTACAGGCATGTACCATCACCCCGGCCTGGTGTCTCTCTTAAAATAAGAGTACTAGTGTTTTTTTTTTTAATCAAATGAAAGCTTCATTAATAAGAGGGCTTTTTTATTCCTCATATGGAATAGATGGTCTGCTTCCTTAAGTACATGCATTCTCTCAGGCATGAGATTTTGTGTTTCAGATCCCCTGAACAAAGTTTCAGCCTTTGTAGGATTCTGTATTCTCTTGGAGGGTTCTTGAGTCTTTTCCACCCCACCTGTACTTTTATTTACACCTGTTCTTAATATGTACCTGATTATGACTAAACTCACTTTTTTGACTTATCTTTATGGTCTAATTACTTTATCTGAGGGAAAATCGGGATTTGACAGGCTAATCACATGTATATACAATGGAATAAATGTATAGCTTTAAGGAAACCATGTTCACCTTGTGCTACTTGGAAGTATTTTATCCTTCTCTAGGGGAGAGGTAGAATGCGAGATAGCTACGGGTCTCTCCCCCACCCTCATAAAATGACAAGACCTATAACGAGCTGTGGACACTGACACAGAGCCACTCCACTGCAAGCCCGCAGTCACTGGCATCGAGGACACTGAGATGCAACCCCGAATCATAGAAAATGGACAGCCAGAGGCAACTGGAGAGAACCTGGTCCCCATTACTCAAGGATTAGAGAGAAGGAGAAGAAAAGAAGCCAGGGTACAAGTGGGAGAGGAGAAAAACTAAACAGAGAAATAGAAAGCATAAGGACACATTCAAGCCAAGGTGTTACCTTTGGTATATATGACCTGGTGCCATTACATATTATCTCAACTATCATTTGCTCAACTTTAAATAGACTTGGGTTTTTTATTTATTTTTATTTATTTATTTTTATTTATTTATTTATTTTTATTTATTTTTTGGTGGTACTGGGGTTCCTGGATGCCCTTCTATCTCCAGGTTACACTCTCAGACCTATTTTTTTTGTATTTTTATTTGGAAACTGGGTCTCTTAAGCCAGCGTGGCTGGCTTCGAACCTGCGCGATCCTCCTGTCTCCACCTCCCAAACGCAGGGATTACAAGTGTGCGCCACCACGCCTGGCTAAATAGACTTGGGTTTTTTGACTGAGTCTTAATTAAAACTCCCTGTGAAATAAAGGTCCAAGGAAAAGCAGGCAATACCTTGATTTAGAGAAGATCCTGGGCTGGGCTGTGGTCCAGGGGACAGGCCACAAATCACTGATTCTTGAAACTGACTCTTGTTCTCTCTTCCACTACCTCTCCCTCTCCCCTTTCCTCCTCCTCCTCCTC
The DNA here is from genome assembly GCF_963383645.1 of Muscardinus avellanarius. Lineage (NCBI taxonomy): Eukaryota > Metazoa > Chordata > Mammalia > Rodentia > Gliridae > Muscardinus > Muscardinus avellanarius. The sequence goes on from NC_137790.1 coordinate 131,422,536, forward strand.
TTCCTCCTCCTCCATCTCCCCTCCTCCTCCTCCTCTCCTCCTCTTCCTCCTCCTCCTCCTCCTCCCCGGCTCCTCCTCCTCCTCCTCCTCCTCCTCCTCCTCCTCCTCCTCCTCCTCTTCTTCTTCTTCTTCTTCTTCTTCTTCTTCTTCTTCTTCTTCTTCTTCTTCTTCTCTTTTTCTTTCTTTCCTCTTCCTCCGCCTCCTCCCTCTCTCTCTCTCTCTCTCTCTCTCTCTCTCTCTCTCTCTCTCCACACACACACACACACACACACACACACCCCTTGCCAGATGGTGTGTGTGTCTGTGTGTCTGTGTGTGTATGTATTATGAGAAATTGAACCCAGGGTTATTCTACCTCCAAGCTATACCTGTAGACCTTTGTTATTTTTTGTATGGAAACAGAGTTTCACTAGGTTTCTTAGAGTCTCACTATACTGCTCTGGCTGGTCTCCAACCTGTGATCCTTCTGTCTCAGCCTCCTAAGTGCTGGGATTAAAGGCATATACCACCATGCCCACCTTCTCTCCAGCTCTTTAGCTCCCATTTTAAAATCAGGACTTAAGAAGACATTAAACTCCCCCAAGGAGTCTAGATGGTGTGTGTGTGTGTGTGTGTGTGTGTGTGTGTGTGTGTGTGTGTTGTGTGTACAAGTGTGTGGGCACACTGCAAGGAAGGATGGGCTTGGGGTCTCCACAAAAGTCCAACAATGCTCATTCTATCCTCATTCCTGGTCCTTGGCTACCAGGCCAGTTTGCTCAGAGAAGGATCCCTGGGCTGGAGAAATGTCCATCTACTGGGGAGCACCCACTTCACTCCCTGGAAATGAGACACTCTGGGAGATAGGTGGGAGGAGGTCTGGGGGTGCTCTACCTCCCCCCTCCAGGTGGTGAGCACTCCAAGAGCTTTCATTATTCATACAGCTCTCTCACTTGTGTGGGGCCATAGGAATCCAGTTGGAAAGAAGGAAAACATAGATCACCCAGCTCCCAGTCACAGCTCTGCAAGGTCACTTCACCTAACAGTCCTTCAAGCCTTCCTGGGAAGCAGTAGGGTACCTGATCAGTCTCCTAGCTCTGCCCCTAAGGCAAGACCCTCAATCTCTCTAAGCCTTGATTCTTTAGGTGAAAAACGACAATATCTCCCTGTAAGGTAGATATTGTCAAAATCTAGGACAAAAGGAGTAACCATTGTAAACACCAAGTACATGCAAAGTGAGTGCCAGCTCCCTGCCATGACCTGTGTGGTACTGCAGTCTCAGGGTGCAGAGAAAAGTGTAAGCCCAGTGTCGTTCTTATCCTCTATCTTCAGTCTTTTCCTCTGTTGCTGTAACAGAATACCTGAAACTGGAAAATTTATACAAAACAGAAGTTTATCTTGGCTCATACTTTTGGAGGCTAGAAAGACCAAGAGCATGGCACTGTATGTGCTTGGCTTCTATTCAGGCCTTGTGCTGTTTCAATTCATTGTGTAAATCAGAAGTGGAAGTAGGCATGTGCAAAAGATAAAAACGTCACACCTTGGGGTAGCTAGTTAGCCAATTCTAGAGGGAAAGGCAATGATCCATGGAAGAGGGCTCCTCCCCATGACCCTGATACTTCCCACTGGCCTCATGTTCACTCTGCTGCACTGGAAACCAGATCTCAACATGAGTTTTGGTGAGGACAAACCATACTTCAACATCTTATCAAAAGGTTCACTTTTCTGGCAAGATAGTTCAGCTGGAATAAAAGTATGTTTCCAATTATTGACTGGGAAGATTCCTAGCTCTGATCATCTCCAAATAGAGTCAGGAAGTGTGAGTGACACATACACTGGAGACTCCAGAGTTTCAGAGTCTCATCAAGGTTCTGAGTCCCTCCTGCAATAGCTTCTGGGGATGGACTTCAAGGGTGCTGTCCCCCAAGGGTCTGGAAGGTAAGCCTAAGACAAGCTTTACAAGACCTCTGGGAGACTGAGGCATAGCTAGGCTTGAATGAGCATGTTCTTGTTTATTTAATAAACATTTACTGAGCACCTACTACACCAACTGGGGATTGAGAAGACCAAGATGAATGGAGGAAATTAGATACAGCACATGGAATTTGCAATATTGTGTGGAGAAGCAGTAAAGGTGAACACAGGAGGCTACTGTTCCCATTCATAATAAAACCTTAAAGCACAATATAACTTTTAAGCACATCATCAACAGAATCCCTAATGTGATATTGTTTTTTCTGTGTTTGTTTCTGAGCCTTTGCACTTGGCTCTGAGAAGCCCCAGGAAGCCTGGAGTCATGAATGGTGCATGCTTGTTGTATTTCAACATCAAAATTCAAGGAAATTGTTTTCATTTCCTGAGTGATTCCAGATACCGATTTTATAGGGAAATGCAGCAAGTCACCATAAAATTTTTCAAAATGTCTCCAAGCTTTAAGTGTATTTTGGTAATGACATGGCTTCTTTGATGGTCTCAGGCTACCTCGGCAGGCTTCTGTGTTTTTTTAGGAATTCCTTCTCCCAAGGAAAGCTGGGAGATAGCCAGTGGTTTACAAATGGAAAAATCTATTCACTGGCATAGATTCTTGGAAGCCAATGATCTGACATGCATAGTTGGGGAATGGGTTTCCAGGAAAATAGCTGCTTTATTTTTCTGAATTCTCATCAGAGTTTTAAGGTTTAGGAGAGTCTGTTCAGATCCTATCACCAAGGACATGTTCTTAACCTACATCAGGACCCTGAGTCCAGTCTCTCTCTCTCTAACCACTCCCTGCACTCTATTATAGAAGGCCTCATGTGTATCAAGTACTGGCTCTCCACTGGACACCAGGCTTAGTGTCTGTCCACAATAATCCTCCTGATAACTTCAGGAGGTCAGGGTCAGTATCTCGCATTAAAATCAGAAGTAGGGACTGGCTCTGGGACACCAAACCTTGCTCAAAGTGGCAGAGCTGGTGACAGAGTCATGTTGAGTCCTCACACACTGAGAAGCCCTCTCCTTTGCAGACTTCTCCTGCCCATTACTGTCCTATTCACCTTCAATGCTTCCCATCATTACACTGGACTGTTTCTTAAAAGTTCATGTGTTGAACGCATGGTCCCCAATGTAGCAAGAATCAAAAAGCTGGGGCCTTTAGGCAACAGTTGGATCACGAGGGTGCATTAAATAGATTCATTCAACAGTAGCTAGACTACTGGGAGGTAGGACCTAATTGAAGGAAGTAGGTCACTGGAAGATCCCTCTCACTCATGGGCCATAGTCATAGTCATATTCTCATTCTCTCTCTCTCTCTCTCTCTCTCTCTCTCTCTCTCTCTCTCCCTCCCTCCCTCCCTCCCTCCCTCCCTCCCTCCTTCCCTCCCTCCTTCTCCTTCTCCCTCTCTCTCTCTCTCTCCTTCCTTCCCTCCCAACTGCCATGAGTCAAGAAGTTTGCCTCCAGCCTCATCGCAAGCCTAAAAAAAATGGAACTGATTGACCACTGACCAATACCTTTGAAACTATGAGCCAAAATAGACGGTTGCTCCTCTACATTTTCTTCCTCAGGTATCTAGTCATAGTGACACAGAGTTGACCACCACATTGGTCTCTTCCTGACCTGGCCTCCAACTTAACACCAAAAAGTTCTTTCATTCCCACTGGCTAGCACCCTATATGCTCCCACCCCTTCCCTGTCTTTCCTGATTAGATTATGTACAGCCTGCTTCTGTGTCTTCATTTCCTGCTTCAGAAACATCACCCTCAAACATATTTGCCCTATGCTCTGTTTGCCATCAATGACCTAATTCTCTTCAAGAAGCTCTTCTTGGCTGGTGAAGCCCATTTCTTCTATAAAGATCCACTGTTCCTTGATTATTTTCTGGGAGCTAGTGTTTTATCAAAGGATAGAGCATGGGTAACATGATATCATCTTACTTCCCCCTGACATATAGTAGACACTAGTATTTGACCTGCATTTATTAATCTATTAGTGATATCTTTGTTTTTCTTATTACACTAATTCTGGATGAAGAATATCAATATAAAGCAAAAAAAGGAAGACTGTCAAAATGGAGCACCCTTTAAAAATGGAGTGTTGTGTTGGATATAAATATAGAATGCACCATGCAGAGCTTGTGTCTTCATCACACATCAGAGTTTATGTGATTAAGGCATGCGTGATGTAACCTAACCAGTGGGTAAATACATTGTAGTGGATTTACTGAGTGGTAACCTAGGCAGGTGGTGTGTAGCTGGAGAAGGTGGGTCCATTGGGGTCTGACTTTAGGGATTGTACTTTTGTCTTTGAATTTTTGCTTGTTATCTCTCTTGTTTCTGGTCTCCATGATATGAGAACTCAATGCTTACTCTCTCTCTCTCTCTCCCTGCTTCTCAGCACCAGGCTCTGAGCTCTAAAACAAGGCCTGACGTAAACTGAACCCTAAAATTTCCTAAGAAAAAAAAAAAGAACCATGAGCAAATAAATCTTCCTTCTTCTAAGTTCTTTTGGATGTTAGCAGTGAGAATGTTGTTTGCAACAAAGGACTTAACTTTCCTTTCATTGCTTCAGGTACCTGGAGCCTGGGGATATAAGAGTTTTCTTTCTTTCTTGGGTAGAGAGAAGGGCTTCCCTGGGACAGTGGCCTACTGGAAAAGCCAGGGTTCCAGCACAGAGTCTGAGGCCCGCACTGAGGGGAGTCACCTCAGGTTTTCAGTAAGGCTACTTAGAAGAGTGAGCCTGAATTTGACATTGAAGTAATCACTGGTTTCTACCGAGTCACCCAACTGGACATTTAACCTAGCCTGAGAGGGGGGAATAATGTTACTGGAGGTTTTTCAGAGGAAGAGAATTATTACTGAACCAGGTGAGGCCAATTGTTTATAGCACAGGAAAGAGATGAGGAAAAGAGTCTGGGGCAGAGGAAGGAGAAGATAGGGAGGCAGAGACAAGGCAATGTCTGGAGCATTTTGGATCCTTCAAATGTTGGTATGGTCAAAGTGTAAATTTCATGAGCCACGAGGTATGACTCAGGGTCATGTCTCTATGAGTCTCAAAGTTCTTGTTAAGGAGTAGGGACTTGAGAAATTTTAGTTTAGCTAATTTTTACAGGCTGAACTAAGGTAGAAGTCAGGGAAGTTTCCCTTTGTTATGCCATGAATCTCCAACAGGTTGGACTCTTTGTGGCCTATTATTCTTTCCTCCTCTAGAAAACCAGATGCAAACACAATCACTTGGTTAAAATAAAATTAGAGCACTTGATTTTTTATCACAGAAGAGACAGTATGATCATAAAAGTCTCCATCCCATAGGCAACATTTTCTATTAGCAGTGGAAAATTTAACAGATGCCTATTATTTGAGAATGGGATTTGTTCTGATAACGGTCAGACAATGAGTTCCAGACACTGTTTATAACCCATAGTTTCCTTTTCTCCTGTGCAGGGCATATAAATCAAGGCCAGCTTTTAGGTGACACCTGGACACACCACAACTTTTCAGGAGGGGTATTTTTCTACAAGTCTTGTATTTTCAGTCCAGAATTCCGCTGAGCCACAATCTTCTACTCATACTCCATTCCACATTTATGGCTGCCAAGCTTATACTGACATTTAAGGTCATTTGAGCTGACCTTTGAAGAATTATAACTGCAGAAAAACAAAGGAAGTCTGCACTCTATGGCAGCTGTCAGCACAGACTATGTCCCTTCCTATACCTCTCCCCAACCCCAAAATCCTTTCACTGCAGCACCTCTGAGGATTCTGTGAGATCTACAATTCTGGGATGATTTGACCTGAAGAATGAATGTATTCCCCAATATCTTTTCTCAGGCTCTCTGGGAAGTTCCTTCAGAGCTTTCAGTGGTAAGCCAAAGTTCCCAAATTAAACTCATTAACGACCAACTCTTCAGATGAACTTGAATTCCTTCACCAGATGGCAGGCCAGGGGTATGCATTAGTAATTACATCATCAGAAAATATTTATAGTGCACTTATCACTTAGGATGTGCTAGATACCATTCTAAACACACACACACACACACACACACATTCTATCTAATATATATGTATATATTAAATAATTACACCCACAAAAGGCCTTATCATATATACTATCAATATTTCAACATTCTCCATTTATAGATGATAATACAGGGGGAAAGGGTTGTAATCACTTGCCTGAGACAATAGAGAGAATTATATGATCTAGAAGTTGACTTGATAAAGCCAGTTCTAGATCCCACAGCACAAGTACTAGCCCATTCCCACTGCAGACATTGCTAATCAACACCAGCATCCATTGTCACTGGACAGAGATACAGCATCATCATCTTTTACCAACTTGTATTTTAGAGGAACCACATATATTCTGTTAGAATCCTAATATCAGAGAAAATACCTTTGAAGTTCCTGTCCTTGGCATAATAGACCCAAATGTCTGTAAGGTGGCCAACATCTATTGTGATATCCTTATGCATTAGGTAGAAAAGAATCCCCAAGATAGATCTGCAGTTGGTGGAACACACATACCTGAAAACTTTATCAGTCCCAGTGATGAGCTAAGCCTGTCTGAAAGGGGTCTCCAGTGATTGTCCCTAGTGATCGACACTTTCCCTGGTCATATGCAATGAAGCTGGTCAAGGACTTGCATGAGGAGCTAAAGCACATGGTCTGATGATTATATCACTGGGTCACACTGATTGATCATAGCTCAAAACACTCCAAGCTTACATACATAGCCCTGGGAGTCTATAGGGGATAAGAATTCAATTTCTATCCATAGTTTCATTGAACCTGTATTCACTCAGGCTTGTGTGAGATCCTGGGAACAGCAATGAGAGAGAGGCACAGGAGGAGGCATACCCCTCGTAAGGATATTGGGAGCAGGTGTATGAAAGATGATGTCCAAATATCACTAGGTAAGCCCCACCTCCTTTCCCTAAACAATTAGCTGTGTCTGCCCTCTGGACTTATTAATTTACTTCCAGAAGTCTTGTATTTTCACTGAAGGTGTTCACACCAAATGGGTTCCTCCCTGCTTGTAGAAGAGAGTAGTCCCCAGACTGTGAGCAGAAAATTTGGAGCAATGTCCCTAGTGTGGTCAAACATCAGCTTATACTACAGCCTTGACTTCATATATGTAATAAGAAAAGTAACTGGGTGTCAGGCTGGTCAATAAGACTGTCACTGTGAGACAGTCAGGCATTCCAGTTGTTGGCAGAAAAGGCTTCATGTACAAACAGGGGGACAGAATACCCCAGGCCACTATCTTTCTCTCAGTACAATAATGCAATAGAAATGGCACCCATCTCTTTGTTGATTTCTAAGGCAAGAAAGGAGCTGTCCATGGTGACCCCAGATGAATAATGCATACATCTGCCAACAAGATTCACCCTCCACTAACTATGCCAGTGGAGGGAAGGTGCACGAATCAAAAATAGCTGAAAACCCTAGGAAAGTTCTATTTCCCTTTGGAAATATTAGGGAGGTAAATGGTGAAAAATTTTGCTACGCACACACACTGGCAACAAATTCATGAACATACTGTGTATACACATATTTATATTCATATATAAATATATGAATATGTAAATATATAGACATAAATACATTAATATATAAATATGTGATATAGAATATAAATTTATAACATAATATGTTTATAATTTACATATAAATATTCATACACACAAACTGACATCGGTCCATACATGTTAATTTTCACACATACCCACACACAGATCAGTTGAGTTTTAACTCCGAGTAGGATTCCTTAGGATGACAGTGCTTCCCTGTCACCACAAGTGGGTAAGCAGAAGCAGAAAATGCTTTGGGGGGATGTTGAAAGGAGAGTCAAATATCTGCTTAGAGTAATGCCCTTAGGCTTTCCCCCCAACTCTCTGAATTTGCAATTCTGGGATTTGCTCAAGTTCTGCAATAGGTTTGTATCCAGAGTCTCTTACATGATGCAGTACAACTGAGAAACTCCAAATATCGTCTCCTTAAATGTGCATTGGGTAAAAAATAAACATAAAAATAGCAGCATAAGCCAGGCATAGTGGCACACATTTCTAATCTCAGTACTTGGGAGGCTGGGACAAGAGGATTGCACAGATTTGTAGCCAGCCTCAGCTACTTAGTGAAGCTCTCAGCAACTTAGTGAGACCTTGTTTCCAAATAAAATATTAAAAAATAGGTCTAAGGTTGTAGCTCACAGGTAGAAAGTCCCTGGTGTCCATTCCCAGTACCCCCCACACACATACACAAATAACTATACACCTGTAATCCCAATACTTGGGATGCCAGGACAGAAGGTTTGCAGGATCAATAGCAGCCTCAACAATTTAGCAATCTAGAGACCCTGTTTCAAACAAAATAGGAATGAAGGATAGGGATCTGAGGTAGAACACATTCTAGGTTCAATTCTCTCTCTTTCACTCTCTCACAAACATAAACACACACACACACACACACACACACACACACAGCAACACACTGTGATACAGCTGTCTGTGGATTTAGCGTCTAGCAGATGCCAGCAGACCCCTAGCTATTGTAGGAAATTAGATTTTTTTTGTCAGGCAGCTATAATATCTATCAAGGACATATATTAATATACACCCTTACTCCTCACCAGATAGTAAAGGGCTTGTCACAGCTCATCCAGGTAGTTAAGGGATTTGCTAAACAGTAATTTCATTTCTTCTTTCCCAGCCCAGTACCCAGTCTACTTCCTTGAGCCAATATGAAGAGACACTATGCTTATTCATGCAGAATGGTGACATTCTCAGTCCTGACCCCTTGTACATACCTCTCTGCCTTTCTCTCACCATAAGAACAGGATACTGATGCTGCCAGGATATGTCAGTGACCCTCAGGAGGACAGATGAGAGGTGCCCATACATCCAATTTGCCACAAAAAAAAAGGCAACGAGAACACGGGTACGCTGATTCACTGGAACGTGACCTCTCTTCCTCTGGGTCATGTCCAGCATCATGAAATGTCTACATTCCCAGATCAAGAGAACCTATTACTTCCCTTTGGTAATAGCCTTCTAAAAGCAATGAAGAATACCTCCTACTGATCTCTGGTTTATGTGTCACATCAAAAATATAAGTATCCAGTCCACCTTTGATGCTTACAGAATGGAGGCAGGGAATCAAAGTTAACCACTTTTTTTTTTAAAGGAAGAATAAAGAAAGAATCTCAAAAAAGATTGCTGTGCTTGGGGCACATGGCTCTGATGCTCTTACTCCTATACATTGCTCAGAGCTGTGTCTTGCACACAGATGCCTGGCAGGCTGTACCAGCCCCAGAACTGTGTGGCATCACTTTTCAGCTCAGCTGGGCTATAAGTATGTGGATGGAGATCCTGCACTAGAGGATACAAACTTGTCATGTACCACTCAGCACAAAGGCCAGGTTCTGCCTTTCCAAGTACAGACACAAATAAACAAGGGACCTAGGGGTGATGGAAGATTAGCAGGGCGAAGAATGAGCGAGCTGTTGGAGAGGAAAAGAGAGGCACACAGTAAACGTGTGGGTGTCTCTGGCCAGCAGGTGCTTAAGAAGGCCTAGTGTTATTCTTTCAATTATTTTTAAAGTAACTTATCATTGATACATACATTCATTCATCCAGCTATCTGGACATTTTATTTTATTTATTTTTTGGTTCCATTCTTATTTTTTTTTAATTTTTTATTGGTGCACTGTATTCATACATCATAGTGGGATACAAAAAAAAAAACTTTTGTAGACATAGATGCACACATTGCCAGTCAACCCCCACCCGATCCCCACCCCATTCCCTCCCCATCCCTCCTTCCCATGCTTGGCTTAGTGGTTGACATCTAGTATTATAGCAATTTATCCAAAATTAAAAATGATAATCTCACATAACAGTTTCATTTGTCTGATACCAAGCTTTTGATAACTTAAAGATAACATTTCAATATTTCTTTTTGTTTTATTTCTTACCAGAGAATATTTTTCCTTTTTTTTTAGGTGAAACTATGATATATTTATATATTTATTTTTCAGTAAAAAATCTATCCTAATATGGAATATGGACTCTAGATACCCAAAATGACCTCGAAAAAGAACAAAGTTAGAAGATGTATATTTTCTGATTTCAAACCATATAAAGCTACAATAATTGATACAGTGTAGTACTGTTCTAAAGGCAGATATATAAACTATTGGAGCTAAATAAAAGCCTAGAGCTAAATCAGTCCTTAAATTTATCTGGAATAACAAAAAGCCCAGAATAACTGGACATTTTATTTGTTACAAATTGATCACACAGTTTGTTTGTTACATGGCTATTTTGATGGGGAAACTGGCTGGAAATAGTAATCACATCTCTCTGTTTTAGTTAGAGTAAACAAAAATCGATCATACAGCAACATAGCAGAACTTCCACCTTGCTAGGTAATGAGCAGAATAGTGCTCACATTAGATTGCTCTGGACCAAGGAGCTTACAAATTTTTTGTATCAAAATTAGTAGTAGTATTTAATGATATTTTTATTGGTGCATTATTTTCATACATCTTACTGGGGTACAAGATGGCAGAGGCATATATGCACACATCACTCAATTAGCACTTCCCCAGTTCCCACCCCATGCCCTTCCCCCTCCCTCTCTCTCATGTTCGGCTCAGTGATTGACTTTGATATGTTTCTGAATGTATTATTGAATGTCACTAGAGAATTTCCCTCTCTTCCCTTCCATCCTCCTCAGCTAGGTCACTTTATTTGTTCATCTATGGTTTCTCCCTCTTCCTCTAGAGTTCCCTCTATGACCCTTTTTCTCTCTAGCTTCCACATATTAGGGGGTGCATCTGATTTTTTTTTTTACTTAAAATTATGTCATTTGAAAGGAAATGAATGGAGCTGGAGAACATTTTTCTAGAGCTCACAATTTTGAGAGGAAGATGTAAAATATTCAAATTATCATACAAAGTGAAAAATGTAATAAATAACAGACGAGCACAGAAGCCACAGGTGTTGATAAAAATGAGCCTGTATGGTGTTCAGCAATCAAAAGACTTACACAAAGAAGAAAACATTTCAGCTAAGATCTAACGGAGTTAATAGTCCAAGTGAGGTAAAAGACTTATCCAGGCAGATGTAATTGCATGTGTAAAGGTCCTGGGGTGCGAATGAGGATGTCATCGATGGTGTCACCACTTGAGAGTACACATCTTTTCTGAATGCTCCTGGATGTCAAGATCTGCACTTGCTACTGAGACAGGAGGTGAGAAATCTATAAAAGATATAGCTTGGCTGAGAGTTCACTGCAGTCAGGAGCAGACCCACATCTTCCTCATTCCTCAGCACCTCACATATCTCCCGACAGAGGTTAAGCCTCAGAATGAGTGATAAGTAGAAAACTACCACCCATGGATGATGAGAAAGTTCGTGGATTGAGTTAAAAGACCCAAAGTGGTACAGAAAAGTGACCAGTTCAGAAAGGAGCTGGGAGTGGAACAAAAGCTTGACGGTAGTCAGATGAGTGGGGTGTTGCAAGAGGTAGAAATCAAAGTCTCTGCTTGACGTGGGGTGTTTGTGTGTGGAAGTATTAGCCTGCAGTTAGAGGCTGTAGATGTCAACTGAGGCCAGGCTAGGAAGGCTATTGAAAATTCAGAGCGGAACTAATTAATTCTGATCCTAGAAATGAGGGAGGATAGGGATATGCTGGTATGGTTTGGGTTTCAGTGTTTCCCCTAAAGCCTCATGAGTTGAAGTCATGCTCCCCAGTGCAGAAAGGTTCAGAGGTGGAACATGACTGTAAGAAGTGGGTCATTGGAGGCATGGTCTGGAGGTCTTTATCTTTCTCTGACCACTTCCTCTCCCTCTCTGCTTCCAGTAGCTATGAGTTGAGCATCTGTCCTCTTCCACACCCAGCTGTTCCATGACATTCCTGGCTTGGGGCTAGCCGAGTATGGGCTGAACCTTTGAAACTGTGAGTCAAACTAAGCGATTCTCATCAGGAATTTTGGTCACCATGATAAAAAAAAAAAAGCTAACTGAAACACATGTGTGTTCCAAGGATGCACTGGGCAGCCTCTTCTGCCTGACACCCACCTGCACAGCCCAGCCCCGAAGGATGGTCCACCCCACAGTTCATCCACAGGCAAACTCCAATGCAGTAAACAAGAAGCATTCCTACTATTCTTCTGCCAGCCCTCCCAGTGCAACACACAGCCCTCAAAGGCCACGGAATATGAGAGAAGGCAACAGATACCAGATGCAAGATGGCAATCAGATGGTTTCAGGAGAAAGATGGCAGACTAGAGCAGAGTGGACTCTATTTTTGCAATGCTCTCCTGCCCTGGTACACAAAGCGGTACTCATGGCAGAGGTGCTGCTTCCTTCTGGGCATCCACCTGCTGAGAGGCAGGAGCTGCATGTGGTCCCTTCCTGTCGCTCCATTTAGGTGCCTTAGCCCTCAAATTCTAAATCTCCCAATAGGATTGCTGTCTCCAAACAGCTGCGGAGAAACGCCCTGCTTGACAGTAACTCCAGGTAGGTGGAGGTTGGGGAGCACCAGAGGGGCTTGCTTACAGTTCCTTAAATGAATCAGCCAATAGCTGGTTACAGCTGCATTTTGTATTGAAAATAACAACAATAAGTAGGTAATCTAGAGCCAGAGGGTTTTAGCAACTTACTGAAGGTCAAACAGCTATTAAGTTGCAGAACTTGGTAATGTAATCCCAAGTGTGCTCGCTCACTCTCTCTCCCACCCTCCCTCTCTCTCCCTCTCTTCTTCTCTTTTTTTTTTCTCTCTCTCTCTCTCCTCCTCTGATCTCCAGAGTATAATGAAGGCTAAATTCAGTAAGTCAGAACAAGCAAGGCTTTACATTCTATTCCAGACAGATTCTCTGGTTAGTTCAGAATGAGTGGCAAGATGTTGGGCCAAAGTCTGAAGGAGAGAAGGAGAAGAGAGAACGGGCATGGGATGTAAAGCATGTGCGTGGGGTGGGGACAGGAGAAGGGAGTGAGGAATGCACCAGCGCAGCCGTCCAGTGCCTGAGGCTGTAGGACGGAAAACCAGCCATTTCCTCTCCCGATTCCCTACTAAATAAAATAAATGTCCCTGCCTCGTGTCACAGTTTGCATTTTCAATCTGATTCATGGAGAAAGCATTGGCAGGTCATCTTTATCCGTTTCAAATGTTTAACTTTTCACGCAGAATACTAATGGCAAACATGCAAAAGAGGAGAAACATCAACCTTGGCACCGAGAAATTAATCTTTCAACACAAAGGAGCAAAGGAAACTTCCCAGTGCTTCCCTACTCTCTGTCATGCTTCCACTGTTCATTTTAAGTGGTGTCTTGACATTTGTGAGGGATTTGCCCTAAAAAGGGAAAAAACAACAACAACAAATTGACAAATTCCATCCTGGAACAAAACTCCCCCCACTGAATGCCTGTTACCTTGCAGGGAGTCACCACTTTCTCCACATCTTCACCTTTAGTTTCATTCTGTCATCAACAGGAGCACCTTGCATTCTACTGGCAGCCTGATTTCTACAAAGAAATATCATATCCGTCGGGTCACTAGAGTCATGGTGCATGCTGTGGAGCTGAGCACGCTGAGTCTTTGGGTAGCCACCATCTCTACCTTAGCAACTCGCCTACACACACAACATTTCCACAGTCCCCGAATAAAATCTGTGCTTTGGGGAACTTATCTCAGGATATGCATTTTTTTCTTTTTCCTTTCTTTTTGTTTGTTTGTTGTTTGTTTGTTTATTGCAGTAACTGGGGATGGAAACCAGGGACATTCTACCTCCGAGCTACACCCCCAGCCCTATTTTTTTATTCTCTATTTTGAAACAGGGTCTCAATGAGTTGCAAAGGGCCTCACTAAGTAGTAGCTGAGGCTGGCCGCAAACCACGATCCTCCAGTCTCAGCCTTCTGAACGCTGGGATTACAAGTGTGCACCACCACGCCTGGCACCAATACTCATCTTTAGTCCTACTGAAGAGATAAAATACGGAGCTAGGTGTTCCACAGCTGTTGAACAGCAGAAATAGAGTTGATGCTGCCACCTTATATCCTTGTATTTATCCTTCTAATACACTGGGCACTAGGGTCATTCTTGTCACAAAGCATGAGTGCTGCCCAGCCCATTGCATGCACAGGACTCCAGTCTCTACAAGAGAACTTATCTGGAGCATCTCTATTGCAGCAGTTTCCTGGAGTCCTCACTGATGAGAGAAGAACGCACACAGCCAAGAAGCTGGCGCTGTGGACTCTGATGGAGTTGGCAGCACCTTGGACAGGGCACAAATACCAGAAGGAATCAGTGGATCCTACGGACTGCAAGAATAGTGGCCTGGGAGAGCATTTATCTTGATGAAAAGAGAGTCATGCTTTCAGGAAAGAAGGTTGGATTGGGATGAGCACGAACCAGATGAGACCTTGAGTTGATGAGGCTGAGACCCACTGTGGTTCAAAGGCCTGGGAGCTAGAAATCTGGGTACCACCCTCATCATTCATTTGAACAACCTCCCCCAGGAGCCTGCTATGCATCAGTCACCCCTAGTGAAGTTCTGGAGATACTAAGATGAAAAAAACAAAGAGGTTTTTTTTTTTTTCCAATTTTGAAGCTCACTTGGAAATCTAAAGACTAGTGAACAGACCAGTCCCATACACTGAGTTATGCAGATTCATGGTGGGAAACTCCACCCCTGCTAGAACCCAGAGGAAGGACTCTCAGTAGAATCTGGAGGAGAAGTAGAGTAAGGAGGGCTTCCCAGGTGCCAATATCCCCTCTCTGACACGAGACCATGAGACTGGAATAGAGAGAGGAGTATGAGAATGAAATATCCCTCCTTCCCATTCATCCACGTACTCTTTTCTGCAGCGTGCCTGATGTAAGACCCTCCCACATATGCTTGAATGTTTCTAGAGCTTGTCATCTTTTAGGAAGAACGTTGTGTCTCTTAGAGAATCCGGCTATCTTCTAGCTGAGCAACTTGAGTTGACATGATATATTTAATCTTCAATCTCAGTGAAGAAGGAAATGGCCATTGGGTGAGAACAGCTTGAAAGGAAAAGGCCCAGGAAGGATTTAAGACCGGGGTTTCCCATCTAGTTCTGGGTGTCTGTGACAGCGCTGGGCTGGCAATGAGGCTGTCCTAGGCATCATCTGTGGTCACGCTGCCTATTTTGCTTCTTTGCCCCTAGTAAGTTGTAGACGTTCTGTGTGACTTGGTAAGATACTTTCCATCACTAAATTATGAAAATAATGTACATAAGTACATCTGTCTCGAAGTTTGTATATATTCACTTTTTTTTTTTTTGCCCTGCCAAATAATCAAACTTCTAAGCACTGGACCATTTAAAAGGCAAAAGATGATTAAAGCAGCACAATTCACAATAGCCAAATTATGGAACCAACCTAGGTGTCAGTCGAGAGATGAATGGATGAGAAAATGTGGTATAAACACACAATGGAGATTTACTCGGCCGTAAAGAGCAAAATTATATTATTTGCAGGAAAATGGATGAAACTAGAGACTATTATGCTAAGTGAGACCGGCCAGTCTTAGAAAGTCGAGGGTCCTATGTTTTCTTCCATATACAGAAGCTAGAGAGAAAATAGGAGAAAAGGGACTTCAGGTAAGCGAAGAGATTGATCAGTAGAACAGTGGAAGGGAATTGGAGGAAGAAGGTGGAGAGAAGAGAACGGAGGATTTAGGAAGGAAACAAATAATATTATGTCCATAGATGTAAGCATCACTATTAATATTACTAAATGTATAGGGTGGGAGGGACATAAAGGAAAATACTTCAAATGCCGTGTGCACGTATATTTGTATCACGCTGAGCCACACTGTGATGTATAATTAAAATGCACCAATAAAAGTATAAAAAAGCAAAACATGATGATCAACAGATAATCCTCCAGAATTTGTTCCAGCTTTTAAGAAACAGCTAGGCTGGGCATGGTGGCGCACGCTTGTAATCCCCGCGCTTGGGAGGTGGAGACAGGAGGATCGCGCAGGTTCGAAGCCAGCCACGCTGGCTTAAGAGACCC
This sequence comes from Muscardinus avellanarius, assembly GCF_963383645.1. Taxonomy (NCBI): domain Eukaryota; kingdom Metazoa; phylum Chordata; class Mammalia; order Rodentia; family Gliridae; genus Muscardinus; species Muscardinus avellanarius. The sequence goes on from NC_137790.1 coordinate 131,438,537, forward strand.
TGTTTCCAAATAAATATATATAAAATAGGTCTGGGAGTGTAGCCTGGAGGTAGAAGGGTTTCCAGGAACCCCAGTACCACCAATAATAATAATAAAAAGAAGAATATTAATAAAAAAGAAACAGCTATTTAAAACTTGTGATTTTTTAAAAGTAGACTCACTCCTCCTTTCCATTCATCCTAGTATTCTTTTTTTGCAGTGCCCCCGATATAAGACCTTCCCAACACGTTCTTGAATATTTCTAGAGCTTGACTTTTATTGGAAGAATTGTGTATCTCTTAGAGAATTCAACTGTCTCCTAAAGTGTTGATACTAATGTGATTATCGTTAATCAACAGATTGGAAAGGTTACATACACAACGTAACTCTTGGCCTTCGATGCGGAGGTCATTGGTGTGGGAGACTATAATGAGGTATGAAATATCAAGATAATGGTGGCCGCAGGAAACCAGAGCCATGGTCTGTTGAGTGGCTATTTTCTTATCAGGTACCCAGTGATGCATATTTATAGATACGTGTGATGCTAGTTGAGGCTTCTAACTACCCTGGCTATGGAGATATGTTTTACAGATGAAGAAACTGGCCAGTGGTCATGCAGCTAATAACAGGCAGGCAAAGCATTCCAAAATAGGTCTTTTTGACATAAAAAAAATCCCACTCTATCCCTTAAAATTCTTATTGTCTTATCTTTATAGCTATATATAATAAAGCTCATTTCTCAGTTTTCCTTTTCAAACATTATGGGAACTCTAACCTTAATCAAACTAGCATGGCTGCTCTGTCTACTAAAAGTTGGACTTCTCCCCTACCCAAATTTCATTCTTTCTAACTTATAAACTAAAAAGAAAAGGATCAAGTTTAAAAACCAGTTCAATAAAAAAAACCATCCTAGAAATAAATGATTGCATTTATTACCACAACTCTGTTAATGCTATTGATTTTCCCCTGCACCATTTCCCTTTCTTTTGCTCTTTTTATAGACCACTAGCAGTGGGAAAGCTTGCCATTAACCCCATGGACAGCTCTCATAGATCACCATGCTGTCACTCCCGCCCTCTTTTGTGTGTGAGCATAATAATTCCAGGCGGTAGCACAGCTTTTCACCTATCAGTCACTGAGGCCTCCCGGAGACAATGCATGCATTACATGGAGCTCTCCAGACAGAATGCTGTCAGCGTTGCAGTCCCCGATTAAAAAGTCACTTTAATTTTGTAATGCTCCCAGCAGTAGGTGCCATCACATGTTGGCTGCATGTTATCCAAAAATATAGTTCACCGTTCTGTCCCAACCATTTCCCAAAAACCAACTACCATGTGAACCCAGCATCTCCAGGTCTAAAGTCCAATTAAATGAACCAATTAGCCGGCAGAAGCTACTTCAGTGCTTCTATGCTTACGATCTCAAGGAGGTAAGCCAAGCATGCGTGCACAGTGAAGAATCAGAGCTGGTCACAGAGGTACTGCTGCAAGCATCTCCTAGCGCTGATCCCAAAGAGGAAGGAGCAGGAACTGGGAGTGCAGCTCTATTGTAGAGTGTTTGCCTAGAATGTGTAAAATCCTGGATTCTAGCTCCGGGACCATAAAAATCAGAGGATGGAGTCAGTAGTGCTCCATGAGTCCCCAGGATGGATCTAAAGGCACCTGGAGGAAGTCTCCAAATGCCACCAGCACACATGGTGATCCTGTCTTCCCCTCCTCTCTTCCCTTCTTCCCCTCCACCCTATTACACAAAACTATGCTTCTCGTTTGACACTTCCAAGCCCAGCAACTCCTCACAGTTGATTTTTCCTTTCCTGCCACGCCAACTGAGATGGAGCTGCAAGCCTTAACTATCACACCAAGATCTGGTCTGGACTCCAGGTGAGTCTGCACGTAAATGGCCAGTGCAGCAGAGGAGCAAGTCAGCCATTTCCAGTAAGTGCAATTGCAAGTGACTAGAAGGTCACAATCAGAAAGGGCTTTGTAAGCAATGGATGGAAGAGTACTCTAAATAGAGGATTTTCTCCCTCCCCTCTAAGTGAAAGTAAATAAAACCCCTCCCTCTGCAGGCATGTCATGGTTCTACAGGCAAACCTCATGGGTAAGAAGGCATGGGCAAGGCTTCCTCTCCCTGAAAAGAGTGTGGCTCCCACATCTCCTACATTTGCAAATATCAGCAAGAAGGCATTCTCTATGAACAGAAACAGAAATAACTGGAGTAACAGAACATCGGTAGAGCTGTTAGATTGTTTAAACCTTTGCCTTCAGGAAGGAGTTTTGAGCAGGTTTGAGCAAGAAAGACTGAGTATCCTAACATATGTATGAAAGTCATGGCATAAGAAAGCCATTGCTCCACCTGGCATGGAGGAGACTGGAGTGAAGTGAGGTGGGGCAGAGGGAGGTCAGGGATGAAGGAAAAGACAGCCATTGACACAGAAGTGCTCAGGAAGAGAAGGCTGTGCAAGCCTAAGAGGACATCAGGCTCACGAGGCTGCTCTAGATATCATATTGCGATCAGAATGCCTTTTTAAGTTTATATCCAGAGAGTTCTATATGCTTTTCTTTTCACTGGGAAAATCTGGGCCTTTTCTACTCATCTTAGACTTAGATGTCTTTGTAAATTTAGAGCTGTAAAATCCAACTCAAGCATTACATTCTGGGGAGGCCAACTAGAAAAGATGGAGAACCAGCAGCTACATAGCACAGCGCCGGGTTGGTTTTGCCTGGGTGTGCAAAGCAAAATGTCTGGAGGCTGTGAACTCATGAATGTAGAAACCAGTCTCCACTTCCACGGTTATCTCACCCTCCAAGGTGTCCCAAGCCATGCTGGAAAGGTCAAAGAGAGCTATAAAAATACAGAAAATAATTTATGCTGCATAGGCTAAATGCTGAAGAAATCATTCGGCATTCACTGCTGTAGAGTTCCCAGGCAGCAGAGTTTGGCCGAGGATGGGCAGGGAAGACTGAGCCTGGAAGATCGGAATAAACTCTGCTGTGAAAGGGCAGTCACTGACCACATAGGGCAGCTTACCTTAAACTCCATGAGAGGTGGGATGTTTATCTCCTTTTTCACTGTGGTGTCTCTGGTGCTTGGAAAAGGGCTTGACATATAGGTACTCCATAGGTATGTGTGTATTTACTTGTTTGTTTATTGTGATACCAGAGATTGAACCTAGAGGCATACCTCTAAGCTCTATCCCCATTCCTTTATTTAAATTTTTTGTTTTAAAACAAGGTATTGCTAGGTGCACAGGAGCCTCACTATATTGCCGAAGCTGTCTTCAGACCTGCAATTCTTCCTGTCCCAGCCTACTGGGATTACAGCAACCATGCCTGGCTCATGGGCATTTATTAATCAGGTACATAAAGTCATGTTTACTGAGCTCCTACTATGCACCAGCCATTGGAGTTACAAAGATAAATAGGAATCTTTTAAGTAGTTTCTAGTCCAGAGGGAAATACAATGAGAGGAAGCCGAGGGTTTCAATTTAGAGTGTAAGGTACTGCCAAGAAGCTCCGCTCAGGATGTACTTGGCCAGCAGGACTCTGAGTATTCTTTAGGTTTGTTTATTGTGACTTTTCGGGCATCAGAAGTGAACGTTCACATTCAAATGTGCATGTGGCAATGACGGGTTCACTCTTAAGCCGTTTGGACCAAGTTAGCTGCAAAACTGTGTGTTGCAACACTGTTTACAAAAAAAAAAGAAAAAAAAAACTTAGCAATACGGTATTGGTTAAATAAATCATGGTCCATTCATACAATGAAATACAGTGCAGCTATTAACGCTATAACAGAATATTTATTGATACAGAAATACGTCTCCAGTACAGAGTTACTTGAAAACATAACATTCTAAGCAAATGCGCTGTATGATTTCTTGTTTTACAAGTGTAGTTTTCTTCCTTATGAGAAGTCTGAGGAAACTGTACTCAAGAACGTTAAAAAGGTTATCCATATATATACATGCTGAAACCAGGGGAGTGTTTCTTCTTTCATCTCTTTGTTTTACTTAACTGTTCTTATCCAAAATGATCGTGTAAAATTTTGTATAAGAAAATGAACATTATTTTAATAAAAGCGACCCTTTCTCTCCACCCTCAGCACACTCAGTAAACAGCTAGGTAGAAACTGCCCACCCAGCTCGCACGGTGGCTGACGACCAAGAGCAGGAAAGGACACCTTTAGGGACGGCTCTGCTGCTTGGGTCATTGTCTCCACGCTCACACCAGCCCTGGGCCATCTGTGGATTCGGCGCTGAACTCCACCATGTACAGACTTGGAAAAACTGACACCTGGCAGATTAGATTCCTGGTGTGCAGAATATCTGCACCATAGCCTCTCTCCTTTTTTCCATCTAGAACAAACCCTCAAGCTGGTTCAGACTCAAGTGGCATCATTCAAAGCAGAAGGCTTGGCCGGATGTGGTGGTGCACACTTGTAAGCCCAGCATTTGGGAGGTGGACACTGGAGGATCGCCGCAGTTCAGGGACAGCCTTAATTATTTAGTGAGACCCTTCGCAACTCAGTGAGACCCTGTTTCAAAAATAAAAATACTAAAAAATAGGGCTGGTGTGTAGCTCGAAAGTACAATATGGCAAAAAAAAAAAGAGAAGGCTCCAGAAATCTACCCCCCACTTATTTATTATTTATTGATGATCTCTGAAAGGACCTGTGCAGAGGTAAATTTTCTCTCTCTGGATGCCTTGAATAATTTGACAGAAAAGAGATTACCTCTAGAAGGGCAGAGAAAAACATACTGGGAGACAACGCAATAATGAAAACCTGTATGCCAAAGAATGGCCAGCGTCTTCATTTTTCTCTTTAATATTTGCTAAGGATGAAGCCCCGGGTTGGGCTTGTTTTATGATGGGAATCATCAAGGTGCCACTTGCCGACAGGCCTGCCCGTCAGCGGGAGTGCGGGAGGCTGGCGCTGACATCCATCCTGGCTCAAATGACATGTCACTCACATCCCATCCCGAGGCGGGCCCTTCCCTCCAAGCGATTTTTGCATTTTTATAACTCATTCTCTCTTTTTCTACTTTAACTGGAGGAACATTGCTTCATGCGAGGAGTGACCGAAACACAGAAAGCGGGCGATCAGAGGCTACACTTTGTCCAAAATCACCCAGGAAATGTAAAGGGAGACTTCTAATTAGTGAAGGGAGGGAGGCCAAATGCCAATATAGACTAGATGTCCACCAGTGGGTAAAGAAACTGTGGCATATTTTCTACAATGGACTATTTTTCAGCCTCAAAAGAGAGGGATACCCTGCCTTAGGTGATGACCTGGCTGAACCTTGAAGAAGCTTAAGTGAAATAAACCAACCCCAGAAGGACAAATCTCGTATGATTCCACGTACTTGAGATATTTAAAATAGTCACCCTTGCTGGGCGTGGTGGCACACACTTGTAATCCCAGCATTTGGAAGGCTGAGACAGGAGGATCTCTGTTCGAGGACAGTCTCAACTACTACTTAGTGAGGCCCGTGAGACCCTTTGCAATTCAGAGACCCTGCTTCATAAAATAAAAGAATACCCAGGCATGGTGGCATACGCTTTTAATCCCAGCATTCGGGAGGCTGAGACTGGAGGGTCGTGGTTCGCGGACAGTCTCAGCTACTTCTTAGTGAGGCCCTCCGCAACTTAGTGAGACCCTGTTTCAAAATAAAGAATAAAAAATTGGTCAGGGGGTGTAGCTCGGAGGTTGAATGCCCCTGGGTTCCATCCCCAGACCCACAAAAATAAAATAAAAGGCCAGGCGTGGTGGCGCACGCTTGTAATCCCCGTGCTTGGGAGGTGGAGACCGGAGGATCACGCAGGTTCGAAACCAGCCTCGCTGGCTTAAGAGACCCTGTTTCCAAATAAAAATATAAAAAATAGGTGTCTGGGAGTATAGCCCGGAAGTAGAAGGGTTTCCAGGAACCCCAGTACCACCAATAAATAAATAAGAATAAAAAATAGGGCTGGGGGTATATAGCTCAAGGGCAGAATGCCCTTGGGTTCCATCCTTAGTACCATTAAATACATACATACATACATACATACATACATACATACATAATAAATTAAAAATATATAAAATAGTCACACTCATGGAAACAGAAGGCAGAATAGTGGTTGTCAAGGGAAATAGAAAATTTCTAAATAATGGGTGTAACATTTGACTAACGCATACTGCATAAGTTCTAGAGATCTGCCTGTACAATGCTGTGCCTATAGATAACAATATTGTACTACCCAGGTAAAAATGTGTTGATAGAAAAGGTCTCATGTGGTGTTCATATCACAGTTTTTCAACAATGAACACAAGGCAGGTCCTGGAGAGGTAATGGCAGCAGTGCTGTACTTCTGTGGACAGACCAGGTGACGGGACATCCTTCATCCCTCCATCTGCTCAGTAATTTTTTACCCCTATGGGCTAAGACAACTGCCCTTCCCATCACATCCTTTAAAGGCTTCCAGAAGAGAGAAACACTTTTTGTCAACACCCAAGCCAATGGACACCCCAAAGTGGGCCTCCTGTCCACATCCCTCCCCCCATGGTGGCAGACAATTCTACAAGAATTATCTCAGATGGTGAAGTGTCCAAGAATAAAGACAGAGGTGGATGAGACTCACCCTAGGCAGCAGAGGAGGGCAATTTTTCAAAAGCAAACATTTTACCTAAGGAATATCCGATATCAAAGGGCAGATCAAAACAGAAAACAAAATTAACAAACAGCAGCAAGGTGTAGCCTCGACCTCAGTTTCCCTGCTAAGTGCTACACCGCTGGTATGCTCCCAGGCCAGAAACGGAGGTCAACCGGGCTGATGAGCCACCAGCAAACGGGCCTCCTCGAGCAGAGAGCAAGTCACTAGGCCTTCCTCAGGCCAGCGGAGAGCAGAGCATGCTTACCAGGTGGGCAGGGCCCCAGTGGACTGAGTCCAGAGCTTTCCAGGAGAGTTCTGCCAACACCAAGGATCATAAATCACAGAAATGGAAAGCAGGAGCGAGAAATAAAACCCTTGGCTTCCCGCAAACTGCCAGCCACTTTCTTTTGGCTGTAAATAACCACAGTTAAACCAAGCACCCTTTGCACTTCTCAGCAGAAGTGCATGAAAACATCTGACGGTAAGGATTTTAAATGCTCTCTGCCGGAATCTACTTAACCACCCGGAGCTTAGGTCTTCCAGCTTTAAGGAGAGCCCCTTGCGCCTGCCTCGCTCCCTATTCCTGCTGCATCCCTGGCCCACAGGAGAAGGCTTTGCAGTGGTGAGTGGCTGCCTGGCATCAGGAATGAGGAGCAGGGGTCAGCTCGGCCTGGCACAAGGAGTGGGCTGAGGGCCCAGTGGTAAACGGTGCCAGCTCTGGCTATCATCATCTTGCAAGCCCCCCCCCCCCCAATCAGTCAGCTGGTGGGGAGGTGCCTCGATGCAGATTTGAACCTACATCATCCTGAGTCCAATGCTCAGGTGCATTTCCAACAAGTACACGCTGCGGCTGAGCAGGAAATGCGTACAAGGTAGCATCAGTGGCTGTGCCTTTGGAGCTGGGATGAATCCCCTCTCCTCCTTCCTCCCTTCTCTGTAACTTTATATTTCATCATATTTCAGTGTAATCTGGGAGTCAGGAACTTGAACTTCACTGATTCTGTATTAATATTATTATATATTATATTAATATATATAATTGTTATACATAAAATATATATGTTCTATATTATTATTATTATTATTATTATTATTATTATTACCACCTTGTGGTACCAGGGATTGAACCCAGGGCCATTCTACCTCTGAGCTATAACCCCAGACCTTTTATTTTATAATTATTAGTAGGAGGAGGAGGGGAAGAAGAAGGAAGAGGAGAAGGAGGAAAAGAAAAAGGAAGAGGAGGAAGAGGAATATTTTGAAACAGGGTCTTGCTAGGTCGCTGAGGCTGGTCTCAAACCTGATATCCTTCTGTCTCAGTCTTCCAAGTACTGGGATTACAGGCTTTGACCACTTTTTTGTTCATACTGTGGATTGAACCCAGAGGTATTCTATCTCCCAGCTATACCTCCAGCCTTATTTTGTTTTGTTTTGTTTTTGTTCTGAAACAGGCTCTCACTAAGTTGCTGAGGGTCTCAGCAAGTTGCTGAGACAGGCGATCCTCCTGTCTCAGCCTTCCAAGTGCTAGGATTACAATGTAGTACTTTGATGAGATCTTATTAGTAAATGAGTGAAAACCATGTATGAGGTGATCTGGATGGCTGCCTTTTAACCAGGGACTGCTTGATGTTTGAGCAGTGTGTGTGTGTGTGTGTGTGTGTGTGTGTGTGTGTGTGTGTGTTCAGCAAGAGTGTCACTGTTAACAAAGATCAAATGACATCATCATGGCAGTCTGTGGAGATGAAGGTTTCAGAGTGATATTTGAAAGGAGAAAAGTGAGCAGAGACACTGAGTCCTCCGGCTAGAAAAAGCATACACTAGAATTCAGACAGCCTTCCCAGCAGCATGCCGTTGGTAACATGCTCCAGTTCATTAGCAATAAGCATGGCAGTAAATACCCTGGGAAGAATGTTTCTGTTCTCTATTCCAGAGATAATTAGATTAAATACTATTTAACTCACATCTCAATAAGCCACAATGCTAGCCTTATCTTCAAATAAACTGGGTAGCTTCACAGAATTACCAGTGACAGCTCATTAAAACTGGCTTTTGAAGATTTGATTAATCATGGATCTGAAAATCTTGAACTAACAAGGGAAGTCTAGCTGTACTAATATTATTTTAAAGTCCATTTCTGCAAACAGCCCTTCCTTTGCTAGTCTTATTAAACTAAAAGTAAAAATTTCACATATAAAATTGAATCGGTGTCTATACAAACCCACTTAAACGCAACACTCACCCTTTAGCTTCAAGGGAACACACCATACTTCTTACAAAATTGATACTGGTAATTTGAATTTTATTTGTATTTGTTTTGCTTGCACATAATACATTTGCTTTTTATTTATAGAATTATAAAAACTATAATACCATGCAGTTTATACTTAGTTAATAGTTGCATATATTTGAGAAACATCAAAATAAAAATAATTACAATTTACAGAAAGGGTTTCTGAAATGTCTTTTTTCTTTAAGTGCAGTGGGCACAGTATTCAGGTTTGAGTAACACTGACATACAAATCCACACTCATTGTATATAGGTTTTTCCTGTTATTTTACCAATGCAAACAATGTGCAATTAATCTCTTTTCCAAGTATCCTTCTGTGTTTGAACATGCCTGTAGGATACATTTTTTTAATTTTTATTTTTTATAAGTGGAACATATTGAGAGTGGTGTACATTTACATTGTGTTTCATGCCCTTCCCCCTCCCTTCCCCCCAATAGAGAGTGACCAGGTTAATCATGTTGTATTTGTGCTATTACACATATTCATATGTAGCTCCTCCATTGAACAACCTCAGCTTTCTTCCTCTCCTATCCTTCTGTTCAAGCTTTGCTGAGATTTCCCCTCCATCATCTGGAGTCCCTCTGGTATTACCACGACTCCCTAGCTTGGGCATATTAGAGAAAACATATGTCCCTTCTCTTTCTGTGCTTGACTAATCTCACTTAACATAATGTTCTCCAGTTCCTTCCATCTTCTTGCAAATGCTATTATTTTATTTTTCTTTATAGCTGAATAGAATTTCATTGTGTGTATTTCCCATAATTTTGCAATCCATTCATCTGTTGATGGAGATCTAGGTTGGTTCCATATTTTGGCTATTACAAACTGTGCTGCTATGAACATTTTAACGTAGTTCTCTAATTTCAACCCCTTTAGAAAGATACCCAGGAGTGGTATAGCCAGATCAAATGGTGGATCTATTCCCAGTTTTCTAAGGAATCTCCATACTGATCTCCATAGCTGCTGAACTACGTTGCACTCCCACCAACAGTGTAAAAGTTCCTCTTTCCCCACATCCTTGCCAGCAATTGTTGTTCTTTGATTTCGTTATGTTTGCCACTCTGATTAGGGTTAGATGGAATCTCAGAGTAGTTTTGATTTGCATCTCCCTGATGGCTAGTGATGTTGAACATCTTTTCATGTATCTATGTAGGATACATTTTTAAATATGATAGATAAGGTTGGGTCAAACAGATGAATTTACAATGTTTACAGTGCTGTCAAATTACCCCCCAACAGGACTGCAATTATTCTTTTAGACATGTACAGAAATGTCTGTGTCTACATACCCTTGACACTTTTGAAATCTTTGCCAATATGCTTATCCGACAATCAAAGATATATAATAGTTGTTTTAGTTTACATTTTTAATCAAAAAGATTGAGCAGCCGGGCATGGTGGTGCACGCTTGTAATCCCCGCACTTGGGAGGCGGAGACAGGAGGATCGCGCAGGTTCGAAGCCAGCCGCGCTGGCTTAAGAGACCCTGTTTCAAAAATATAAAATAGGTCTGGGAGTGTAGCCCGAAGGTAGAAGGGCTTCCAGGAACCCCAGTATCACCAAAAAAAAAAAAATTGAGCACTTTTTCATATGTTTGATATTTTTCATTTATTTACTACATGTGGATAAAATATCAGTTGATGCCCTTTGCTGACTTTCCACCAGATTGTCTTATTTTCTCATTGATTTGTTGGCACTCTTTGTAAACCATCTCGTTATCTCTCAGGTGGGGAATACTTTGCTGCTGCTCTTCTTCTTCTTCTTCTTCTTCTTCTTCTTCTTCTTCTTCTTCTTCTCTCTCTCTCTCTCTCTCTCTCTCTCCCTCCCTCCCTCCCTCCCTCCCTCCCTCTCTCCTCTCCTCTCCTCTCCTCTCCTCTTCTCTCCCTCTCCCTCTCCCTCTCCCTCTCATCTCTCATCTCTCATCTCTCGGCTTCTGTATAAATGTTCTTATAGTTTCATTGGTTATTTTTTCTTCTGGTACTGGAGATGGAACCCAGGAGCATTCTCTTTTAGAGCTACACCCTCAGCCCTAGTTTTTATTCTTTATTTTAAAACAGGGGCTCAGTAAGTAGCTGAGACTGGCTGTGAACCTGCAATCCTCCTGTCAACCTGCAATCCTCCTATCTTAGCTTCTCCAGTACTGAGATTACAAGTGTGCATGCATCACCATGCCCGGCATTAAATATCGTACTTATCTAGAATTTTATTTACAGAAGGCATGAAGAAAGTATTGAGACTCTTTTCCTTTTCCACAATATCAATAGTTTACCAAATAATCCATCTTTTCTTGCTGATTTGAAATGTGAGGTTATCATATACTAGATGTATATTCTTTCAATATTTGGACTTATTTCTTCATTCTCCTACTGCATTGAAATATTTTTCTATTCTTGTGCCAATACCAAACCAATTAAAGTATTTGTATTTAGGAAACATTTTGAAATTAGGTAAGACTATGTTTTCCCACATCAATCTTCTTTTTTTTTGTATGTTTTTGTTCCACAGATATTCTCATAAGTCTAATTTTCTGGATCAAAGACCAGCAAAGTTTCCCTTAATGGATATACAGTAAATATTTTAGAATTTTTTGAGCCAAGAAGTTGTGTAAGTACTCAATTGTGGCTTTGTAGAAGGAAAGCAGTCACAGATCATATAACCAAATGAGTGTGGCTGTGTGATAATAAAACTTTATTGACAAAAATACAGCAGAGAGATGGATGTGAGCAAGTCAGGAGTTGCTGAATCCTGTGTCTAAGAAATCTTAATATCATTTTTGACCCCCTATCTAAACCAATTTATTTTGGACTGTTTAGTTAGAGATGGCTTGGAATGTATTGGTTAATACTAGGAGAAGTAACATTTTCAAATGTTAAATGTTACTACCAAAGAGCCCATTCTTTCTGTTTATTCACAGCTGTATTTTTTTCCTCAAAAAAGGTGTTGAAGTTTTCTTCTTTTAGTTCCTGCAAATTTCTTGTTACGCTTAGTATGAGGTATTTTCTCTGTTTCTACATGTGTTTATTATTGTAAGTGTATTTGTTTCCATTGATTTTTCTTCAAGATGACCATAGATCAGGGTTCAAACCAATAGTTTTATACAAGGCTTATAATCTTGTCTACAGACCTCCTGAGGTGGCTGAGAAGATGATGTGGCACCTGTATAAGCCCTGACATGCAACACTGGTGAAGAAGTATATTGCTCTGGAAAGAGAATCTAGACCTTTGTATCTAGGAGATCTCTGACTTAAGGTGAATACATTTGAGGGCTTAGGCATTAAATGGAATCCAAATACAAGTGAATAAGTACATGATGACTGCAGAGATAGTGAGATCAAGCCCTTCTCACCTGTCAGACTCCTTGAGATGGCAATGGTAGCTGGATTTACAGAGGGCTTTCCACTGTGGTCCACAGAGCAGGGCTGCCTGAGGGCAGAAGCATCCCCAAAGCCTGTAGCCATCCACCTTCTTCTAGACTAGCCTTCAGGCTGAGATCTCTTCCCACTGAATTTTCATCTACTAGTTGCTGAAGTTGTTGTATCTGAAGTTGCAGCATCTGTTGTGCAGGTACCTAATCGTTAGACACAGTCAAATTTACCTATACCTGATACCCACCTCTTTACTGTGTGTGCTCTCTGAGAAATTGTTCAGCCTTTCTGAAACTCCATGTTTTCCTCTCTAAAAGGGCACAATATCCTGTTTCCCGGTTGTTCTTGAGGTTTAAATAAGATTATGTATGGAATATGCTCAGCAGAGGGTAGGTGCTCAGTAGGAGGCTCTCCTAGGAGCTGAGGCAGAATAATGGACATGGAACTACAGAGGTCAGGATGAAGTTTCTTGGCTGGGAACTGGAGGAAGAAAATGAAGGCTCTGAGTTTCCCCATCACCAAAGCTAGATGACTCAACAAAGAATTCTATAATTTTAGAGAATTATAGTAATAACTATAATTTTAAAAAATCTTGAGAGAGTCAAGAAGCCAAAGGCTCTTCAGCCCTGAGCACATGCTACTATGTTTGAAGCTTTATAAATGTGATTGTCAGAATGGCTCCACCGAGTAGGTCACAGTGTCCCCAGCTGGGTGAGGAGGAGGCTGACGCCAGAGCTTATTGAACATCACTACATCCCTCTTTGAGTGAGTACAACTTCCTCCCATTACCCCCACAGTACCTTGTATAATCCATCATGGGAGTTACACAGGCTGGGGGTGGGAGAAGGGTCAGAGGTCAAACCTTTCCTCCCTCAAGACTGATGAAATCTACTTTAGGCATCTCTCTTTAATTTAATTCTCTCATTTAATTCCCTGATTAAAATGCACTGATGATAAATGATCAAACTCCTTGACATGAAGATGTGTAATAGAAGTGCCAGAGACAACTGGTCTACCTCCTTGCCATTGTTTTCTGACTTCTGAGAATCTGTGAGTATCTATGGGTGAAGGGCAATGCAGCCAATGCATTAGAGGGAGGCCTGGAGGCCACAGCAGTCATAGATAATATAAGCCAACAACCTACTGCTTTTTTATTTACTTTGTCAGGAGCCCGAGAACATTATCCTGCAATTCCCAGGATAGCAGAGCTATAAAATGCGTAGAGTGTCTTGAATAGCACCAGCCCCTCCTGTTTATGCCTATGAGAAATACTCCTGCAATAAAGGTTTGGTGCCTCCGACATTAAACATCTTCCTTTCTAAACTTTCTAGCTGAAAGACCAATGACAAATTATTGAATTGCTCAAAGCTTCAGTTATCCATTCTGCTGAATTCAGATAATATCTGCATATCAGTTGGAAAAGATAATTGTTAAATGGGAAAGTGAATGTAAAATGGAATATCCATTAGTTTCTTTCTCTATTCACCATGGTTGATAGACCATTTAATATCTATCCTTTCATGGGATAGTAAAAGTAGCCACCTGAAATCTAATATCGACCATCTAACACTTTGCTTCTCATTGGATCAGGAGTCTTCTACTCAAAAAGCTCTATTTGTAAATACTTTTTAAGTAAATAGAGCAAAGCAAGATGGTGTATCTTATGGTTATTGAAATATGTGCCTTTAAAATCCCTGAACATTTTGATCTTATAGTCCAGAAAGAGTTTATGGAGCTTATATAGGCTAGTTAAGACTGGGTACTGACCTAGAGAAAAATGTAAGGTGGGTTTTCTTCCCAGAGCATCTCTCTCTCTATGCCCCCAGGTCTTCTTGTATTCCCTTTCATGATAAAATATTCAAGTCTATAGGAAGCATTTACTATTTTGAAGTTGCCAACATAATAGCTTTGAAAGAATTAACCTTTAGACCAAGATGAGTATTCCTTCCTCATACATTACTGTTAGAATTGTGCTTCATGTGCTCAAATTTTCCAACTTCTTTCCCACTAAAAGAAATAAACTCAACAGCACACAAGTGGTGAGGAACATCTCACTGGGTGATCATGCAGATGAAATACAGAAGGCTCAAACAGAAGACAGTATGGCTTGGTCTCCAAATTCAGTGTGTCCCACTTACCTGGCCTCTCCTCCCACCACACACCGTGGCTCTGACCATCTGACTTTGATCTGATCTCCCTGGGCCTTTGACCTTACCCTGCCTGGTCTTGCCCTACCTACCCATCTGCTTCAGTAGAACCCAGAGATTGTTGTGATCCTTTTCTAAAACTCATTTGATTTTGTTTTGAAATACTTCATTCTATGAATATCAGCCAAGTTAATGCTTGAATCAAACAGGATAATGCATATTTTTCCAGAATGACATGCATCTCTGAGACTTTCAAATACCTCAGCTTAAAGCTGTATGTGTTATCCTCTTGCAATTTTACTTAATCTATTTCATATTTATGGTTATATTCCTTTCTTATCTTTAATCTTCTGTATTTCTGCTTCATTTTTATATTCTTGATCATATCTAAGACAAGCATGTTCATTTGACTGTTTAACAAATTAGTTTTAGATCCACTTATAAATTCTAATGTTTTTCTATTTTCTAAGACATTGTCTACTAGACTTATAGTTTATCTCTTTGGTAATTTACTCACATTTCTCTTTTTTAACCTCTTACATTGACTGTCTTATTTATTTTAATCCTTTCTCATCTATTATGAAAGCATTCAAGTCTATCGATGTGCTTCTTATATAGCATTGGTCACATCTCACAAATTTTGATATATAAAATTGCTCTATTAGTAGCTTGCAATTGTGGTTTGGTTCTTATTTATACCAAAAAATCATATATATATATATATATATATATATATATATATATAATATAATATATATACATATACATATATATATATTTCTCTCCAAGTGATTAGGTTTTATTCATGGTGATTTTAATTGTAAGCACTAAAACATGATTCTCCATAGGCAGCAAAAACAGGTCACTGCCCTTTTGAGGGAGCAAGAACCTGATGCACAGGGAGGTTTAGGGACCAGCCTAAGACTCCAGGAGAAATTAGCAAGGAAACCAGAAAAGAAAGAATGAGTCAAAACCTTTAACTTAAATAGATATGCCTCAAGATGTCTTTATCAATAAAATTCTTTGCACAACTGTTTTGGCCTTTTCCAGGTCTGAGAAGGGAAGTGATCTGGATGTCTTGGAAGGTTTTCAGCAGCTATATGGCAGGCCTCAAATAGAGTGTGCATGCCCTTGCTCAGTCTGACCAAGGCATACGCTACTCCTCATTCATTCTTGTTCACGGAGCAATGTGTAAGGTAGTCGGCCAGTGGTCACTATCCCATCTTTCAGAGCAGGACTTGGGTGGCAAGAGCAATGGCTGAGGCAGGGTACTCTATAATTGAACACAAGATCTTCAGGTGCAAGAACAGTAAGCAGACATTATAGCCAGATATATTCAGAGGGGTGCCACATCATCCTAGGGCAACACCCCATCACTGTGTCAAAAAATCCTATAAACTAGTTGAAGTTGTCAGTCTCGGTCACAGATAAAGAAACTGAAGCTCAGAAAAACTAAAGGACTTCTGCCTGGATCGGGGTTTGTGGTATAGAACGGCCCTTCCTACCACAAAGTGACAAGAAAGTGGAGGATAGAGGATAGATGTAGACACTCCCGTTTCATCCAAGCACTTAAAGGGGCTATTTAATGATGGACCTGCAGGGTTCTGACAGGGTTTGGGACCACTGTTTTATACATTTAACTTTGAAATAGCTTATTTCTTCTACTCTTCATAGATGTTTCTTGTCCTCTAAGATGAAGAATGGTTTTATGTGTCTCGTGGTGTGATTGTGAGATTGTGCACATTGAAGCTATAATGCATGAGTAACCCTTGGGGTAGCAGGTGCACAGCATGCACTGGGGGAAGGGTTGGGACTCTACTACCTTCTTTTAGCATTTGGGTTCTCGCTAAAAAGTGGTAGCCCAATCATACAGAAGGAACTGACACTGAAGTGCCAGTGTTGGGAAAGCCCAGCTATGCCATTTAGTTCAGGGTTCCTGGGGGCTATCAGGAAGACTCAAAAAATGTAGATGGATGGGAACCACACCTTCATCCTCACAGCAATATGGGGCTATAGATCATAGCTCTCCTAACTATGGACTTGGGACCTCATGACCAACAGAAATCACAGATATAACAATGTGTCACAGTTGCCTCTGGCGTCCCAAAATATCACTTACATTTATCACCACTTCAGAAGTAGGGCAGGCATCATACTCACACCTAGATCTTGTCACTTCATGTGTTAAGTAAGTGTATGAATCGCAAGGTCGCAACTTGACTAATTCAAATAGTTTCCTTTAGAATCCAGTGTACTTTATTTTACTGATTTAAAAAAACATCATTATTCTGAGAAACAGCTTACATGCTTCACCAGATTGCTACAGAGTGGTCCCTGGTATGAAAACATGTGAAGATTCCTGACTGCAGACAAGAAAAGGATCCAGAGAGAAGAAGTGATTCACCCACAGTTGTACCGCAGAGTTAGGACCGTTAGTCACGTTTTCCCACCTGACTTGAATATTATGCACTTAGAAAAAGTGTCTGGACAGAGGGGTTGGGCAATGTGCATGTAGCTGTCATAGGAAGATCATGATAGCAGTAAGAACAGGGGCACGGCCTTGCCAAGATGAGGAAAGAGAAGATCAAAGCCAGCCTGTGCTGTCTGCAGCCCTGCCAGCTCAGCCAGGGAGGCCCTCAGAGCAGCGATTACAAATATTTATTATTTGTTTTCCTGAAGTCTGCTCACGTGGAACCAAGTAATAGATTAAATGAGCCTCCGGTGGCCACAGGAGAAAGTAGTGGGGCTTGATTTGTCTTCACACTTAAAAACCCACATCATGCATGTGTGTTCTTTATAATTGTATTTGAGCAGTTTAGGGAGATAATAGAATACCTCAATATCTCACAAGGGTGGACATGCGTGCTTGTAGAATAAGAACTTCTCAACTCAGAGCACAGTCCTTTTTTTCTGCTGAAACTTGCCAAGATCAGTGACTTGGAACCAGAAACGCAAGGCATCTCAGAGGAGGATGCTCGGGTTTCTAGAGAGGACTGACATTATCATGCCCAGCATTTTGTATACTGGGCGCCTGGTGCTCACGACATTCACTATTCTCCCAGCACTGGCTCACTTCACCTGTGCTGAGCCCTCTCCTGGAATTCCTTTTCCATACTCCTTCACCACTGCCACCACCACTATGAATACTAATAACAACAATAATAATAATTTGGTAGCTAGCCCTACAGCTGGGAGACTGCTGCATGCAAGATTTCGCAGCCTATAAGGGCGGTTTCTGTCTAAGCAATCATTTTAAATATTGTATGATCAAGGTTTGCTGAGGTGGGTATAGGTTGCTGGCATACCTAGAAGAAATGTATCATTTAGCTGAGTCCTGAGGAAGAAGTGTTGGAGCAAAAGGAATACCAGGCAGAAAGACCTAAACACATGAGGCACTGTCAAGACACAGCGTGGCCCATGCAGAAAGTCCAGGGTAGGACTTTCCATCTGCCTGATGCAGAAAGCAACTGTATCCTGTCCTGGGTACGCTGGTGCAGATTGAGTGGGCTTTCTCAGAGGGAGAGAGTTTTCCTTCATCTTATAGCTTGTTGGGAGTGCTTACAGGCAAGGAAACCGAAGAAGGCACTTTTGGAGTTAGGTCCAGCCTAGAAGAGTCTGGTTCAGGGGACTGCCGGTCTCTAGCTCGAAAAGAACACATGCCCAAGATATGGAAAGAGGAGAGCTGGTGGGGTGAATGGTAAGCTCTCCTGTGTGCTGTCCTCAGCGCCGAGATTCCTCCAGGGCAATCTGGAAAGATTCCCTACTTGGAAAGCAGAGATAGTGAAAAGGTGAATACAGCATGGGTTTCTGATGTAGCTTTACCCCTAATTAACAGTGTTATGGAGCACAACACATGAATAAATGTGTGGATCTGTGTTGGCAAGTGATGAATGTTCCAGATAAAGAACCCGTTCATGTATGCATCCAACCATCCGTCCGCCTCCCCACCCCTCGCCTATAAGTCTTCATCTACAGTCTTGATTGCAAAGTAGAACTGGATACGGGAAAGCTCAATTGGAGAAAAGGATCAATGTTAGTTTTTTGTAAAATTTGAAGTCTGGAGTCCTTTAGTATTAGAAATAACCAGAAAGCCTCCGGGGAATCTGTCCTCCTGGCCTCCCCCATGCAGGGGCAGCACCCCTCTCCCCACACTGCCCTCTGCTCAGGGGTTTCCTCTGCCAGAGAGCTAATGTCATCCCTGCTTCTTGATGATTTACTTCTCTGTCTCCTTCTCCAACTACTGAGGGCAGGGGCCACCATTTCTACTTCTCCAGGCTATCTTGGCTTGGCACAGAACCTGGCCCTGAAAGATACTCAGGAAATAATGAATGAATGAATGAATGATATGGCACACATATGAAACTCAGGTCCAGAGCAACAATGATATGAACAAGCCCAAATGCTGGCCCCACCACTGTGACAAGCAGCAGTTATTCACTTACTCAACCACCTGCCATTACACCGGATCCTGTTAGTGAGAAGCCCAGACATGTAAGGGCATGTTCTAACAGTCAGACACAACCCTCATGCTGGCCAGGCTTCTGTTGGGTCCGCTGTGCTGGGCAGTCATCTCGGTTGGCCCTCTCATGCATGCTCAAGATTGACAGAATCATGACTCTCGTGGATGCCCAGGGCTTTTTCTGGGATCTACATGTTCCACGTGTTGGAGGAAATCAGGGCTGCCCTGGCCCTTGCAGAATGGATGTGTAAGAGGCCTTCTGTGATTGTATCAAAGCATTCGTCATCATTTTGCAGTTGGCAGTGGGGTAGATAGCCTTGGTCCTGGTCATGGGCAAGCCTCCTCCTCTGAACCCGCCTCCTCTGCACACCCCCTGCTGGTGACAGGTGGCAGTACACCCATGCCAACCCGCACCACTGAACATGAGTGGAAAGGGCTAACTTTTCAGCTCCCACAACAGTACACATCTGATGTCCTTGGGGCCAGGTGACAAGCAAGGCATATGCATAGATATGGCATATATGTATATGCAAATATATATATATATATATATATATATATATATATGATATACACAAAAATGATGGCATGCCTTTATTGGAATCTCCCAAGATAGCTGGAACCCTGCTGAACTATTCATAAACATGTGACTTAACTCTGCTAATAGTCCAGGAATTGGCCATGTCATTCTCATTTTACAGTAGAGAAGACTGAGGCTCAGAGAGATAAAGCAATGAAACAATTCATCAAAGGCCACAGAGCTGGACAATGGCAGATCTAAGTTATGACTCCAGTCGTTCCCAGAATTTATGTGTCAGAATATTATCCGCAATCCCCCCAATCCCTGTGTAAAACCATTCACATCTTTTTTGTGTGTGTGGGTCTGGAGGTGGAACCCAGGGGCATTTGACCTCTGAGCTATACCCCCTGCCCTATTTTTTTTATTATTATTCTTTAGTTTGAAACCGGGTCTCACTGAGTTGCAGAGGGCCTCACTAAGTACCTGAGGCTGTCCTTGAACCATGATCCTCCTGTCTCAGCCAAATGCTGGGATTACTAGCATGCACCACCACACCCGGCTACCATTCACATCTTGAATGGGCTCACTTTATATTACTAAGAGCTCTTAATTCTTGCTGCTTAAAATCTTTACTTTGAATATTTTGTTTTCTAAGCAGATAAATCTCATCTCTTTTGGTATGGAGAAGCAATTGGGAGGCAGGAATTTATGGGGAATGGGTGTCACAGGGCCAAGGTCCACCTCAGTGGTTCCCAGTGTCCTAGAAGGGCAAACTCTTCACTAGCCAGATCCCTCCCTCCCAGCTGCAAAACAAGAATAATCACATCCATCTTGCCATGTCAGAGGCCCCATGAGCACTGGGCAGGATGGGAATGTGAATGCTTGATGTGTAGGCCCAGGCCAAAACCTAGAGGGGTTTACAGTCTCCCTGGGACCCTCTCCACATAGCTTTCATGAGTACAAATCCATCATCGGCATGCCTGGGCCCCAATTCCCTGAACATCACCTTAAGTCATGCATGCCAGGCTGAGCACACATTCATGGAGCCCCTATTGTATTCTAAGCATGTTCCAGGTAAAAAATCCCTGCCCCCTCAGACTGTCAGCCACCTTGAATAAAAGCTAACACCATGAGGACTTATCAAGGGCTGTTCAAGGTGTTCTATGTGTATCTTCTATTCTCAGTAGTGAATTCCTAATGAGATCCTAATCACTGATAAAAACCCAGTTCTAATGTTTCCAGGCTAGACACAAACATTCGCTAGAGCCTCTCACTCCAAATACCTGCATGGGATTTTAGCTCTCACCACCTGAAATTTGGGACCATGACTCATTTCCATATATCAAATTTGACCAGTTGAGAAGGCAAGGATTTTCAGGGCTTAGTCAATTCAGCACCTTTATCTTCACCTAGCATAAAGCTCAGGAGACAGCAGACATACCAGGTTTAATTTCTGAAAAACTTAGAAATGGAAGGAGCCAGCTTTCTTTCCAAATAAGAATCCAGGATACGAGTGAAATGAACTTTTCATCATCAATGCCCCACTAATAAGGTCTTGGAATACTTCACCAAATATAATCCTAGGAAAACTACCTCTTGCTTCTACTATGTGTCAGAGATATAAGCATCCATTCTCACTGGTTCCCACAGTTCTCAAGTTCCCACTTAAATATTTGTCAGAGATACACACATCCATTCTCACTGGCTCCCACGGTTCTCAAGTTCCCACTTAAATGTCTAGTAATGTTAACCTAGTTTACAGGAATCTATGACTTCGAAATAAGGTCAGATCCCGATAATTAGATGTGATCCATATTTTGTCTGATAATTAGCTATAGCTACAGTGGTAATTGGACCCTACATTTTGGGGAGGTGGCATATTTTAAGACTGCAAGGTATTCTCCACATGCTCTGATCTTGTCTTGGCTTTGTGAAGAGGTTGTTAAAGTGAGAACTACAACACAGAAGAGAAATTAATGCATCTGCTCTCAAGGATGCAATTAAAACAGAATGTAAATATGACTAATGAGGCGATTAGTTTTTCTAGAAATATTATGCAGGGAAAATCAATTGCTGGCATGGAACATTTCCATACTAAGAAATGCAGTTTGTTGGTATTGGTGACCAAAGAAATTCAGGGAGAAAAGACATTGATACTGTCAGGGAAGGCTGAGGAGAGCCAGGTTCAAGAAAAGTGCCCATATCTTTCCAGCTTTATCTGCACAGCTATGAACCATTTGCTACTGCAAATGTTCTCAGCAGTGGCTGTTTCCAGCAATTATTTTCAACATGGCATTGACTTAGAGCATTAACTAGAGCTAAGTAGTTTTGGAGAGTCCACACCAATGTCCTAGCCCTCAGTTTCATCATCTGTAAATGGGGATAATGACATCTGACTCACGATATATGAGTACCGCATAAACTAGTATATGCCAAGTGCCCAGTATAGAGAAGGGCAGGCCAGTGTGTCCCAGAGAAACTGCTATTGAAGCTGCAGATTCAAGGGTACAAAAAGTTCCTCATTCCATCAGGAGGCTCTAGCACCAAGCAGAAGTCTCTAGCAAGAGTGATCCAAGATCCTGGGCTTCACTACACCCTGCATATACAAGTGTGTGATCTCAGGCACTAGTATTATGCTTTCCATGTCTATAAAATGACAGCATTTCACCAAATTATTTCCAAAACACTGTTCCAGGAACCTAGTATCTTTCAACACTACAAAGCAGTATTCATGTTTCCCCCAAATATTGTGTTATTAAGTAGCCTGAATTCCTCTAAATATGGCTTATCATCAACTTGGTTGGATTTAAATCCACAGTTGTTGCCCATAATTACACTTCCATTGGTCCAGTTTGTAACTCTGAAGGACCTCCTCTCTGCCCTCGATCTCAGTCTCCTTCCAAGAGCTGCTCCCTATTCTTCCAATTAGATATGTGGACATTTATCTAGCCCTATCTCCTGCACCCAGGCTGAGGAATACAGGGCTCAGTCCTTGGGAAGACTGGAGTCCCATGGGGAAGACAGATCAGAAACAGACAAGGTCAATTTAGAGGAGCACAGGGAAGTGTACTTGGAGCTGGTGGCCATCTAACCCAGAGTGGGGGTGGGAAGGAGGGTTAGCTTCCTGGAGGAGGTGATGCTTGAGCTGGGTCTTGCTTTTCTAACCACTCATCTAGCCAGCAGTCAACAACTATTTACTGGGCACCTGCACACCGGGCACTGTGCTAGACGCTGAAGCTCCCTCACCAAACAATTCCATGTAAGTTCCTAAATCAAGTGGCTGCAATGTCTCACTCTAGCCACTTCCTCTAGTATCCATTCAAGATATCCACCATCTGCATCCCTGACAGGATGTTCTCCCTTTGGCCTCCCAGGTACATGAACTATTTTTCTTTCCCAAATGTCCCTTTCATGGTCAGGCCCCTCTCCATCCATAGTCAACCCGAAGACCGCAGCATTCTCTCATTCAGTGCCTTTCCAAGCCTTCTCTTTACATTAGTGACATGGATCCATGTGCACATCTGCCCTCAATGGGCTGAGTCACAGGTACCCAGCTATGTCACATCTTAGTTCCTACTTAGACGTGTGATTCTTTATGCTTCTTTCTCTCTCTCTCTCTCTCTCTCTCTCTCTCTCTCTCTCTCTCTCTCTCTCTCTCTTTCTTTCTTTCTTATTCCTTATCATGCCAAGGACAACTTTAGTCACTGAGCAGACTGAGAGGCAGATTAACTAGGCTCCAAGAATGAGATGTTTCCTCCTACACATTGCCACCTTCCTATGAGTAGAGTGAGCCTGAGCACGCTTGTTTTCTTGTTCAAGGAAACAGCAAAAGATGAAGAAAGGGAACACCATACACCTACTCCAAGTTAGGTGTCGCGCCCAGCTGGGATGCTTTAGTTTTATTCCTGCTGAGAGTCCAACCACAACTCTGAGAGACAGGCATTGCTATCTGCTTGATGCATGCATAGACACCAAGGTTTGGGAAGGTTTGTTAACCTGCCCAGTCTCACTGGCAGTCCTGGCAAAAGCAGGATGTAAACACAGTGATGTGATTCTGAAATCTCACCTCTCCTACCGCCCAGTCTTCTCCTAACAACACATGTCCTTTCCCACCTCCAAAGACATGCTTAAATGCTGCAATCTGAGAAAATAAACAGAGCTTGTTTGCCATGCAATGGTGTCTCCAAATCGGGTGAAAATCCAGGGCTTCCTCCAGGGAGAGGGAGACCCCTTCACGCCAGGGTTTAAACAAACAAGATAAGCTGAATAGGAAAATGGTTTCTGGACACTGCCATCCATCTCTGGAAAGTCTTAGATAGGATGCAGCAGGTGATGAAAGGGAATGAAATTCTGAGTGGAAAAAAAAAGACGAAAATGGAAGTTTTACACATCACTGAGCTGCCTTCCTATCTAGAGGGAAAACCCAACATTAATAAAACAGAAAACCTTCAATGAAATCAAAGCCAATCTTTCTGTCAGCTTCAGGAACAACAGTATATAAACCTACAGGCATATCCCGGGTGTATTTCAGAAACAGCCGTGTTTCTGGGAAGCTGGGTGGAAATCAAATTTGGGGTGAACTTGTCCCTACAAATATGAGGGAGAGCCACTTTCATTGCAAAAGAATAAAGTAGAGGTAGTGCCTCTTAGGACATTAGCTTTAAGCTTTTCCCCTAACTCTCTTCCACCCCTCTTTCCATCCCAAACAGGGTCCCCCTTGTTATACAGTCAACGATGGTATCAGACTCTTAGTTGCATAAGAGAGAACTCAGTAAACTGACCTCTTATAACAGAATTGTCCATTAGTACACATGCACACTACAATCTCATTTACTGACTTTTCCTACAGACACACCTGTACTCTGTATATTAAGCCAATAGGTGGGGGTTGTGTCTCCTCACCTCTGTAAAAATAATGAGCAGGTGTGTGTTCAGTGGCTTTGAACAGAGTTTGTGGGATCGGACAGATGCAGGTTTGAAAGTCATCCCCACCACTTACTGGCTGTATGGCCTTGAATGAATCACCTTCTTAATATAACATGTTCCAGCATCCATCAAAGGGAGAAAAGAATGCCTATTACTTAGGGTTAAAATAAGAATTAAATAAAATGACGATCTACAGTTCCAGGCATTGGAAGGCACTTGCTAAATGTGTTGTCTTTGGTTTCTCACTCTTCTTGAATCTTCCTTCCTACCTCTCTCCCTCTCACTCCCTCTTTCTCTCAATTATGGTGGTACTGAGGAAAATTTAACCCAGGGGTATTCCACCTCCAAGCTACATCCCCAGCTTAAATATAAATATAAATATATATGTATATGTTAAAATATATATATATATATATAATAAAAATAAATATTGTGGGGGTAATGAGGATAGAACAAAGGGATCTTCTACCTCCAGGCTAAACCCCCAGACCTATTTTATATTTTATTTAGACACAGAGTCACTAAGTTTCTGAGAGCCTCACTAAACTGCTGAGGCTGGCTTCAAATTTGTGATCCTCCTGTCTCAGCCTCCCAAATACTGGGATTACAAGCATGTGCCATCATGCCTGGCTTATTTTTTTGTTTTTAAATAGTCTCACTAGCTTGCTGGAAGTCTCACTAAGTTGAAGCTGTTCTTGAACCTGGAGTCTTCCTGTCTCATTCTCCCAAGTACTGGGATTATAGGTGTGTGTGTGTGTGTGTGTGTGTGTGTGTGTGTGTGTGTGTGCCACCAAACCTGACTGAATCTAGTCCATTCTTGAAGGACCTGCTTATCCTCATCTTCTCCTGGAAGCCCCCACTGATCATACAGGTCTCTGAGGTCCTCTCTCTCCTATGAACTCCACAGGAGTACTGGACATCCTTTCCCTCATTCACTAACTGCCTTGTCCCAAGAGATAAATGTCTGTGCATGCAGGGACTTCCCAGACAGGCTAGCACCACCTGAACACCAAGGGCAGTCCCATCATTGGGTATGAACTAAATTCAGAGAAAACAATTCTTAAATATGTACATCTTTAGACAAGGGATTCAAATGCTCAAGAGAACATTAGTGAAAATATATTTTCATGTATTGAGTCTCCATCACCTGCCAGGCCCTTTACATGATCCAACTCACTTCACTCCTGCAATAGCTCCTGAGGTAGATACTATCAACTCCATTTCACAGATGAGGAAACTGAGGCTCACAGATGTGAAGTAGTCTTTTGCCCAAAGCCCCATAGCTCAGAGAGGATGGAAGAGAGGCAAAGCCATGGAAGAGAAAGAAAAAAAAAGGAAAGAGGAGAGAGGAAGATGTGGGTGTAGATATTCAGCAGAGAGTCATGCATGAGAGTCAGAATCCTCTTCATCACGCTCCTGCTGGGAACTATCCTGAGCAGACCTATGCACACATCCCTTCTCCTCCTGCCTTACAGTATGCTCAGGCTGCCTCTTGTCCTTGGGATTCAGGCAACCTTTTATTTATCATGCCCAATGAAAGCTATAGAGAATAACCGTGGCCCTGACCCCTATCCTCACCCAGCTGACCAGTGAGTATATTCTTAGCCACAATCCAGTAACTCCAGAGAACCAGAACTGGAACTAGATTGCTTTCCTCTAATAAAATTTACGATGTATACAAATTCAATTACATCATCCTGTGTGCCCATGGTGGCTGGAGGGGCCAAGGTCACTTACACACATCCATCACCAGGGTGCAGAGAGCCAGGGGCGTGAAATTACCTCCTGCCCAGAGCCCAGAGGATGCTAGGATCACAGCAGGGCTGCTGGTTGGGAGGAGTGGACCCTTGGATAGGAGGATGCTGTGTCCAGACCCTCTGTCCTTCCAGCACACAGGAATGATAGAAAACTTGATGAATGCACCGGGGTTCTAACTGTTGGCCCCACCATTAGATGGGGTCTGATTTCATCCCTGTACTACCATGTTGCCTATGCTTTCTTGATAGCAGCCTCTCTCTGCCCTACACAGGGGTGGGAAAAGCAAAAGGCTCTGTTCTCATCCAAAATACACTATTTAGTCCTCTCAAAATCCTCAATGTATAGCTGCAGGGCTGCCAGAGAAGAAAAGAATTCTCAGAGGGGTAAGTACCATGTCTGAGGTCATACGCCCTGTGGATTGAAATGCTGTCCTTGGGACTTGACTTTGTTGGGCTCCAGAGCCCAAGAAAGCAATGAATCTTTTCATACTTCCCAGTTGGGAGGGACAGTTTTCCTAGTATTCTGGTCAACATTCTTACAGCTATAATCTAAAAGACTGACCACATAAGTTAGAGGAAAAAAAAGATTTATTTTATTATGGTTTTGAGTTCAGTCCATAGGAGGGCGGGGTCCAAGGATCTCAAGGCATGGTGGTGAGAGGTGGAGAGAGGGAGGGCACATAGGCTGTGTTCCTCACATCATGGAAGCTGGAAACAAGAGGGAGATGACTGGGAGGAAGGACTATATATCATCTCTAAGTCTACCTCTAGAGACACACCTTCTCCAGCCAGACTCTACTGGCCTAGGCTACCACCCAGACAAATCCATTATAATGTATTTATCCACTGCTGGGATTACTACCCTCATAACCCAATTACATCAACTCCAACTCCAAACACCAACTTATGAGCTCTTCAAGGAGATCTTCTGTAACTATAACGTCTATGGGGAGAAAGGAAGTATTACACTTCAAAATAAAAGCTCAGAGAAGCCAACACTTATCTCAGAGGGCATTTCCAAGCCCACTTCATGGTGGTAGAAAATAGTGAATAGCTGAAAAAAAGTAGTTTAAATAAATGCCCCCCTTCCTGCTTCTTCACAGGAATTCCTATGATCTAGCAAGTCTGGTAGTAATAGAGTAATGAGAAAAAACCTGGAACGGAGGTAGAAAGCAAGTGTTGACCCTGTGGTGATTTAATACTGGAAATATTTGAAGAAAATATTTTCCTTCTCTACAGGATCACCTAGCCAGGCCCGGAGAAGGATCAATAGACTTCAATCTGCTGAGGGAATTTAACCTCAAACGCAGCTTCTGAACTCTCGGAGCATTGGGGTCAGCTAAGGCAGCAGTCCACAAAGTGTGGTCCCTAGAACTACAGCATCAGAATCCTTATAAAACTTATTAGAAATGCACATTCCCAGCTCCCCACTGGGAACTCTGGAGGTGGGACCCAGAAACCCATGTCTCCCAAGTCCTCCAGAGGATTCTGTTTGAGCTCAAGACAGAATATCTACGTTGGTGATACTCCAGCACAGGGGCACATTTAAACCTGGAGGACTTTTACAATCCCAGAACCCAGGCCACATTCCAAGCCAATAGCATTAACCTTGATGATAAAAATAAGGTGATACCAAGGGTCACGTGTGAGGCTTCCCAGGTGGTCCAAAGAGCAGTCAGGTTGAAAACTACATTGTTCTGTCAGAGTCCTCACAGGGAGTGAAGAGCCTGGAGTAAGACCACAGATGAGTAAACAGGAGTGTGCACAACTCCTCCTCTGGACCTTTGTAGCCATAAAATAGATCTATTTCTCCCTCCTATTCCAGAACCTGCTCAGTAGATCCCTATAAGAGTGCAGGTGGGATGTGAATGGAGATCAGTCTAGGAACTGCACAGCGGCCATGCAGGGGATGGATCGGGAACGGGCTGAAGGCAGGAAGGGTTTCGACTTTGATTTTAATGGGCTCCATAAAAGGCTGTGATATTTCATCCAAGCCTGATTGTTTCTCATTCATCAGAAAAAGTCCTGAAGGTCTACAAACTTGTGCAAATTGCACATGCCACAAGATTGATGGCTTCTCCCGACAGCTTCTCCCTGATGCAATTTGCTGTTTAAACCCCAGTTCTACCAAAGACCTTGAAGCTATTCACACCATCAGCTGGGCCTGGGCTTTGAATGGACACTGGAGGCTATGTTTACAGTTCCCTTGGAGCTAAGGGAGACCCTGAGGCAGGCATAAAAGAAAGGGTGAGCAGGCTGGCTTCAGCATCCAGCCAGGGAGCGTTAGAGGTTGAGCTGAATCTGGACAGCCTCTCAGGGGTACTGTGTGTGTACTTTTATTACAGATACTCCAAACATGTCTCTGTCTTTTCTTTGACTGCTCTGAAACTCTGCATCCCTGTTGACCTCTGCTTGACCTTCAAACCTCTAACAATAGCAATAAGAATAGCCAGGAGGCACCCAGTTATGTGTGGGCCCTGTAGAACAGCTCCTTTTATATTCAAGAGCACAGAAGCTTATACCTCTCCTCCTGCCCCTCCAGACTCATCTCTACCACTCTCCTCTTTGTGCCATGAAAGCTAACCCCCTCTTCTCCTACAGAGGCCCACAGCTCCTGTGTTCCAAAGCTGCAGCTCTTAGCAGGCTCCTCTTTTTCCCCTTCAGCCTGAGGTTACTAATGGTTTCCATTTTGCAATCCCTGGATACTTCCCAACCACATACTGGTATTGCTTAAGTCTGCCTACATCTTAGAGCATGCAAAGTCGCTGTGTTTCTAGGTCAAATGGTGGCAATATCATATGGTTTGACTGAGTCAACTGTCTCTTCCTGAAACTCCAATCACCACCTCTGAGTTTCTTGCACATCCCACACATCAGGCGTGGAGAGATTTGACACATCCTACACATCAGACGTGGAAGGATGTTGGCCTCTAGACACGACATGGGAAAGGAACAGAGTCTCAGGGGATCATCCGAGGCCATCTAGTGTGTTATTGAGAAAATAATAATAATCATAGTTGAGAGATGATAGTGAGACAAGTACTGTTCTACCTACAGGTAAATTCCTCATCCAATCCTTAAAACTCTGAGATGAATATTGTTATTGTGCCCACTCTACAGATGTCAAAATCAAGGCTCTGGTGCCAGAGGGCAGGTGAGTAAGAGCAGCAAGGTATGGAGGTCAGGTTCAAGATTCAGAAGAGAATAAAAAGGTAGAGATCTGCAGGAGCAGAAGGGAAATAATAAGCTCCCGTGGTTTCATTTTATTTTTATAATGTGCTTTTATCGATACGTTATAGCCTTACATCATAATATATATCATGTTGATACTGACATACATGCACACAGTGCTTGGTGCCCCCCTCCCCATTGACCCCCTTCACAATACAAAGTACTGAGATTGACAGTGGTATATTCAAGTATGTATAAGTAGTTGATGGTAGTATTTCCATTGATGAACCTCAGTCTTCCCCTCTCCTTTCCTGAGACCACTTCCCTGGCTCTGCTAAGGTTCTTCCTACATTGTCTGAAATCCCTCTGGGACCTCAATTATCCCCTAGCATGCACATATTAGAGAAAACATATGGCCCTTTACTTTCTTTCCCTGGCTGATTTCACTTAACATAATGTTCTTCAGGTCTTTCCATTTTCTTGCAAATGACATCATTTTGTTCTTCTTTATTGCTGAGTAGAATTCCATTGTGTATATTTCTCATAATTTTATAATCCATTCATCTGCTGGTGGATGCCTAAGTTAGTTCCATAATTTGTCTGCTGTGAATTGTGTAGCTATGAACATGGATATGCATATATTACTATAGTTATATGATTTTGGACCCTTTGGAAAGATACCCAAGAGTGGTATAGCCAGATCATATGGTGGATCCATTCCCAGCTTTCTGAAGAATCACCACACTGATCTCCAAAGCGGTTGAACTAGTTTGCAATGCCACCAACAGTTTAGAAGAGTTCCTATTTCCCTACATCCTTGCCAACATTTCTAATGATGTTGAACATCTTTTCATGCATCTATTGGCCATTTCTATCTGTTCTTTTGTGAAGTGTCTATTCAATTCAGTTGCCAATTTCTTGACTGAGTTATTTTTTAGGGTAAGGTCTTTTAATTTTTTTTTTTATATTCTAAATACTAGTTCTCTATCAGAGGGATAACTGGCAAAGGTCTTTTGCCATTCTGTAAGCTTTCTCTTTAGACTCTTGATGGTTTCCTTTGATGTGCATAAACTTTTTAGTTTTATGCCACACAACCTACAAATTCTTGTCTTAATTTTCTGAGCTTTGGGGTCTGGTCAAGGAAGTTTCTACCTGTGCCTATAAGTTGGAGTGTTGAACCTCTGTCCTTCTCCAGTAGCTTCACAGTCTCTGGCCTAAATTTCAGGTCTTTGATCCTCATGTGATTTTAGTTATAATAAAAGGAGAAATTCTAAAGGCCCTCATAGGGGTCTTCTTTTGTGGGACCACTGATGTCACCATTATCTTGAGGTTTGTCCTGGGGCAAAGTTTCCCTCTCCTTCCCATGACCCTATTAAGTTCTTGCCCAACCACTGGAATTTGGGTGAGCTTCACTCAGCAATTTGGTTAACAGGAAGCTTTTGAGCCTGCAAGAGCACAGCACAGCTCAGGAACCTTCTGATCCCACACTTAGACACCTCATCTTACCTCCTGGTGCCGGTATCTTCCCCTGCAAGAGAAGAATTAGTGCCCCCTTGGAGAGGCAGAGAAGATGAAATGAAAATAACACAGAGAAAATATGTTGTCTCTACTATGTATTTAACAAATGGCTGGTTCTATTCCCTTATTCTGAGAACCTTCTGACCCCACACCTAGACACCTTGTCTAGCCTCCCTGCACATCAGTACCTTTTCCTGCAAGGGAGGAATTAGTGCCCCTTAGTGAGGCAGAGAAGATGAAATAAAGATAGCATAGAGAAAATGTGTGGTTTCTAATATGCATTTAATATTTCTAATCTGGATAATATTTCTAATCTGGATATTATAATTGGTGGTTTAAGAAGGGAGGTTAAAACTGTTCATCACCCATTGATTTTCTGCACCTGGGATTAGAAAACTCGTCTTAAAAGATGGTTTTCTTGATTTTACGGTTAAATTCCAGGATTTCCTTGGCAACAGCCTTCAGGAAGACAATGAAGTCAGTCAAAGGCCACCCAAAGGGATGGGAGTTGAAGGAGATTTATTCCTCTTTGGGTCTGGCTCTCTGCAGGGTGGGCTGGTCAGTGCCTCCCCAGTGGAGATACCTTTCCTGCCTCACACAAAATTAACTCCTTACTTCCCTGACCACAAAGTCCCTCTGATTGTTTTTCTAGCCAGTACTACCCAAAGGTACCTCCCCAAGCAACAAGGTCCAGTGGGCAAGGACCAGAAAAGCAATGCTCACTGGGGCCAGATAGAGCAGCACAACAGGGCACAATGGAAGGTTACAGAGACAGTAAAGCAAGAAGGGGCTGGAGACTGAGCAGGATTAGAGTCTTTGGCTTTTTTATTGGTCTTTTCTTCTGGGTGTGCTGGCTGACAGGGGCTGATTACAGCAGCTGGGGAGCTATAGACTTGTTTGCTGGATCCCTCTCCAGCCACCCTGAGGACTCTAACTTAGAAAAGCTTACAGAAGAGGGGCACAGAATGGCCTCACTAGCTGCTGGACAGAGACGCAGTGGGATAGAAGTGAAGACTGAGCAGTCTGAAGTCATTCAGCCAGTGTTTATTCCCAGCTCTTCTATTTGATATTTGAGTCCAGGAAATCCATCTAGCCTGTCTCTGACTTCATTTTGTTAATAATAAAGTGGGAATGGTAATAAGCATATTTACCCATGTTATGATTTGGATATAAAAGGTCCCCTGGAAAATCAATGTAAAAACGTTCAGAGGTGAAATAATCAAATCAGGTCTCTGGATAAATCAGTGGATAAATCTGCTGAAGGATTGATCATTTGAATGGCTTTACTGATGGTACACAGGAGGGAGTTCACTGGGGATGTGGTCTCAGGGGCTATGTCTGTCTCTAGTAGCTTCCTGTCATTCTCTCTGCTTTCCCGTGGCCATGAGATGAGTGAGATGAGCAGCTCTCCTCTGCCACACACAGGGTTGTCGTGATGTCTGCCCCGGAGTCAGCCAACTATGGATGGAACCTCTGAAACTCGTAACCTTTCCTCCTCTATGCCGTTCTTGTGAGGTGTTTTGGTCATAGTGATGAAAAAATGACTAAAACCATCCAACAGGGCTGTTGTAGGACTGTAAGTCTATATAAAAGCACAGAGAAGTGCTGGTCCACGGGAAGTGCAATGGTGGATTGGCTGCCATTATCGTTTGCAGGATCATCATCTCTGAAGATCATCCTGCATGTGGGAAGGACGTGAGGATATCTTTCAGGCTCACTGAAGCTCACCACTGCTTATTGGCATGTGCCTGAAATCCCATTGCAAATCGTGCATTCATTCATAGATTCACTCATTCATTCAAATATGAACTATGCTGGATTTCCCCAAGTAGGGTCCTCGTACAGCTATACTGTACAAGTTGATAGTAGAGGTTATATTACCAAGTGTTTTAATAGTCACACATTTTTAAAGTTTCCTTATACTAATCTTAATGCAAGAAAATACCAGCTTTTGGAAGAGCAAAATTCCCTACTGTACATGATGTACATTCACAAACATATCAAAGTCAATCACTAAGCCAACATTAGAAGGAGAGAATGGAGAAGGAATGGGGAAGGAATTGGGCAAGGGCTGAATGAGTGATGTATGCATGTATGCCTCTACCATCTTGTACCCCATTAAGATGTATGACTACAATGCACCAATATAAAAATGAAAAAATTTGAATGGCAATAAAAAAATAAAAAAGAGAAATATCATCTTTCTATTCTAATAAGTAATGATGACATCTCAGATAAATTTATCTCCCTTTTGATCATGATCCTTAGCCATGTTCCCTCCTCCCTTCATCCCCCCAGTCACCATGGGAACAATATCCAGGTCACTTTTTCATGCTTTATATTTAATTTTCACAGCAATGAATTTCTTATTTTCTTGTATCATTATTTAAGGCAAGTAATAATCATTTTCCACTTACAGTGGTGACACACAGTTTCCTTAAATTAATTCACATTAGAAATGAGTTAAAGGAAAATGCTATGTAAATGAAAAGCACAGTTAGAGATGCTTTTTTGTTTTATGTAATTCCATTTGTCAATTTTTTGTTTTGTTTTGTTGCCTATGCTTTTGGAGTCATCTAAGAAAAACCCCAAATCTTTCCCAGCTCAATATCCTAAAGAATTTCCCCTATGTTTTCTTCTGGTCATCTCATAGTTTCAGGTCTTGACATCTTTGATCTGATTTGAGTTGACTTTTATCAATATGGTAAGAGATAGGGGTCTCATTTTATTCTTCTGTATATAGATATCTGGCTTTTATACTATCACTTGTGGAAGAGATTATCCTTTTTCCAATCTCTGTTTTTACTCTCTTTGTTGAAAATCAGCTGCCTGTATCTGTGTGTATTTATTTCTGGATTCTCTATGCTGTTCCACTGGTCTACTTTATGTCAGTACCATGCTTCTTGAGTTACTACGACTTTGTAGCATGTTGTGAGGTCAAATATTGTGATGCCTCCAGCTTTGTCCATTTTGGGTAGGATTGCTTTTGCTATTTGGAATCTTCTGTGATACCTTACATATTTTAGGAGTGTTTTCAATATTATATGGCAGACTAAAAAAATAAACTGGATTTTTATATCAACCTATATAGTTAATGCTTTAGCTGAATGAATGAGATGTATATACATACATACATACATACATACATACATACATAGAGATGACATTTATGCAAAGCTTAAATATATCCAAAATACGACTACTGCTATTTCTCATTACCTCATGTGTGTATCTGTAAAGATATAAAAGATTGACTAGAAGGTTGATGTCTCCCACGCAAGGTGAAGGGGAAGAAAAGAGGAACTCTGACAAAGATCGATGATCACAGGGGACATAAATCTACAAAGATTTTCAACTCGTTCTGTTATTTTTACAGACGAGGATGAGCCTCGAAGGAAATATGATGCAATATTAGCACTCTGGATCAAAACAACATGAATGTTTATTAAGTCTTCTTGCCTTTTCTCTTATTTTATAACCTTCTCAATATAAACAATAACACATATGACATACAGATGTCCCCCAATCACCCAAAGGGACAGACAAAGCCAAGCTACTCCAAAGTTAGGCTGGTGCCAGGTTGTATGAGTGCAGAGGTGGAGGGCAAGTTCCTGCCCCCCCAGTGTCATACTGAAGCGATGGACAGAGACAGGGAATCTGCAACATTCTGTGACAGATGTAAACCAGGGAGGCCTTCCAGAGCAGGAGACAGCAGGGCCGTCATAACGAGTCAGGACTGGGGGCTATCTATAATGGATGGGAAAATAAAAGGTGGAAGAGCCATACGAGGATTTATTACTTGACTATAAAAGAATAGAGCATCAGAGCGAGACTTGAGAACAATGAGCCCTGTGGAGAAGGCCTGACACAAAAGACCACGTGTCACCTGACTCCATTTATATTAAATATCATGAATAATAAATCCACAGGGGAATAAAGTACATTAGTGATTGCTGATTGCTGAGGACTGGGAGATGTGGAAGGGTTGTTGATGGGCAATGGATTTCTTTTTTGGTTCAGGCAGGAAGCATACTGGAGGAAATAAACTTGTGGACGGACTGCTAATGTGTATGGGGTTTCATTGATGAAAATATTCTAAATTGTGGTGATGGGCATACAATTCTATGAACATGCTACAAACCACTGGATATTTTTCTTTTCTTTTTTTGTGGTGCTGGGAATTGAATTTAGGGTCATTTTACCTCTGAGTTACATTCTCAGCCTTATATTTTTTTTTAATTTTGAAACAGGGTCTCACTAAATTGCTGAAGGTCTTTCTAGGTTGATGAGGCTGGCCTCAAACCTGTGATCCTCCTGCCTCAGCTGCCCAAGTACTGGGATCACAGGCATGTAAACCATACTCACCTCCACTGAATACTCTTTAAGGGCTTGAATTGCATGGTACGTGAGTTCTATCTTAAGAAAGCTGATATATCTTAGAGATGTTTATACATTAAAAGAAATAAAGACTCCAGGCTGGGGTATGAATAGAGATGACAAACGGGTCATGACCCACCGAGAGCAGCTCATCCCCTTCTCCTCTCCCCATCAAAGTTGTTCTCACCCACTCTTGTGAGCTCTTGTGGAGGATGCTGCAGACAGAGAGGAGACCCCAAATAAGCTGGATCACTGCCTCTGTGCAGGTCCTTACCTGACGGGCTGAGAGAAGCAATGACTGAGAGCCTCAAATGATACAGATGTTCCTCAAAGGTCCAGGAGTTGGTCAAGCATGGAGGGTGGGGGGAAAAGCAAATCAGGCAGACAGAATGGCATGTACAAAGCTTGAAATTGAGACAGTGGGATTTGGAAACAGCAGGGAGTTTGTGCAGGAAGTAAAGGGTTAAAAAGGAAGGGCCGGGACATTCAGAACAGTGAGCGATCTGAGACAAAACTTTTGCTGGGGCCTGATTCACCTACCACGTCTCCCCCTGAACCACCTACCCTTCTCCATACTGTACAAAGGAAAGAACCTGAATCTCCTCTGGGACCCTCTTCTGCACAGGTCTGTCTTAAGGCAGCACTGAGTTCTCTTGTTGCCCCAACTTCTTGGACAGAAGGAGAGAACAGAGCCTCTTGAGGTCTCCTCTGCTGACCTCTGATCTCTGGAAAGACAAACCTAGGCACATGAGCCAAGTGGTCACCAGCGCAGGGTACATGGCTTGCTCAGCCTTGAGCTAGCTGGACGTGGCCAGGCAGCCCTCGCAGAGAGCCCGGGCACGGCCTTGAGAAGTAACTCTAAGTGCACTTGTGGCGTTCCAGTCAGTTTATTAAAGTCAGGACCACGGCTGGTATATCTCACAATGATAAAAGTGAGCTTGACGTGTTCCCACTGCTATCCAGATTTAACGCCATGAATGGAGGGGCAGCTACTAGGAGGAGAGCTCGGAGAAGCTCGGTGGAGGAGGTCGCCCGTCTTTATTACAGTGCCTCTTTTCACCGATTTGGAGGGTGCTTCTTTCCTTCATTCATCACCGCTGTCGGTAGTACCAGTTGGATGTCAAAGCCCTATTTTCTTTCCTTATCCCCCTCCCTCTCGTGGCAGACATGACTGATTCGCTGCCGGGTCCCTCTAACAGCCAGCTCTGCACACTTCATCCTGTAACCATGACAAAGTCTCTCTTCCCTTCAATAGCACCGGCCCTCCTCGCACTACACTGTCAACAGCCACCGAAGCCAAGACTTTATTCTTTTTCTCTCGCCACGAGATTCACACCAAGTCAGAAGCAAAGGCACATCTCTGAAGGAAGCATTCCATTTTCTTTAATCTCTTCAAGTTGCTTAGCTACTTGGGACTTTCTTTTCACCGGTGGGAAAAGCCACCAGCCCAGAACGCAACACTCAAACCCCTGAAGAGTGAGAGTGAAGTGCTCAGGTTACCTGGTGAGGAACACTTACAAATGTACACATCACTAACCTTCTTCCTTTCACCTCCCAGGTAAAAAAATAACACAGGAGAATGCTACCTGAGTTGGAGAGCCTGTTTCTGTCTATAAACATCCTGTACGATCCTTCTGTTAAATATATATTTGCCTATAAACACTCATTGTAACCATTCTCTTAATATATATGTCTGCAAACACAACTTGTAACTATTCCACCAAATAAGTATCTGTCTATAAACATATCATGTGATAATTCCATTAAATATATATGTAATATCTTGTATTATATTGTGAAATATTATATTATATAAATACATATATTTGGTGCTAGGGACTGAACCCAGAGTCTTGCATATGCTAATCTCTCTATCACCGAATTGCACCCCTCAGCTCCGATTCGGCTATTCCTGCTTAACCTATGGAATGTAGAGCGTGGCTCCTGAAAATATTTCTTTTTGCACATTACCACCCCAGGAGTATTTAGTAAAACTTTGGAGACGTGTTTCTATGATAAATGGCAAAGAGGGTCCAGAGAACACATGGATTGAGAGGTGCCATCCGTTTCAGGGTGAAAATTGCCTCAACTATGCATAGGGGGTCATTACTTAAGAAAGACACCAGAATAGATGAGGACAAAAAAAGAAGAAGAAGAAGAAGAAGAAGAAGAAGAAGAAGAAGAAGAAGAAGAAGAAGAAGAAGAAGAAGAAGAAGTAGAAGAAGCAGCAGCAGCAGCAGCAGCAGCAGCAGCTAGAGAAAATGGCACTGTACAGAAGATGGTAGAATCAGATCTGGTGAATTCAATACATTGTCACTTTAGCAATTTAACATTAGAATCTATGCAAAGTCACCTGGTACCGTGATTAGCTTGCTAAAAATAGATGATGAATTTTATGGCATGAAAGGGTATTTCATGCCAGAGCTTTGATTTCTTAAAAGTTTAAAATAGGAGAAGGAAAGGTCATGTTTATCTAACTCAAAATAATTTAGGTGTAGTGTACCATTTTTGATACTTAGAAGTTGTTATAAGTTTTTATTGACTTTAGTCAATCTTGTACATCGGCCTGTACTCATTTAATAAGTTAAATACTTAACATACACAGTGATACACAAATCTGCACCTATGGCAGTAATTTCCCCCAGAGCCTCTTCAAATGGTTTTCAATTCCTACAAATTACCTGTTGGCAGTGGGGAGGCAGCAAGACACTGTTGTGGAGAAAAAAAAATCAGATGGAGACTAGATTTTGAAACTGTAGTATTTTATACACACAATACACACACACACCACACATACACACACACACACATACACACACACATACATACACACACACATACATACACACATACATACACACACATACATACACACACACATACATACACACACACACATACACACACACACACACACACACACAGACACACCCCAGAACTCTACTCAGCCATAAAAAAAGAACACAGACATGTCATTTGCAGGAAAATGGATGGAACTCTAGAATATTATGCTCAGTGAGATTAGCCAGTCCCAGAAAGTGAAGGCTTTTATATGTTTATGTTTTCACTCATATGTGTAAACTGGAGATAAACTGGGAAACAGAGAGGGCATCAGATAAATGAGGGGGACACTAGTGAAATGGGGAAGGGGTTTTGGGGAGAGTGGTGGGAAGGAAAAAGGGGAGATTTGATGATGGAAACTATTCAAATAATCTTTTGTTCATACAGGAAGTTACCTGTATCGATGCTAATGTTATCTATGAGAGGGGTTTGGCAATGGACCAGAGGGAAACACAACCAATTCTGTGCGTATGTTTGTATTTGCCCTTCTGAAACTCACCAGGTTGTATAATCCCAATGCATCAACTCAAAAGAAAAAAAGAAAAGCCTTAAATCTGAAATAGTTGTAGACATGTCATGTATAGTTATGAAATAAAATAACTCTAATTTTACATAGTTCCTCATACGTTTAAGAAAGTTTTAGTATTAATAACACAATTATGAATATGCAAATAAGGGAGGGAAAAATCAGAAGTATATATGTGACCAGGAATAGAGATCTAGTTAAAAAAAAAAACCAACCTAGCAGTAGAATTGGGGAGAAAAGCAAGTTGGCAAAATATATTAAACAATTAAAAGGGGTTCTGTCCCCTAAACCCAGAAATTTTACACTTTAATATTTATATCAGAAATAATCAAAGGATATAATCAAAGATTTAGGAAAAATTATATATAAATATGTTCACTACAGCCACCTTTGCAATAGAGTAAAATTTTAATAAAATATAAAGAAAGCCTAGTGTGGTGGCATACATCTTTAATACCTGTACTTGGGAGGATGAGGCAAGAAGATTGTGGTTTAAGGCCAACATCAGTAACTTGAAAGATTCTCATCAACCCAGAGAAACATTTTTTAAGAAAAAACAGAAAAAAAATTTTTAAAGTGTTGTGGCTGTTGCTGAGGTAGAATGCTCTTTGGTTCAATCCCCAGTAGCGCATGCATGCGCGCATGCACACACATACACACACAAATAAAATAGAAAATAGAATAAAAATTTGCCCCAGTACCAGAAAAAGAAAATAAAAATGCAAACCTAAACAGCAGACTACTATCAATCCCCAAATGAATGGATGAGGCTGAAAATCAAGAGCAGCCCTTATGAGAAAAGCCATGAATAGGGACCATCACTGCAGACATCCAGGGATAAGTGGCTCAGATTATCAAGATCAATGAAATAAGGCAAAGGTAAATTTGTTGAAAAGTATCAAGGTGAACTCAAAATGTGTTTTCTCTTTAAAAAATGGGTTAAACTATGTGAAACTGCCAATATTGAACCACTCTAATAACATGTCAATTTTATATAGCTTAACCTAATCCATTTTCTTATCTTTACCCAGTGAATAGACTAGAAACAATAAAAATCCCAGGAGCAATGAACACCTTTAGTATCTAAAACACATTTTCTAATAAAAGGATGATAGAGTTCTTGAAGGAATGGCTAGTTTTAGGTTTGAGACAGAAGATGAGCAGGATGAACCCAGAATATCTTTCCATGACAAAGAGCAAGCATGTCATAAAAATTATGGAAATGTTTCTCAAAGAACACAGGTACCAGCCTAAAGAGGCTTCCACTAAACAAAGATGGAGAATTGAGCCCTGATAACAGTATTAACTGAAATGGATCAAAACATCAAATATGCTGGAATTCATGAATTCACAAATCACAAAATACTCTTTGGTTGCCTTTTCTGCAGAAAGATTAAAGAACCAAATCCCTGCTTTGAAAACTGACAGCCACATCGTTAATGAAGGGAAGATTATCTTGATAGAGGAATTCCAGCCAAGTATGAAGGAATGATAAAATCGGAATATCGCTATTCTGTAGCTCACAACGAAATAATTAATCAGACAACAATCATTAATGACTACTAACACCACAAAAATCAAGACAAATGGACAGTATATACCTTCTGATAGACATATGCTATATCACATATAAGGTCATCTTGCCTAAACTTCTTTATAAAGAAAAAGGCTCTGGCAGCAATCTACGAACATCCAGGAAATAGAAAGGAGGGGAGAACAAGCTAGATTGCATCACAGAGATGCAATTTCAGATTGTGGACACATCTGCAGTGCAAAATAACAGACAAACTGCAATAAAGAAAAAGGTTGTAGGGGAGGCTTTACACTAAAATACACTTAAGAGACATTTCAGATAATTGTAACTCATAGATTTGATTTGGATCGTGATTCAAACAATTAAAAACTTTTATAAGCCAACTGGGGGACATTGAACAGTGACTAAGGTTTCATGAAAGTAAGGAATGTATTACCATTTGTAGGTGAGATAATGATATTAGGGGTATGTCTTTAATGACAGATGTCCTTATCTTTTTAGAGATCCAGGCTTCCAAATTTATAAAAACGATACAAAGCTGAGAGTTGCTTCAAAATAGCTTCATGGCAGATAAAAGAGTGATAAATGATTTAAAATTTGAGCCTGAATGATAAACCCATAAAAGGTTATTGCAATGTGCTGTTTCTTCTTATAAGTATTTGAAATTTTTCAGGCTGAAAAAAGTTTTTTAAGTTTGAAAATAATAATGAAAAAATTAAAATGCACCCTAGATGCATTCATTTTCAGAAAAAAAAAAAGATGCTACAGAATAGCATGTACTCTATGATTCCAATTTGGTTCATAAATACAGTTGTATGCATCACACAACAGAAAAGACTAAAATTATATACTCCAAAATGCAAACTATAATTATCTCAGGGTGTATGTATTATGTAAGATTTTTATGCTTTTATACAATTCTATATTTTATGCTTTTTTATAATTATCACATGTGTTTTAACTAAAAATATGTTACTTCTTTTTTACAACTAACAGTGTATACAACACTCATGAATTAGACTAAATATACATCACTCTAAATAACTATAATGTAAAATTCAGGTCATAAATTAAATGATAACATGCTAAATAGTGGATATATTCTGATCAACAGATATTCTGATCAACATTATATCTGATGTTCAGAATCCTGTAAAACACATTTAGCGCTCACCACTGATGTGATCTGAGCAATGGGGGTGGCCAGAGCATTCGATATGATCCTGTGATTTGGATACTGATATTATGTTTGCTTCATGCAGAACTGGGAAGAAGAGTGTAATTTTTTTTATTTTTGTGGTACTGGGGTTCCTGGAAGCCCTTCTACCTCCAGGTTACACTCCCAGACCTATTTTTTATACTTTTTCATTTGGAAACAGGGTCTCCTAAGCCAGCATGTACGGCTGGCTTTGAACCTGCGCGATCCTCCTGTCTCCGCCTCCCAAGTGCGGGGATTACAAGCGTGCGCCACCACGCCCGGCTGAAGAGTGAAATCTTAAAACAAAATCCAAATGTTTCCAAATGTCCTGAGTTGCACCAAGATTTGGGGCGTTTTACTGACATATATCTATGACAGTACCCCAGGGACATTACCCCCTACTTCAAATGCATGTATCAAGTAGAAAAGGTAGAGACAAGAAATGCCACCTGGATCTTCAGGGCAAATGTTTGAGAAGGCCATAGGTTCTACTAGGCTTGAGCCAAGTTGTCTCAGAGCTGATCCTAATTAAAAGCAACATAAATCACTCTGTGGATTTTGGAGCTGGGCTATAATTGTTTCAGCTAATGGAATGGAAACAGTTGTTAAAAAAAAAATGAGAGAGCATATAAATAGAATGTATGTGATTCTTTGTGCTTTAGATGAAAAGTGCTTGGTCACCCACTCATCAAACACCATCTATCATCCAGTTGGTGCTGAATCCCAGGCCAGACACTGATAAACAAGGAGCAGCAGACACATGCACGCTGCCCCTGCCTTGCGGACCTCACAGATTCCCGGTAGAGATGGGTTTTACTCAACTAGAGGCATGATGCACCACTGCAAGTGGTGACAAGTGCCATGAAGGAAAAGAAGAGACCACGTTGTGTGGATGCGAGGCAGGTCCTCGCCCTGCGTGGGTGGGTGGTGAGAGCAGGCTTCTCCAAACTGAGATGCGCAAGACCAGAAGTAGCATAGGTCAACCAAGCCAATGGGGAGCAAAAATGCACCAGGCAGAAAAAGTAACACTGTCCTAAAGTGACACTTTCCAGGCACAAGTATAAATGATACATGATTAGCCCGCAGGCAAGTTCGGGATAAGGTTGAAGAAACAAGCAAAGGGCAGATTTTAGAGGGTCTCAAAGGCCATATTCAAACTTTTGGTCTCAACTCAATGATGTATTTTAGGCAGATGACTGACAAGGTAGTAATAATTGTTAATATCACTGAGTATTTGTACAATGAAAGTACCATTCTGAGGTTCACATATGTTCTCTCACCTAATCTGCAGAATATCTCTAGGAGGCAGATATTGGCATTGTCCAGAGGGAGGTTAAATTACATCAATGGGTTACCATAGCTAGTTAGACTTGGAATCGGAATTGACGCCCTGACCCAAAAGTCTACTTTATAATAGTCCATGGTGTTACACTGCCTTTCTGAGCCCACACCGCCTCGTTGGTGATGAACTAGAGGGAAGGGATGAGAAAGAAGATAATTGACAGGATAACTGCCATCATCCACTTCCTATTGCCCCATGATCCTTACCCAAGTACCATAAAGAAAACAGCCCAACTCATGGGTCATCATTTTGCACCTGGTGGTTCCCTTGACAAGGATCCACTGGAACCTCCCAAGACCTTTTCCAGTCTTGGTACTGATGAGAATTTCTAAAGATGCAGAGATTCAGCAAAACATTCCTTAGCTGATGTAGGTCGTTGAGAAAACACCTTGCCTGGTCAGAATTTAAAACTCTTTAAGAAGCTGGGCGTGGTGGCACACACTTGTAATCCCAGCACTTGGAAGGCTGAGACAGGAGGATCGCACAGGTTTGAAGCCAGCCTCAGCTACTGAGTGAGGCTCTCAGCTACTTAGTGAGACCCTGCTTTCAAATAAAGTATAAAATAGGTATGGGAGGATAGCCCGGGGGTAGAAAACCCCCTGTGTTCCACCCCCAGTACCACAGAAAAAAACCTCTTTAAGAAAAGAAGTGTTGACTTCAGAAAAGCTCCAATATATAATTAAACAGAAAGTAATATTATTAGAGTGTCCATCATCCCTAAGCCAGGTAAAAGTAGGCTCCCAGAAATTCCTTTCCAGGCCACTAGGGACATAGGAGAATTTCAAAGCCCAAGGAAGGATTTGTGGGCCCTGAATGGGATAACAAGGCCTCAATCCTGAATTTTTTGTGTACCTACTATGCACAACAAATGCTATGCCTTCTGGACACCCTGAGATAAGTGTTAAAGTCTCCAATTTATGGTTAAGAATTTGCATCTGGATCCAGGTTTCTTAGACTCTATTTCTAATTCATATTATTGAATGAGGAGGTGGGAGTGGAAAAGTTCACTGACAGAAATGAATAGTTAATGCAAATTAATTCCTCACATCTGCCTTCCTGCTTCTCATTCTCCTGGACCTCTAGAGGCTGGAATTCTGGGTAAAGGTGATGCTCAGGTTAAAGGGAAGGAAGCGGAGCAGGCTTCCCTGGGACTGCGGGTCCTCTTAAGAGGGCAGATACACACATGGAATCCATGTGATCAACTCCAGGGAAACAGCACCGGGGGAGAACAAGCCCCATTTCAAGCTCCGATTCTAATTTGGCATTTGTGGTTCCTGCGGCCTCTCAATTTTTCATTTTCGCTTCTTCTGACAGATGATGACATCCCTGTTCTATGTTAATGACCAAAATATGAGAATCTGCATTAGATGCCGCCCCATGCCACTCTCCTCTCCCTGTCCCAATAGATACCCTCCTTTCCACACTGCACAGGACTTCAATTTAAGCATTTATTCAGTTGCCTCGGGCCGTCACCAAGAAAATTACTTATTAATTTCTATGCACTGCAGACCTCTCACTAAAACAAACAGAACTGACTCAGGACTGCCAGTGTTAAGCCCATGCACTGGCTTTGTACTTCCTGTCTGAGCCTAGAAATATTTCTTATATAGTGCCATATAATTTGATAGCATTTACAAATTGTAAAATCTACTCAACGCTAATTGAAAATGTTTGTCAATGAGAAAGTTTGTACCCTTTGAAGCTGTTAAGAGACATTTTCTTCTACATACTATGGTAATGCTAATTATTTCAACCTCTTCCTGTCTAAAGAATTACAACTCCAGAGGTTAATGCACGTGTGTGTGTGTGTGTGTGTGTGTGTGTGTGTGTGTTGTGTCTATGATTGAATCTAGAAGCATTGCCCTTCTGAGCTATACCTCTAGCTTTATTTACTTACTGACTGACTTATTTACATTTACTTAATTATGTTGTGGTACTGAAGATTGAACCCGGGGGCATTCTAGCTCTGGGCTATACACCTAGCCCTAATTATTTATATCTTGTGGTCCTGGAAATTGAACCCAGGGTCATTATACCTCATGTCTTGCTAGGTCACCGAGAGTCTTACGACACTGCTGTCTTTGAACCTGCAATCTTCCTGTCTCAACTTCCCAAGTACGGGGATGACAGGTGTGCACTACCATGCCTGGCAGGGCTGTAGCATGTTGATTTTCGTTCCTTTAAGAATATGAAGAGTAATTGGGCCCCCTCTCAAGAAAAAAATATGTATTATTTGTTCTA
Organism: Muscardinus avellanarius; assembly: GCF_963383645.1. Classification (NCBI taxonomy): domain Eukaryota; kingdom Metazoa; phylum Chordata; class Mammalia; order Rodentia; family Gliridae; genus Muscardinus; species Muscardinus avellanarius. The sequence continues at coordinate 131,483,357 of NC_137790.1, forward strand.
TGCATGCACACCTGCACACAACAAAGATCATTTAGCATATAGGCAATGAATTCAGATATTTCTTAGTCTAACTAAAAACATGAAAACATTAAAGGATGCCTGCTGCTGCTGCTTCTGGTCCATTCATTTGTTTATTAAACTGATGGCTGCCTGTTTCACTCATGGTATTGATACTGGGTTAAGGAGTAGAGGGACTGAATGCAGAATGCCTGTGGCATTTGTGTTTACTTCTTTGCTCCCAAGATCAATTATCAGGTGTTTTGCACACACATTTAAAATGTGCTAATGGCCTCTGGAGAGCTAAATGCACCACTGAAATAGGAAAAGAGCCATGCTTGGTATCCAAAACAATGTACTACAGAGGAGAAAGGCTCTTTCTTATCTGAGACCAGCTCGTGGCACATGGTAGATGTTCAGTAAACATCCTCTGACTATTACTGTGAAGCTGTTGTCTTTGGGAGTGGGAAACAGAAATGAATTTCTACCCGGTCTCATGATAATTTAGGTTGACCTTGCCAACCTGTGAATGTCCCTTCAGTCTCTGCAGGAGGACTGTGCAGGGTTACTGTTCTTTTCAGGAGCCTCTGCGTATATCGCTTTGTTTATATAGTATCTACTAGGTACCAATCCTAGTTCATTTTTAATATTGAAACAACTCTCTGAGGTGGGTGTCATATCCCAACTTTTAAAATTAGAAAAAACGAAAGCTCGGGAAGGTGAAGGTGAGACAGCCCGCACCGGTTTCCTGGCTGACTACTGGTGCAGCCAGATTCAATGAGAACTGTCTCACTCCAGTGCTCCTTCTCTATCCCAAGCTGCTTCTGCCATCTCTACAACAGCATTTTCCCCTTGGCTCCCACACCAACTCATTTCCCATAAACAAACCCAGAGAGGTATTTTATTACCCTTGATTGCCATATTATAAGTGGAAACTTGAGGGGCACTGAGGCTCAAAGATTTGCCAAATGTCACGCAGATGATAGCAATGGCCATTTAACTAGAAGCCACTGCAATTCTGGTTCCTGCCCCATGGATTGTGATGCCCAGCTAGCCAGGAAGGTATACACACACCTCTGCGTCCCTGTACCAGATTTGGACCACCCAGAAAATCACTCCTCGGCCCTAGAATCTAGTCATGGTAGGTGCAAAAGAAAGCAGAAGAAGATGACATTTAAGGCAGACACATAAAAAGCTACATATGAAATATATTTCTAGCAAATTAATTTTTCTTATGAGTAAATTTATGAGTATGTTCTCCCCAGCAAGTGGATTCATCTTGCATAGATATAATTTTCAAGGCAAGCCTATGCAGTATTTTCAAGGTAGCACTGTCTTTTTATCTCCAGAGGAAGGTGGTCAAGGGGTCACACCCATTTCTATTTGTGCTTATTAGGGGTACAAAACAACATGTCACAGTATCCCTAGTGATCCAGAGTACTAGGATTGGTGAAAAGCTTAGAAATCCTGGGGCATAATCTTATCATTTTTACAGGAGGGTCCTAAGGTCCAAAAACAGGAAGGTCGTGGCTAAGGTCACATAGCCAATTGTGCAGTGACTAAAGGGTACAGACACTGGAGCCAGTTTGAATCCCAGCTTTGCCTCTTTCTAACTGTGAATTTGAATAGGTTAGTTCACACATAGTCCAGAGCTCCTAAGAGTTAGAAACTGTCTCTAGTACATCTTAAATGGTGCAAACTGCCAGCTCCCTGATTTCTCCCAAAGCTGGCTTTGGGTGGCCCCCATCCCACCACTGAAGTGTGTTGACCCAGCTCTAACAAGTAACTTCTCAATGTGCGTTCTCTTGTTAAACCAAATCCCAATACATGAATGCAATCCTTGTTGTCAACAAATGCCCCAAATCAGAAAATTACAAATGTCCCCCAACATTCAAACTTAACACAGTTTGAAGAAGAAAGTGTGGGTGTTTCTCCCAACTATAAGAGGGTCTGTTAAGCTGGGCGTGGTGGCGCACGCTTGTAATCCTAGGATTTGGGAGGCTGAGACAGGAGGATCGTGGTCTGCAGACAGCCTCAGCTACTTAGTGAGGCCCTTTACAAGTGAGTGAGACCCTGTTTCAAAGTAAAGAATAAAAAATAAGGCTGGGGGTATAGCTAAGAGGTATAATGTCCCTGGGTTCCGTCCCCAGTACCACAAAAAAAGAGCTCTGTCATTATCTGAATCTTTTTTAGTTCCAGAAAGTTAATTAGTTAGCAATGTATCAAGACTTTGGCTATATCAGCCCTATCTCAAAACATCTACCCAAACCTATTAATCTCTTACCTCTGAACGGCTCAGATGGTGAGACACTTCCGAGTGGCCACCAATACTTGGGCTTACCTCAATCACCTCAGAAACGTGGTGACTTTTTTGTCCCCATTTTTCGAAAACTTCATGTTTCTCAGTAACAAAGAACTAAGGAAGATTGAAAAGGCTCTTCTAGCCATATACGCTATTTAAGTCTCCTGTGACTTGTAATATCACCAACAGAAGCAAAGTACGACTCGCATTGCTATTAGGAATGCTGTTGTCAGTAATGTATTTTTTCTTTTTCTTTTCTTCTTTTTCTTTTTTAGTTTTTGTACTGGGCATGACACTCAGGGTCATCCTACCTCCAAGTTACACCCCCAGCCCATTTTATTTTTGTTTTGTTTTGAAATAGGGTATTGCCAGCTTGCCGAGGCTCTCTCTAAGATTCTAAGGATGCTCTTGAACGTATGATTCTCCTGCCTTAGCCTCCCAAGTATTGGGATTACAGATGTGCACCAGTGCTCCTCTGTCAGTCTTTCAGCTGGATTTTCTTAAGGTCTCTAAAAAAGTAGGAGGGCACATTGACATCGTTGTCAAAAGAACATCCCAGCCTCTTGCAAAAGTCCTCTCAAGATTTCCCAAGAGCAAAATAAACAAGTTTAGGCATTGTCAGAGCAGGCACATCTCTCCAACAGTAAGGCCAATGTGAGAAATGCACCTGAATGTGCCCATTTATCCAGGCTCCTCTCTCCCTCTGCCTAATGTATGCCTCAGAGGTAATGTGCCGTTTCTCCGATTTCAACAATGTGTCCCTCCCAAAGGGAATTCAAGATAGAAAATGCAATTTATCTGCTATTCTGGGTACTTAGTAAAAATGTTGTTGGGCATGCATTTTTTAATTAACAATTCCAAAAGTGTGCTAGGGAATTTTGATTTCTGTTATCTCCAATGGAGTGAAGAAACTAGTTTGTTCTTGTTAAGGGCCTACAAAGGGGTATAGAAAGGTGCTAAGCATGTGGGTTCCTGAGTACTTCAATGTCCTCTCTCTAGGCTGTCTCATCAGTGTTAAAACACAAGGGAGTTCACCTTCTCCACAGTCTTCCCCTGCCTTCATTTTCTCTGGGTCTTTCTTTCATTATCTACTAGGTGGCCTAGAGTGGGTCTCTGGGACTCATTAAAGAACAGGGACACCAGGCCTGGTGGAACATGTCTGCAATTCTAGTACTTTGGAGGCTGGGAGAAGAGGATCACAGGTTCAAGGCCAGCCTCAGCGATTTAATGAGATGATCATTAACAGAGCAAGATCCTGGCTAATGCACATGATGTACATTAACAAACGTATCAACGTCAATCACTAAGCCAAACATGGGAAGGAGGGAGGGGGAGAGGATGGGGCGGGAATTGAGTAAGGGTTAATTGGACAATATGTGCAGGTACGTCTCCCATCTTGCACCCCATTAGGATGTATGACTACAATGCACCAATAATTTTTTAAAAGAGGGTGAGGTTTTCGCTCAGAAGTAGGATGCTCCTGGGTTCATTCTTCAGTACCCCCCAAAAAAGGCAGCCAATGGTGTGAACCCCAGCCCTCCTCCTCTTTCTGACTACTTCTTAGCCTCCTGACTGATGATGCAGCTCATTTCTATTTGGTTTTGGAACAGTCAATACCAAGGAAAGAAGAAAGAGGAAGAGGCATCGGGTCCGGGCATTCTGAGAAATGTATCCTACTCCACACCAAAGGCATAATATTAGAGATGTCACCTGCTTCTTTGCGTCCCTGTCTATGATGGGTGAATTATTCTCCATCTCATGAAATGGCTGCAAAGAACAATGTAACACGCAGTATGTGAAATGCATACCACATGCCTGGTACACAATGAGCCCTCCCGACAGGAAAGGGCAGTTTCTTCTCTGTGGTCCTAGACCATCGCTAGTCTGCTGTCCTTGCCAGCTTACAACTGCTGACAATTCTCGGCGCTACCAAATGCAGTCACAGGCATGATGTTTTATCACTGAACAAAAAAAAAAAAAAAAAGGAAAATGTGGGGCCAAGGTGAAATGCTAAGAGAACCAGCTGAGACTGCGACCTCTCGAAAATAGCTTTGGCTTTCCTGAACTCAGCCTCAGGGACAGCTGCTATGTACTGGCTACTTGGAATTCAGTGGTGTCTGTGACTTGGGTCTTTCAAGTGCTCCCTGTTTGGCTAACCCCATGCTGCAGAGGGCCAAGCAGATGGAAAGTGGAAATAAGAAATTCTAGAAGGACCTAAGGGAAGGGTAATGGTACCAATGCAGGGAATAACAGCACCCCCAGACTCCAAAACCTTGGGGGGGATTCAATTTAACATTTCCAACAGTCTAAACACCTGCAACATATATATTTTTCATTCCCTGTCCTTAATTGTGTGTGTGTGTGTGTGTGTGTGTGTGTGTGTGTGTGTGTGTGTGTTTCTGGATATTGAACCCAGGGAAATTATACTTCTGAAATATACCTCCAGCACTATTTTATTTTATTTTATTTTTGTGGTACTGGGGATGGAACCCAAGGGCATTCTACCTCCAAGCTACACCCTCAGCCCTATTTTTTATTCTTTATTTTGAAACAGAGTCTCACTGACTTGCAAGGGGCCTCACTAAGTAGGAGTTGAGGCTGACCATGAGCCACGATCCTCCTGTCTCAGCTTCCCAAATGCTGGGATTACAAGTGTGGGCCACCAATGCCCAGCTTCCTTTTATTTTTTTATTTTGAAACAAAGTCTTGCTAAGTTGTTGACAGCCTCACTAAGTTTCTGAAGCTGGCTTTGAACCTGAGATCCTTCTGTTTTACCCCTCTAAGTCCTGGGATTATAGACATATGTCAGCATATCTGGTTTGCTTATTTCTTATATATAGCTATCCCTAAGCCCAAGTCTCCTAATCAAATTTTTAATTCATTCAGTCAAATAGTTTTAGAGAAACTATTATGAAGCCTTCATTGTGGTTTATGAAAAATGACTTCCAATTTCAAAGACTAAAGTTAAAAATTCACACAGGGGATGCAGACCTTCCAGGCATGGCCAGGCATCCCCATGGGTTCTTCTGTTTTTCCCCAGCATCCTTACAGATCTAATTTAAATGTTAATTTAAGAACACATGCATACCATATGTATACCAGACTTTTAGTCACAAAACTCATTATTTTTGCTACCCTTAGAATGTTAAAATAAAAAGGAAAGGAAAAAATCCGAAAGGATAGAATTGATTTCTTTTCAAAACTCCTCCATTTATTCCAGACAACCCATAGTTTTACTTCAGGCAGGCTGAGAGAGACTGAGAAGAATGTATTGCATTCTCAGAATGAGAATGTTCTGGACCCTGAGAGAGTTTTTGGACGAGGCAGGGAAAAGAGGAAGTAGACACAATTTTAAGACAAAATAGCAGCATGGCTGTGGACAACCCCTCACCAAGCACAGGATGGGAGTCCAGGTTAAAGCCTCCGCGTACGCAGTGTGATCCTGTGGAAGTCACATCCTCGTATTGTGGTTGCCAAACAGAAACGCCAGTGTGGAACACACTTTTGAGACTCTTATCCCTTGGCTGATGTCCCTCACGCCACCTTCCCTCTTCAAAGAGGCTACACGGGTCATATCCCTTCTTCTTTACACACACCACAGGTCTCCTGCCGAGCTTCCCTGTGACCAAGCAACCCCCACACCTACAGAAGGGACATGGGACTGAGGGTCAGTCAACAGTCAAAGCCAAGAGGTCATAGGTCAGTCTGGCTCTCCCAGACCCTGTCCTCTGATCGCCACATTAATAGACTATCTGTCCTGGCCAGGCATGGTGGTAAATGCCTGTAATCCCAGCACTTGGGAGGTCAAGACAGAAGAACCGCAGGTTCGAGGACAGCCTCAATAACTTGACAAGGCCTTCAGCAACTTAATGGGACCCAGTTTTAAAATAAAAAAATAAAATAGGGCTGGGGGTGTTGCTCAGAGGTAGAATGCTCCTGGGCTCAGTCCCAAGTGCCACAAAAAATAAAATTAAAAACTAGAGTATTAACCCCATTTATTTCTCCCTGTGGGGTCAGCTCTGTAATAAGGAAGCCTTGGACATGCACACATAGCTGACATTCAGGGGCCATTATGGTGTGTGTGTTCTTGGCTCCCCGATTTATACTTCACAGGCAGCCACCTGTCTTTTATGACATGGCCGGCACTGGATACCTTCTTGCACTTCCATTACGCACACTTGTAGCCGCACATCTCTGCCCCAGATTTCTCTTTCTGCCTTTGTATTTGAAATGTAACATCATGTGGGAATGAAATGTCACAATCTCTGCAGTATTTCATTTTTACATAGAGGTCTTTTCCTTCGTCTCACAGAACACTGCACCCTCCATCCAGAGTCCCTGTGGTCAGGGCTACACTGAATCATCAGGCAGGTGTCACAGGGTTTGGGAATCTGTGAAGGGAAATACAGCTTCTTCTGTGTTCAATAGGCTCCAGCACCTGAGAAGAGAGGTCACCAGGGCTACAGGGCCTGCCAATATGTCTGAGTGCCCCTCTTCTCCAGTGCATACTAGCTGCCTGCTGAGAATGGGTATGAGCTTCGAAAAAATGACCTTTCCTCCAAGCTTCTGCCCTTCCAGACACCTGCTAACGTGCCAGGAAACCGGAAAATCCCAGACATGATCATCATGGTTGGAGGTAAAGGCTGTAGACTCAAGAAGTCCTCTGGACCCACCTGCTCAAACACAGTCTTTTGCACACATTACCATCTTCTTTGCAGCACACCTGAGAGGGGATAAAACTACTTCATTTTTATATGAAAAAAACCAGCTCAGAGAGGACAAGTAAGTGCCCCAAGGGTTATCATACAAGTCAGTGGCAAACTAGTATTCATAATCAGGAGAGGTGATGTGGCACCTGCTCTAAACTCCTGGGTGAGCTACTCCTGTTCTTCCCCTACCTTCTCATCGCTTCTGGGGAAAGGGCTTTGAAGAAACAAAATTTCCATAGTTTGGAGGTTCTGTAAGAGAATTATGGTTTCTATTTAGAACATACCCCTAAAATCTCACCAGTTGACATCTTGGTCTCCACTGCAGCAAGGTTCAGATGGGGGGCACAGCCAAGTGGGTCACAGGGCTGTGGTCTTGGGGACTATATATATATATATATATATATATATATATACTCCTAGTGCCCTCCTTTTATTCTATCTGCTTTCTGACTTAGAGTATTTTTTCTCTCCACCATTTGCCCTGCTCCTTTGATTTCTGCCTTGTAGCCAGCCAACCGTGGATTGAACCTCTGAAACCATGAGCCAAAATAAACCTCTGAGTTGTTCCTTTCAGGTATCTTGGTAACAACAATAAAAAAAAAGCTGACTAAAACAAAGAGCATGAGTAGTGGCAGCTTCATTTCCTTTGGAGAGCCTTGGGGTCTGAAAGGTCAAGGAGCCACAGTGGCCATCAAGAAAAAACTCCAGCTTCGTGTAGAAGCTCTACAGAAGATGCCTCCCCATGGCTGAGGAAGGTGATTGCCAATCATGGAGTCTACATTCATTTGCCAAGACTTTAGTAACAAATCACCTGGGAGGCTTGAAACAAGAGAAATCTATTCTCCAATGGTTCTGGAGGCTGAAATTTTAAAATCAAAGTGTGGACAGAGACATGCTCCCCTGAGCATGGAGAAACCTTCATGGGTAGGAACCTTCCTTGCCTTTTCCAGTGACTCCTGATGTTTCTTGGCTTGAGGCTGCCTTCACCTTTACATGATCAAATCTCTGTCTCTCTGTCCTCTCTCCTGCTTGTAGAGAAGAGATAGTCATTGGAATTAGGGCCCAGCCAATATGACTACTTATAGACATAAAGACCCTCTTTCCAGACAAGACTACATGTTGAGCACATTAATTAGCTTTGTGTCATCAAGTGTATAGCCCACAACCTCCTCTCCTGTCGTTATGACCCATCTAACAAGAACCAAAATACCTGATAAGAATAACGTAGAAGAGGAAAGGTTTATTTGACTCATTGTTTCAGAGATTCAGCTCATGCTTGGCCAGCTGCAAGGCAGAAACACCATGGCAGAAGAACATTACAGAGGAAAGATTCTAAACCTATGGCAGCCAGAAAGGAAGAAGAGAGAAAGAGCGATGAAGAAAAAGGAGAAGAAGAAGGAGAAGGAGAAGAAGGAGGAGGAGGATGAAGAGAAGGAGGAGGAGGAGGAGAAGGAGGAGGAGGAGGAATAAGAATAACAACAACAACAACAACAACAACAAAACAACAACAACAAAAGTAAAGGAAAGAAAAGAAAAGAAAATGGGAGGGAAGGGAAGGGGAGAACCAGGGCAAATATAGTCCAAATTCATGCTCTCCAGTGACCTACTTCCTCCAACAATACCAACCTGCCTATAGTTACCACCCAGTAAATGCATTCACATTATTATTAACCCAACGACGAATTAGAGTCCTGATTCAATTATTCCACCTATGAATATTTTATTGCCAATATGTGATGTTTCCTGGGAGATGTTCCATATCTAAATTATAACATAGAGGTTCTAGGTGGAAACAAATTTGAGGAAGACAACATTCAACCCACTACAATATCAAAGACAAAGCCATTTCTCTCGACCTTCCACCCGGCCCGATGGGTCTGGCTCGGACTGAGCCCCTTGATGGACAACTGTGGCAGAAGGGATGACACTTGTCTTGCAAGTCACTGAATCGTGCAGCTTACAGGGAAGGCTCATCAATAGCCCTGAGTCTATTCTGTGAATCCATCCACCATGATGCCCAGAACTCCACCCAATGGGAAGAGGCTATCAACCTGAAGTGACTGATTTGTGGGGCTCCTGAGTTGTGGGGTTCATTCATATCTCGGGCCCAAGATCCTGGGCTACCCCAGACACAAGCATTGCCTCATGGTAAGGCCTCTGAGATGTGGGGTGCCACTCTCCCTGTGAGTCTGTTGGTCTGTGAAGCGAGGAGTCAGCTCCTAGATGAGACCTTCCTGATGGGGAGGGCAGTGAGCAGGTGAAGACACTCAGCCCACCAGCCCTGCAGGGTCACCTTGCAGTGGGGTCTGAGGTCTCCAAGGAGTCAGAACTTCTGAGGAGTGTGTCCCAGCATCTTCTCTCCCATCCCTATGACCCTGGATCTAACAAGAACCAAGTAACAGCTCAATTCTTCAAGGCCCATAGTATTCTGTGACAGGGAAGGAGCAGGGAAAAGATGGCCCTTTCTGTGAAGGCAAATGTTTTTGTCCATTTCTTTTTTTTTTTTCACTTCCCAAGCCTTGCAGCACATTTAGCACCCCTCCCCACTCTCACCACACCAAACAGACAGAGTTCAGTGATGTATTTGCAAACACATCCATATACTATTTATTTTACCTACTGAAATATCATTTCTGTCTGGGAAGGATATTGGGTATGGTCGGCTTTTATGCTCTTGGCACTTTCCCCCCTAACAAAACCCTTCCCTATAAATCTACAGTCCACGGCCTGACTTCAGAAAGCACTTTAATAGTCCCCAACTCCAATGTTTTTCCATAGCAATATATCCTCGTGTCAAGAATACTGAAGTGCTGAGGCTTGAATTCATCAAAGAGAGCTCATCAATGCCCTGCGAGTGGGGTCAGGAAATCTACTCCCACCCCTGGAGGGAGGCAGGCATGAGGGGGACATCCTGGGGAGCACATGAACCCACCAACTCTCTTGTCACTCTCGTTTCTAGGATCCACTGGACTGCCCAGAGGGAAAGGCACAGGGACCTCCTTTCCTACTATCTGCAGTAACCAGGGGTCCTTGGCCATGCTTAATTCCATACATGGTGCTTCCTGGTTCTCATAGCCCTCAGCTCAGGATCAGACATCATTTTCTTACATGGCCCCTGTGAGCTTCTTTGTTCCCATCCCCTTCCCATTTTAAAGCAGGACTTAGCTCTTCCCTTAAACCCCATAAAGCAAACTCAGCCTCACAGCAGACACGCAGCAAGACAGATATGACTGCAAAGCTTGAAGAGGATCACAGTATCTGTCACACCAGAAACTTATTTTGAATCCTTTGGCCATCAGCTACTTCACCTCTCTCTTCTTCTCCTTGTGTGTTGCCTGTGATGGAGAATTTAATTCCTCCCGCAGCATCTACTGCCACATCAAGAACATCCCCTAAGAGTATGGTGGAAGGTCAGAAATAGCCAGCTGCAACATGAATAATAAACAAATTCCTTGTATGACTGTGCATATGTGGGTTTGCTCATTTGTTTCATTTCTGTAAATGGAGAGGCTGAGGCTCAGGCAGGATGCTTATCTTGCTGAAGGTCACAGAGTTAGACAAAGAGTGATACCAGGACTGGGGTCCAGTAACTTTGCTCTGGGACAAAGTCAGCCAGTCACCTGCCTACATTCCCATCATATCTATGGCTGCTATTAAGGGATCCATACACACCTTTTGTGTGGTTCAGCATACCCAGGAGTAAAATTTTGCCGAGTAAATTTCTGATGTATTCAAGATAATAAATGGGGGAAAAAACTACTTGAGGGACAAAGTCAGGGTCACTTTCAAAGTTTCTGCTTACAAACAAGAAAGCAAAAGCTGAATGAAAGATATTTAACCATAAACAAGTTAAATACAGCTTTCTAGAGCCTTAGTTTCCCAACCTCAAAATGTTAGAAATTAACTATGGCTTTTTCCAGCTCTAAAATTCCTAGTCTGGTTCAAATAATTGTATAAATGATCACAAGGTTTATCATGGAAAGGTCAAATCCTTGACACTAGGTATATCCATTTAACAAAAATGGCAGCAACTCCTATTTAGTGAGCATCATATATGTGCTAGGTACTTTATCTACATTATCTTGAGTCATAAGACAACCTCCTAGGTCAGGATTGTCATACTCTTTTATAGAGTAGCAGAACTGAGGCTCAGAGAGTCTGTGTTACTGTCTTAAAGACACAAGCTGATATTTGAGTTCTCTAAACACAAGTTCACATCCCTTCAATAGCAAGTCCATCATGAGACTCAAAATCCATAGTTCTCTACTGACAAGTGTGCATGAAGAGATGGCTGTGTGACCTGTAGGAGCCACTGACACCTGCCTACAGTCAGACCCAAGGATGCCTGCTGGTGACAAGCCTCAAACAGGGCCCGGACAAGGCTGCCTGGGGGCAGCGGGAAATTCACTTTGCACTTTCAGTGTTGTCCAGAAAAAAGGAGACCTCCCTTTACATAACAAAGGATGGCCAGCTGGTGTGAGTCTTCCCTGTGGCTTGAAGGAGTAGGGGTGCAGCCCAGATGCAAATGAAGGAACAGATGCAAATGAAGACAGAGGTGGTCACCCCAGCAGGCTGCCCCACACCATGGGACACCTGCATGGTGGGACCCTCCTACCACCATGCTACCATGCTCAGACTTTATGGTTTCATATTGGTAATAACCTCAAAGTAGCTGGTATTTAGCAAAGGCTAAGGTGGGTCAGGAAGTACGGCAAGGGCTTTCCATATCTCCTCCTTCCCTAAATTCTCATCACCGTTCTAGGAAAAAGGTCACTACTGGTCCCACTTTGCAGATGGGGAAACTGGAACCCAGACTGTCTGTGCGTTACAGTTTGAATGTGTCCCTCAAATTTGAAGGGTTATAATTTTAATTCCCAAATTCGTTTGTGGATGGTATTTGTAAGTGGGAGTCTTTGGGAGGTAATTAGGATTAGATAAGTTCTTCCGGGTAAGGTGCCTTGACGGGACTTCTGGCTTGGTAAGAAGAGGAAGATCTTTCATATATAGAGCCTAGGGAGAAAATAGGAAAAAACGGGATCTGTGGAAATGAGAACAGTAGAATAGCGGGAGGGGGTTGGAAGAAGCAAGAGGGGAGGGAAAGCGAGGTATGAGGCTGGAAGCAAACCAAATAATGTTATGTGCATATAAGGATGGATCACTCTGATCTCACTATCAAGTATGGTGAGAAAGGGTGGGAGTGAGGTGGCTAGGGAAACAGACCAAGAAATGTTGTGTGCATCTATGAAGCTGTCTCTTTGAAACTCACTATGATCCACAATTGAAATGTGCCAATAAATGGTAATTTTAAAAAATAAGAGGAAAAGAGACCTGAGCTTGCTCTACTGTGCTCCAGGACTTCCCAGCCTCCAGAACCATGAGCTAAACAAAACTTTGTTCTTTATAAATTACCTACTTTGAAGTACTCAGTTATAGCACCAGAAAATGGAAAAGACATTATGCTATAGAGTTAGCAGAGCCAGCTTTTGAACCCAGGTAATCTGGCCTCAAAACCTGGGCCTCTGTTGATTGCCTCTAGAAACCATCGTTCCACATGGAGGTCCCCTTGGACTGCAGAAAAGGAGGAGGGTAGCACTGAGACCCGCTGGTCCCAGACCTGGCTCAGTGCTTCCAACTTGAGTTCCCTGAAAGGCAACAGTGCTTGAGATGAGCAAGAGAGGGGAGACCATCGAAAGACCCACAGTGTCTAGGGACAGCCTCTGGGTAAACAGGGAGTGTGCCTGGAGTTCCTGCAGGGGCCCTGCCACCACAAAGGAACTTATGCCACATACAACTCCTCCTGGGGCAGCGGATCAGCCAAGCAGACAGAGTGGCGCCAGCAGCTCCTTGGCCTGTGTCCTACTAAGAGCATTGGGGAGGGGAGTGTCCATGCCCAGTGTGCCAGGGATGCAGAGCAGCCCTGCCTCAGAGGAGCCTCTGGTCTGCCTTCTTGTTTTACAACTGGAGAAATAGGCTCAGGAAGAGTGATGGCTATCCAGGATCCAACATCTATTTTTTAAGACCCAAGGAGAGTATGTATCCTGTGTTTGAGAGAACCCCACCTCCCCTTGATACATTTGCATAGCTGTTCTCCTCATTTTAAATTACTGAGTTCTCTGCCTATGCTCCACCTCCCTGTCTCCCTGTCTCAGCCATGATCTATGACTGAGACAGAAACATAGTAAGACCTGAAATTAGCAAGGCCCCAGGTTTTTCCAAGATGGTCAGGACGACCTCTCTGCCCTGGACTTGGCTCCCCTACCCAGGGGTGAGACCCGTGGAACTGGCCCACTGAGCTCGAGTGAGTGGCAGTGCCCAGGATCCAAATTGGAAGAACCATGGGACCAGGAGGAAGGGGGTCCTGGGACACATGTCTCCCAGTGGAGAGGGGAAGTCTCCATGGAGGGCTGAGGCCTCTTATCCCCCACCTCATTTCCCCTTACCTTCTTCCTGCAGTCAGTTCCTTTTGTATGTTGAAAAGGAGATGATGTTAGGATCTGGAGAGCTTCACCCATTGGAGGGGGGCTCTATTCCATTTGTCTGGTTCCAACAGTCCACTTCTGGACCCGCCTAAAAAGACCTATAACCTAGCTTCCTGGCACTAGCCAGGCACTGCATTAAGAATAACATTAAGATTCCACAGTCACAGAAACTTTTGTCTTATTTTTAGAAGAGGGTGGCATTGTTAGGTACCACATAACTGCCACCCATACTTCCAACCCATTCTCACACAGCAGAGCTGTGAGCCCTCCTGAGAGAGGGCACAACACTGCTTAAGGGTCCTGGCACCCCAGCATGGTCCATGGCTCCATGGTCCATAGCTCACTGGGTAGCCTCGCTGCCCACTGAACTGTGCCTCTGGCTTCTATTTCAACCTCAGAATGATTGTACTTACCCTAATTCCTGGCTGTCTGGAGGTCTCTGCCCATTTCTGTCTGCTGAGGTCCCTCTCTACCCTGTTCCTTGGCTCCATTGGTGGTTCTCCTGGGCAGCTTGTTTACACCTCCAGTGTGGAGCTCATAACTCTTTCCTGCAGACCCTTTCTGCACAATGTGCATAAACTTGTCCTGACACCTGTCCCATGACACTATGCTGGGACTTTCTCTACGGTCTGTCTGTCTGTCCGTCCATCTTGACAGCCCACTGGAATTGAAGGCTGCACACAGTTCCATTCCAAGACGATGAGGCCGGAACCCAGAACAAGTTGAGTTTTGTAAGTATGTAGGGATTTATAAAAAAAAAAAAAATATATATATATATATATATATATATATATATGACTCAAGAATATCAATGGCATCTTTTAATGATGCTCTTCAGTTTGGCCAAGTTTTATTACTTGATTTATTTTCAAGACCTCACTTAGGGAACTTTACTTGGCCATAAAAGAGGCACGAAATTATGTCATTTGCAGAAAAATAGATGGAACTAGAGAATGCTATGCTAAGTGAGATGAGTCAGCCTCAGAAATCCAAGGCTCATGTGTCTTTTCTCATATGTGGAAGCTAGAGAGAAAATAGGAAAGAAAAATGACTTCAGATAAAGGAGGAGAGAGCCCAGTAGAATAGTAGAAGGGGACCAAGGAAGGGAGGTTGGAGGAGAAAAAGAAGAAACAAGAAGGAGACTGTTCAAATAATGGTATGTCCGTATTTGAAGGTATCACGACCAATCTCACTAACAGGTACAGGGAGAAAGAAGGAAGGGGCAGGTTGGGATGCAGAGAGAAACACACCAAGTGCTGTGTGCATGTATGTTCATATCACATTGAGCCTTACCATGATGCATAATTACAATGCACCAATAAAAGTATTTTTACATGTCACTTAAAGAGACAAGCACACTTGTAATCCCCACGCTTGGGAGGCTGAGACAGGTGGACCACGCAGGTTCAAAGCCAGCCTCAGCTACTTAGACTCCCAGCAACTCAGTGAGTTCTATTTCCAAATAAAATATAAAATAGGTCTGGGAGTGTATCCCAGAGGTAGAAGACCCCTGAGTTCCATTCCCAGAACCACACACAAAAAAATATCACTTAAAAATGACTTTGAGCCCTTTGGCTATTGGACCTTAAACAGACTGTTATGTCAGCCCAGAGAAAACAGCCCACCTACCCAATAAAGTGGACCCTTGTCCTGCAGCCTGCCTCCCCCACTCTCCTTTGCCTCCATATTACAAAGGAGTTCAGACTACACCTGGTAGGAAAAGGAGCCACTGGAAGGAGGTAAGCCATGTGGACATAGACAGAGAAGACAGAGGGACAGTGTGTTTTTAAACAGGAGAATTGGTTCTCTCTGCGACTCTGACTTGTACACAGAGATGCCTTAGGCCTCTGTGGCCTGTGGTTTCTCTCCATTACCTGCCAAGCTGCCAGTCTTCTTCTACAGTCACCTGGGAGAGTGAGGGGCCACCAATAGAGTACCTTGGGGCTCCAGATCCTCTGTGCTTCTCCAGTCTCCTTCAGAGCTCTCTAGCACATCTCAGCTGCTTCCCGGCCCAGCCACCAGCTACTTTCTGTCTCCACTCCTGCCCTGTGTCCCAGCACCCAGGACTGGACCCAGAGTTCTCAATGTGATCTTCCATTTTCTCCCACCAAATCAGCCTGGTGTGTGCCACACCCCTTCAGCAGCGTTCCATGTGACTTCCTGCCAGTAGAGCAGTGCCCAGTGGTGCCCAGGGCCCAGTCCACCCGCTGCCTGGCTCTGCAAGTCGCATGTGCACTCTGCTCTTAGTTCTTCTCACTCCAAAGTGAGTGTGCCGATGGTATCTCATCGCTAATGGTCTATAACTCCATGCTCTAATCTGAACCAAAAAAAAAAAATATTAACAATGAAGAAAGCTTTATGAGGCAGTACCCTCATCTGAAATTTAATAGGAATCACCCTACTGAAGCCCCAAAGATAATACATCTATTATAGGTGGACTATCAGGTACACTGGCATGTGGGAGAAGGTCAAAAATTTAGACCCAAGAAGATAAACTTCAGAGCACCCCTCAGATCATCCCTAGGTAGGCATGTGTACTTCCTTAGTGGTCCTGAGCATGAACTGGAAAACAACCCCAGCCGGGTGTGGTAGCCCTCGCCTGTAATCCCAGTACTTGGGAGGCTGAGACAGGAGGATAATGGGTTCCAGACCACCAGCAAGACTTTGTCTCAAATTAACAAATAAAACAGGTCTTGGGGTCTATATCAGAGGTAAGAATGCCCCTGGGTTCAATCCCCAGTGCCATCCCTCAAAAAAAAATATCAACCCCAACATACAGAGATACACTTTCACAAATACAAGCCACTAAAACTATATTATAATATCAGGCACAGGCCAGGCATGGTGGTGCAGATCTGTAATCCTAGTACTCTGGAGCCTGAGATAGACGGGAGGATTACAGGCTTGAGATCAGCCTCAGCAAGTGAAGCTCAGCAACCTAGCAAGACTCTGTTTCAAAACAATTAAAAACATTTTAAAAAGGCTGGGGTGCAGCTTGGAGGTAGACTGCCTCTGGGTTCAATCGCCAGTACCACAATAATAATAATACTAATACTATCAGGTTTACAGCCATGGGTTGTCCCCCTGATAGGGGAAGCTCCTCTCAGGACAGGGCTTGCTAGTGTCTGGGAGCTAAGCATAGGGTAAGGCCAACCTGGCTCACCTTAGTGCTCTAGGTTTACTATCTAGGCTCCAGTGTCAGGCCTACTGTCTTCAAGTCACCTGTGTGGACCAGGTGGGCCTGACCTGCTTACAATCCATCAACGGCATACCTCTGCCATTAAAATTCACTTTCCCCAGGGATCTGTGCTGAACGAGGTTCCCCTGGAAGCCCTAGATCCTTATTCTTAGAGGAGCATGACTGAGCTCAAGGGGCAGTAACTCAGAGTACTTAAGATAATGACATCATGGCACTCAGGAGGCCGGGGATCATCTAGGTGGCTAACGATGCTTCCCCTGCGGTGGAGACCTGGGGAGCCATGGCTCCGGGAAGCAGTTGGGACATTGGATGGGAGAAGCATGGAGTCACACGTCATAAAAGTTATTGTCTCACCGGGGAGTCGTTTTTTTTCTCTGATTCGTATCTAAATACTAGGTGAAAATGAGTGCTGGGTAGAGAAGGGAGCATGCAAGCATTTAAGTCATTTATAGTTTACATTTTTACGGCACAGCAGAGATCGGCATCCGTTTTCCAACCGCAATTAGTAGACGCAACAGCCTGCCAAGCCTTCGTGTAAATTGTGCCTATTAAAAGAGTCTACACCATGCAATGATTGATCAACACTAAGGATTTATTCACTGAGCTAACAGCGGTTTTTACTTTTACCATTACCCAGGGTGATCCATAACAATTTAGATAATGTACCCAGACAGATGCATTTATAACCCGGTGTCAGAGTCCTGTCTTCAGGCTGGTCAGCTTTGGGGAGGAGAAGATGCTGCCGCTGGACAGAGAGCCTAGGCCTTTCAGGACAGGGTCTCCATTACTCCCAAAGGAAGGCTTGGGGACAGGGCTGCTGCCCAGCCTCAGCAGCATGCTGAGTCTGTCTGCAGGAGGCATCTCCTCACTCTTTTTAATCAGTCAGTGAGGATAAGACAGCTGTTTAAGGGGTCAAAAGGAGAGAGCTATGGTACCAAAATGAGATGCATGATGGCGGACTTCGATGGAAGCCAGTATTCCTATATGCATGTTTGTGGATGCATGGCTGTGCACGGGCTGTGAAACACATGGAAAGTCCCCTCTGCCATAAGCAATAAGCCTCTTCCTTTTCATCCAGGGTTTTCTCAAGGAGTCTTTTTAATTTTTTTTTTTTCTTGGCTGGCACCAGATGGTGCTTAGCACTTTTGCTGAGTCCTGGTGACAGGTGTTGAATGTTCCTTTCTCAGCATTAACAGTCCACTCTGTGTCTCTAGGTGCCTGGGTGACAGACCTCAGTAGGGGCACTTGCCAAGGAGACACTGTCCAGTGGCTGTGCCATGGGAGATGCTCTCTGTGCAAATGCTGGCAAGCTCCGCACACTCCGCAGGGTTCCCACGCCCCCAAACACCAGTAGTTCCCACCTCCCAAATCTGTGTTATACTGGGTAGCTCCTTCCAGGAGTCTCAGTGGCCCTTACCCTTGTAATACATCTGTGTAGTAAACTCGCCATCTTCCCTATCTACTGGCCTAACCTTCTGCACCACCAGGTACCAGCCTCCCCTATGCACCTGAGCCAGGAGCTTGACTCCCTCCTTCATCCCTCATTAACCAGGTCCTGGTCCCTATACGCTCTTCTGCCTAAATATCTCTACATGCTGGTCCCGCCCCTCCATCCCTATTCCTGCCAAAAAATCCATCATTTCCTCCTACCCTCTGTCTTCCCACTTACCATCTGACCTTCCTAGCATCTCTCTAAAATACAAATCCAATCATGTTCTTTCTTCTCTTTAAATTCTTCAGATACTCCTGCCAAAAATCAGGATGGGACTCAAAATGCTTTGGCTGGGAATATGTCTGAGAAACATTTCTTAAAAAGACCTAACGGTGCCATCTGTATTAGTCGGGGGTCTCCAGAAAATCAGAGCCAATAGAGGAGGGAAGGGGATGGAATACTTTTAGGGACCTGACTGATGGAAAAGCTATCTAAGTCCAAAAGCCATATGATAGCAGTCCTTTGTGTCCAGGAGAGGTCAGTCTTTATTCTATGATTGGATGAGATCCACCCAAGGTATGGAGGGTTGTCTGCTCCACTCACAGTCTACTGATTTAAATGTTAATCACATATAAAAAAAAAAAACCCTCACAGAAGCATCCAGAACAATGTTTGACCAAATATCTGAGTACCTTGGCTCAGCTAAGTTGACACATAGGATTAACCATCACTCTGTCTTTTTTTTCTCTAATAACAGGATTGAAGCTTTGGGAAGCAAACAGGACTAATCTCCCTCCTATGTGACTAGTGCAGGCTCCTTTGGGTAGTTCCAAAGAAGGGAAGCCAGACCTTCAAAGCTGGAGAGACTCCAGGATTATCTCACTGTAGCCTCTCTTGAAGCAATGGGAAGAGACATCAATTCAGGAGTATTTAAAAAATAAGTAACATTAAAGAACATAAAAGCTGAGTTTCTCCTAAACTGTGGCCCTTGTCAATGAGTAGAGACTGTCCTCAATTTTCAGTCATTTCAATTTATGAATTTTTAAGTTATGATGGTACAAGAACAACAAACACTCAGTAGAAACCATACTTCAAATTTTGAAGTTTGATCTTGCCCCCAGCTCATGATATGTAGGACCATACTCTGGTGATTGTGGACAAGAGTGAGTTGTGGCTTCTAGGCAGCCACGCTCTCTACGGGATAAACAACCAACACTTTATATGTACTAGGTTGCTAGGCTAGGATGTTCAGTGGGTTAGATATATTGCATGCATTTTCAACTTAGGATATTTTCAGTTTATAACAGTCTATTAGGACATAAATCTTGTTGTAAGTTGAGGAGCATCTGTAATTATCACTGAGCAGAGTCTAATGCCTACTGAATATCAGGCCCTGTGTTGTACAATGGGCCTAAGCAAAAATCTAGTGGGAAGAGGATGAGGTAAGGTAGCAGAGACCTGCCCTGAAATTGTTCCCATAGCTAGTATGCAAGTTCTACTTTGGTTCTCTTCTTCTTTGAGTAATTTGGGAGAAAGAACGATGGCAATGAAGGGAGTGAGCCTCTAAGACCCGACGCCCTTAAAAGTACCACTGTTTATACACAGACCATGTTTTCCTCTGCAGGCAAACAAAAATAGGCACATGTGGTGTTTAAATCAGCCTTTTTTGTCACTGTGACAAAAATAAGTGACAAAAACCACTTAGAGAAAGGAAGATTTATTCAGGCTCATAGGTTCAGAGGTTCAGTCCATGGCTGGGTGGCTCCAAGGCTGAAATCAGCTTATGCAGTGGTCAGAAGGAGGGAGGGAGGAAGGAAGGGAGAGGGGAGGAGAAAAGGGGGAGAGGAGAGAGAAAAGAAGAAGGAGAAAGGAGGGGAGGAGGAGGAGGAGGAAGAAGAAGAAGAGGAGGAGGAGGAGGAGGAGGAGAGAGAGGAGGAGGAAGAAGATGGAGGAGAGGAAGAAGAAGAGAGAAGGAAAGATATAAAAGGAGAAAGAGGAGGATGAGGAGAAGACTAGGACAACACTGCATCTGCCAGGGATAGATACAGTCCTCAAGGCCACACTCAATTACTTAATTCTTCCAGCTACACTCCACCTCTCCACCTCTGAAGCTGCAACATCACTAACACATAAGCTTTCCTGGGGGACATTTCACATCCATACCACAACATATGAAAATAGCCACTTGAGGCCATACAGGCAGGCAGTAACTAGAAGCTAAGGCTAGAACCTGAGCCAATTCACAGACTTCCTTACCCATCTCCCTCCAATGTTCCTCCCCAGAAAGCCACTGATACACGCTGAGTCCCTGGATATCAGCTACCTGCTTCACCCTAGAGAGCAGGTTGCTGGAGTAGACAGGAGCAGCCTGTAACCTACTTGGACTGAATGCCCTTCCCAGCTTTTGTACAAGTTTTCTTTTTTACAGCTAGCTCCCTACACATAGGAGGAACTCCCATCCCATCAGCAAGGGTGGCTATAAATACTCCCATTCCCAGAGTTCTAGCAAAACCTGTCCCCACAGACCTGAGGACTCATTTCGAGAAGCATCACATTAGGCTGAAGGTGGGGTTTCACCTGCTGATGAGGTGACTGAGTGTAAATGTGCCAGATTAAAAGCTTCTTCCAGACTCCAGTGCAAGACCACAGCCAATCATTCAGATTTCACGATGTAATGTAAGGAAGGAATGACAACTTATTTTCTTAAAAAATGTGGAAAACGGGGATGCCCTGAAGTTATGCTTTATAATCTTAGATCCATTTCTCAGCCTTAAAGAATACATCACTCTACTATTTCATTCCTTTAAAAATGAACAACAAAGCAAAATTAGACTGTACTAGGTCTGGCTGGAAAGGCACTAAAATGGTATCTTTTGCTCTGTCAGAGCTATTTAGGAAAAACAATTTCTGGCATAAGCCACATATGCATAAGTCCCCAGGATGAGGCAATAAAGCAGCTCCCAGAGCCTGGCACAGACACTTGTCTGTTACCTGTGTGTAAAAGGGAAGACCTGAGTCACACTTGTGTCAGACATTGCTTGTGCAGGAGGCTCCAATGATGAAGAACACCATACTTCACATCTCCTGCCCATGTGTTGCTTCTGAAATGCACCATCCTCTCCATGTTGAGATGGACTCTGCCCCAAGGACTGGATCCTGCACAGTGCCTCCAATCTGCCCAGGCTCCACCACATACATGGTGCTACAAGCACTCCTGAAAAATGGAGAGGACATCAGGCCAGCTCAGGCCACTTGAGGTCCTCTTCAGAGGAGAGACAGATGTTAAAACCATGTAGTCAAAGTTCCCAAAGGAGCAGAAACTGGCGTGTCAACTTGGCATCCCTATGCCTGAGTCCAGTCTTCTCCAGAACAGGCTGTATCCTGCAGTTGTGTTGACCTATCCTTTTCTCCTTCCCCTAAAAATTCCAGCTGCTTCTTCTCTTACCAGCACTTCCCAACCATTCCATATAGCGGCACATGAAGGAACAGTGAACCTCTGTATAGGCAGCTGTTTAAACAGGAGGCTGCCCTTGTCTGGAGGATGATTGCTCAGAATCTGGCCATCCCCAAGGAGGAGGTGCCAAACAGAATTTATGTCATCAGCTGAGAACATAGCACTGGGGCTTCCAAGCATTGAACAGCATCCACAGACAACCAATAGTGATGTGGGATCAGGATAGAACACAGGCATGTAACTGAGAGATGGCTTTCATGAAAGAGTGCCCAAGCCATAAGCAGTGGTCCCAGTGGTCTTTTATACATTTTTCCTATTTCAGTCTGTCCTAACCTATTGTATCTTAATCTATCCTATCACATTAAAATGCTGGTTGTATACTATTAATTGAATCTATAACCAATCATGGTCTTGAGACACAGTTTGGAAATCACTAGTTTGCTCGCTTGCTCAGCCTAGCATGTTGGAGGATTTTAAGGCTAACCCCAGCCCTCTCACTTCTTGTAAACCCCCTCTATTCCAGTGATCTTGAGATTCTGAAGCTCTTAAGAGATCCAAACCCTCGGCCCCTCTGTATTAGCCAATGTTTGCTAAAAGAACAGAAACCACAAGATGTATGCATTATAAAAGGTTTATAAGTCAGGCATGGTGGCACACACTTAAAATCCCAGTACTTGAGAGGCTGAGACAGGAAGATCCCAGGTTCCTGGCCAGCCTCAGCTACTTAGTGAGGCCCTACACAACTTAGTGAGAACCTGTTTCAAAAATAAGAAGAAAAATAGGGCTGGGTGTAAAGCTTAGAGGTAGAATGTCCCTGGGTTCAACTACCAGCTCCAAAAATAAATAAATAAATAAATAAATAAATAAATAAATAAAAATAAATAGTTTATCAGATTGGCTTATGCAATCAGAAGCTGTCATCTCAAAATGGCTGCCTGTATGACAAAGGAGCCAGCGGCTGGTCAGTCCAAGAAGCTAGAACCTTGGATCAAGAGGGACAAATGATATAGTCTCAGACCAAGATGAAAAGTCCTGGAATCTCCCGCACAGAATCATTGGTGAGAGTCCACATTGGAAAAGTGAAGGACCTGAAGTGCCATTTTCCCAGGCAGAGCAGCGGCAAATGCATCCACTCATGCAATATGGAGCTTGCCTTCACACCACTCCATCCTTCTTCCAACCTGTGCTCCATCCAGTTCCCCAGTCTATCGGACGGACAGTGCCCCCTACCCTCAGGACAGGACTTCCCTCTCAATTTGCTATTATGTGTGCTAATCATCTCATCGACGCATCCTGAAGGCACTTAATTTGAAGTGTTGATTAGTCCAATCAATTTGACAGTCCAGATGACCATCACACCTCTGCGCCTCTGCGCAAGCCACCATTCTTTCTAGGACCCCCTCTGCTTCTACTCTGGGCAACAGCCTGAGTCCCCTGGGAGAATGCCTATGATATATTATACAGCTGCTCCTCTGTGCAAGGGACCCTAATGAGCCATAATGTGTCTTTGTTAACTCTGTGTCCAGAGGGCCTCGCCCAGGGCAGCTGCTGAGCAATGTGTGAACGAGTGTCCCATGGGGAGCTCAGTGAGTCAGCCACAGTGGGTTGAGAAAACAAGTGGTGAACACAGAACAGTGGCTGATGCTTTCTGAGGAGCCCTTCCCTCCCTGACTAGAAGATCCATTGCCGTGGTCTGCTGCTTGGACCGACAGGATTGGTCCATGGGTATGGGACCAGTTTCTGCAGTCTTGTTTCTGAGACATTCCTGACAGGTAAATCAAACTCATGGTGTTCACAACTACTGATCTCTACAACCACATCTGTTCACCTTGTCATATTCCCCAGCTGAGCTGACAGAAATCCCATCCTTCCTTTGCTCAGACACAAATCTTGGATTCCCCCTTGCTCCTGTCTTCTCGCACACCCCATCCAATATGTCCAGAAAATGTGAAGACTTCACCTTCAACATACGCTGGCATTTGTCTTTTGTTCCCCAACTCCCTCTCTGCTGTGACCCTCGTCCAGCAACACCACCTCTATTAGGTGGTCCTTAGCCTCCTGACCAATCTTGCTGATTTCCTGCTTCCTCCAAGGGTGGTTCTACATGGCATTTCTGTGTGTCTTGTGACAATGTCTTTTTGAAGATATTAATATATATAAACAATCATGGAAGACATAGAGATAATATATCCTTCTTAGACAGATTGTTTTCTAAAAAGGATAATAAAGGTGTGGCCAAAGTTTGGATGGATTTGCTAATAGCCCCTTAGAATACTGGTGGTGTTCTAAGTGTGGGGTTCCTCGGCTTCTTTAAACTGCCCTCATGGGACTTGAGGAGCAAGAGGAATGATATAAATGAGGAGCTCAAGCCGCCCGCCATGCCAAGAGCAAGGAAGTCCTTTGTCTCTGACCAGGAGTCACCAGCATCTGTGAAACTGTCATGGTAGCTTGTTAGCTTGAAAGCAGACCCTTCACACCCCGACACAGTTGCCAACACGCACCTTTCATAGCTAAGTCATGTGAAGTCCCTCCTCTACTCAAAATCCTGCGATGACCCCCGTCACACTCAGAGGAAAATCCAAAGCCCTCACAGTAGCTATAAGACCCTGTATAATCCAGTCCCCCACCTCATCCCCTGATGCTGGGCCCCCACTTTCTCTTCCTCTCCCTCTCCCTACTCTATCCCAGCCATCCTGGCTGGCCTGCTCAGGGGTCCTAAGACATGCCAGGCAGACGCCCTAGTGCAAACCTTTATACGTGCAGTTCCATTTGTAGGATGCTATTCCCCGTCAATCCACATGGCTCATGTCTTCATTTTAAGATTATATTCTCACTTGAACCTCTTATTTAAAACCACACCCTCAGCACCATCACAGGCCCTTTAATACCACTTTCTAACTCTTGGGTCCACAAAGGTCCATCTTCTCCCCACCTGACCAGATGCCTCCTCCAGTCTGGCCTTCTAGGATGAGTTCAGTAAGTCTCACCAGCACCCTGTCCTCAAAAAACACTGACTAGTCCCAGTCCCATCAGACAATGAGGGGTGTATGGGCTATCAACAGACAAAGGGACTCAGCTGTGGCATCTGAAAAGAGTGTCCAAGCTCACACCATCAGTCAGGAGGAAGCAGCTCTCTGTTCAGGAGGCGGCCAGAATAGAAAGGGCACGGGGTGACTGGCACAGACTGATATAAATGTCAACTTCCCCAAGGAGCTGCAGAAATACTTGGGAAAGGTGGCTGGTCACACGGCTGAGCTCCAACCAGCCATTTAGAAGGCGGCTCAGGACACAGTGATTTGGGCACTCACGGAGCCTGCCCCACCTCCAGCTCAGGCTAGTGACGTCTCAAAGAGTCAGCTTATTTGTTCAACCGTTACATTTTCTGCAGCATCTCATACTCTTTTTTTAGTTACGGTTCTGAGCTTGGTGATTTTGACAGGCCCCGCTCTGCTATTTATGTTTCTGATTATTTTTAGTGTTTCGCAATTAAATTTTCTTAAATTAAAACTCGAGACCTAAGCCTTGGATCGTCTGGAATGTGCCGTGCTGTGTTCATAGAGGCGGCATATATCCTGGGGGTTGCAAAAGCCTCAGAAAAGGGACATTTCAACACTGAGCACCCAACGGCTTTGTTTCCAGGTCACCCAAATGCCTCAACGTCTCTACGCAACTGCCTTCTATTCCAGCAGCCTCGGAGACAAACTCCAGATCCCTGGAGCCAAAACACAGAACCCGGAGAAGCCGCGAGGAGGCCCTTTCTGAAAGCCCTGCTCACCAGCTGCCTCTCCCGCCCCTTCATCACCCTCTGCAGCCTGAAGAGAAATCCTCCCTCAGCCCAAACTCCATCAGGAGCTTGCAAGTCCATCAGGGGTTTCCCTCACCCACAACTACATCCATGAATTCCCAAAAAGGCTCACTCTGAAGCATGCCTGAGCTCCATCTCTGGCATACAGAAGGTGCTTGATAAATAATCTGCCTGAAGGAACCTGGTTTTTCTGCTGGCTCCACGACCTCACCTCATTCTTCATAGTAGGTGATGTTCCTCTATGGTTTACTCATCCACCGGCCAACTCTCCCCTCATGAACCCTCATTGTTCTGAGCCCCCGCCCCCTGGCTCCCTCTTGCTGCTTGGACCAGGACTGCGCTCTTACCGCTATGGCTTCCAGCACTATGGTTGCAACAGCCACCCCATATTTCTACATCCACCTGCACCTCCAGGCTGCACTTTGGTACCAGCACTGTTTCTATGCAAATGTACCTGGGAATTTTAGACTCATCCATTTCCCTCCAAAGCGCTCTCTGCCTCTGAACCTTCCTTGCTGTGTTAACTTGGCCTTCCACAACCTCAGTCACCCAGGCTTGACTCCACTGGGTCTATGACACTGGCACCAGCTTTTACTACACCCATTTCTAACCCTTCTTTTATACCAGCCTCTCTGTGGAGGCCACACAAGCAGGTGGTTCTACATCTTTGCAGTGAGAAATGGGCATGAGATACAGCTCTGTCCCACAAGTTGGAAATCAAAGGCTGCTGGGGAGTCTGAAAGCTGCTGCATTCTGGCAAACATGGACAGATGCAGTGGTTACTCTTTCTGCTTTCAGTTTTCCTATCCTTCACTTCATCTCAGTACTGTTGTGTGATCTGGAGCTTCTGCAGCCTGGAGACAATTGGAAAGAGCAAGTAAACAGGCTAAGAGTAGAAGGGAAGCAGAAATGCTGGCGACTTTAAGCAGCATTGCCACCAAGCTTTGGACAGCTCATCCTGGGGAACATGAAGACATGTCCCTATTGTTTTCTGTTGCTTGCTTGCAGGGAAAGGATCATTGCTGACAATGAGCATGCAGCCCATCCTTTATGTCTTCTTCTTCTACTCCCTGCCCTCTCTGATGGATACACCTTCTGAACCAATTGCTCTGTCCTCTCTATTCCTTCCTCACTTCTCTTGGCACTTCTTTGGCAAGTGTTTTTTGAGCCCCCACTCTGGGCAGGCTTATGATTCATGGCGGAGAGAAGGCAGGGACCAGCCACTCACTGGACTGACCGCGGGGGCACCCGGGCCAGGTCTCACCCTCGATCTGCCCCCACACCTCACTCCAGCAGCACCCAGCCTTGTTGGGCATCTGTTTCACAGTCACCTTTACCCTCCTCAGGTTCCCTTCATACCTCCTGCACAATCAGAATCTTAGGTTTACTCCAGTGAGTTCTGCAATGGCCTTCAGGCTCCCTCACCACCCCTGCCTTGCAAGTTCTCTGGCCTTACTCTTCTGGAGCCATTGTTCAACCAAGGGCTGGGTCCCCCTCCTTAAACCTGTTCTTCTCTCACTGGCGCTGCCCATCATCCACATGCTGGACTCACCACTTTGATGCCACTCCTGGGATACTCATACCCCATTCCCTCCATGGACCTGTGAATCTCTGGTGTAGGATGACAGCTCAGGAAAAGGGCCCAGGGGCCAAAGCAATTTAAAAAACCATGGTTATCTCTCAGCACAAGAGCCAAATATCCATTTTGGGAGTCATTGCCAAAATAGGCCAGAGAGAGACAAGCACCAAGTAAACATACACTATATGCTAAGCCTCTGGACAGGGGGCATCTGTATGTTGTCTCACTGTAAAATTTTCACTTGAGATAGTTGTACAGAGAGTGAGTTCTGAGGTCCACAGATATTCAACAGTTGGCCAGAAGTCACAAAGTACAAAGAACAATGAGGCTGGAGGAGTCGGTGGTCTGCAGGTAAACATTGCTTGTTCTGGAAGCAGAAATCAGGTGCCCACCTCCCTGCCTGCTGCAGCTCACTCCTCAGCACTGTGAAGACCCTTTCTTGAGCTGGACACTCACCAAAACACAAGCCCAGGAGCCATCACAAACTTGAATCTAACATCACCAAGTTTGTTGTTTTTCCAGACAGAACACCAATAGGAAATTAGAGTGCTGGAAACATTGCTTCCTAACAAGATGCAAAACCAGAGCCCTCAGGGAAGGTCCCTGAGCCTACCCAGAGGGACTTGTGGAGCAGCTTGCCTGTGGAGATCAGCTAATGCTCTGACTAGAGTCATATACCCCATGCAGGGGGAGGACCTGGCTTCTAAGGCTCAGACTCCATCCCTCTAGCTGGTGCCCACTGTCACTGCTAGAACATACCAGCCACTGAGCCACACCTAAGCAGGAGGGACAGAGGCACCAACCAACCTAGAGTACAAAGAGCCCTTCTTTTTCTAAATTGTCTTAGGACTGCCAAGATATCTTCATATCTATTATTTCATTGGATTCTCACAATAAAACCTGTGTCACTTTTCAAATTTTCTACATGAACATGATCAATAAAGCAAGGCTCTGAGCAGACTGGCAAGCAGAAGCTCTCCCAACAATATTGTAGGGCAGTGGCTGTTAGAAGTGGTGGGATTTGTCTTCCTTCCCTTCCTTGTGGTGTCCTGCAGGACCCAGTTCTCAGAGGACTACCTCATTAGACACAGTGGAAGGTTCAAGGAAGAGCCTGTGGTCCTCACTAAGCCATAAGGAATCCTCCCTAGAATGTTTGATAAATTATTAGCAAAGAGAAAGATGTCAATTTGGAACCAAGGCAGGTGATTGCCTTCACTACAGAGGAGCACCTGCCAAAGAATGAGGGTGGCTTAGGAGAAAGCCAACACTGGATCTGTGAAGATGGATTTCTGGAAACACCCATCACAAAAGATTACACAACTCTAGCTGTGTCTGAAGCCAGTCCTAGCTCTGGAATTTTTAGGTCTGGGAGTCAATATTTTCTCATCTTGTTTAAGACAGAAAGAGTTTTTATACCAAGGCCATCTAATTAGTGCAAGGTGCTGAAATCTCCCAAAGGATAAAAGTCAAAATCCAAGAAATGTGTGAGTTTTCATCCATTGGCAGTTACTTTTACTCATTTAACAAGTATTTATGAATCAAGTGGTGATGATTGGTTAGAAAGAGTAGTGAGCCAAAGAGACAGCATCCCTATGTTCAAAAATCTTAATAGTACAGAGACAGACACTGGAGAATTTGGGGTGGCAGCAATAACAATAAAAGCCTAGTCGGAAGGAGGGACACTCTCAGAATATTACCTTTCTTTTCTTTTTTTCTTTTTGGTGGTGCTGGGGTTCCTGGATGCCCTTCTACCTTGGGGCTACACTCCCAGACCTATTTTATTTATTTGGAAACAGGGTCTCCTAAGCCAGCGCGCGCGGCTGGCTTCGAACCTGCGCGATCCTCCTGTCTCTGCCTCCCAAGCGCGGGGATTACAAGCGTGTGCCACCACGCCCGGCTAGAATATTACCTTTCAACAGCACAGAAAACAAGCCATTTTTAAGACAACAATCTCACCACCAAAGGGCCAAGGAAAAATGGTGCATTGTTGTGGATGGCATATAAGTAGATTCTACATCTTCTTTAGCAATTTGAAAATGAAAACATATTCAAATCTTCTCAAGCTAATCAAATAAGTATGCAAAGAAATATTTACAAGGACTTTTTTTGCTGTAATGTTATAAAAACAAAATCTAACAACAGGAATTTAAAAATAACAGCAAGATATGTCAATAGGCCCTGACTGCTGAACAGCATTTTAAAAGAAAACATAAACACACATTTATTGATGGGGAAAGACGAACACGTCTAGGAGAAATAAACAGGTCTCAAAAAGTATGTATAGGATGATTCCCTGTATTGAGCACAAAATAGGAATTCAATAAATATTTACTGAATGAATGGCAAACAAATATATCTAACAGATAAACACCAAACAAAACGTTCATATTCATTATTTCTAGGTGATGGGATTATTGGTAATTTAAAATTCTTTTCTATATCTGCCTGTCTGATCTATGTAGTGTTTTTTGTATAATCCATATGAATTACTTGCAGAAATGAAAGAAATGAAGAAAAAAATCTATCTGAAGCAAGCAATGACTTACCAAGGTCAGCTTTAAAGAACAACACTTGTAATTAGAAAATAGGACTCCAAGAAAGAACAGAAAATAGCATGGCTGGATAAATACAATGCATAGGAAATATCCCTGCTATTAAACATCGAGGGAGGAAGATAAAACTTTCTTTAATGTCACAGCGAAAATTTTTAACAGGAGTTCATTTTACATTCCTTATTTATTCAACGATCTGTAACTCTGCACATTAGTCAAATATTAGGAAAAGAAAACATTTACGCTGATGCAGAAATGAAGTCAACAAGGCTTATGTCTGTATGATGCCAAAAAGATTACACCGAAAGAAAAAGGGTGTCTGTGTGCCAAACATCTAAATATTTGGGGAAATCTGTAAAACAAATGGCATTTGGATCAATTTCTGGGTGACTGGTTGCATCGTTCATTTTTCTCCAGTGTTTTAGCATAATAGAGATGGTGGCCTCAAACAATCAAGGAAATGACTGGGTACAAACACAGCCAGCTTGGTCGTCGCCATCACTAAAAGCATGTGCTAGGCAAATAACACTACCAGCTCTCTGATGTCCTTTTGCAGCCAAATTGCAATCCTCTGATTGTTCATATCATTAGGAAAATTCTGTTAACTTTGAAACTCTGGAAGCCCTGATGGAGTCGTAGCATTGGCTCTGAAGCTGGCACATCTAAAGAAAGCAGACCGCAGGTGTTATGGAGAGCCGGCCAAATGGCAGGAACTGGGCCCTGGGGACCCTCCGAAATTGCAAGAGCAGCTGCCTGAATCCCACACGTCCCTCCCAGATCCTGCACCAGTGAGGTGGCTCTCACCTTCTTGAGCCAGCCTCACACAACATACTGCAAGTTCCCCGCTCATTAAAGGTGCTCACATAGGCTGAAGAGGTCAGGAAAGACAGACTGGAGGACCAAGGAGCAACCTGAGCCTTGTAGTAAAGGATGCTAGGGAGGTGGCCATACAGGCCACTGAGAAGACCTAGGCCATGGCTTCTGAGGACAATTGTTGTTTCCTTGAAATAGCATGGGACCTTCATAGAACAAATTCAAGGACTTGGGGAAAGAAGAGAAGCCATATCCCCATGAAACGCTGCTCAGCTGGTGCTGAAATCAGCTGTTTGTATGCGGTTGTTCCCCACTGGACATAACCTCCTGAAGCTGGAACCCTCGCTTACGAAACTTGACATCCCTGCACCTGGCACACAGAACTCTTGGAGAAGACCACGAGCCTTCATTCAGTAACGATTGGCAGTCGTATGAGTGAGGGAATGATGAATGTGTAGACTGGCAAAAGTGTATCTGACCCAAAGGCTCAGTTCCGAATCAGCACTACAATGTACATCCACAATTTTTAATAGCATATGCCGATTCGGAATCCTTTGGGCCAGATACACTTTTGCTAGTCTACACATTCATCACTGACTCATTTAACTGATGTGCATTCACAAACATATCAAAGTCAATCACTAAGCCAAACATGAAAAGGAGGGAGGTGGGAAGGAATGGGGTGAGAATTGGGGCAGGGCTAAATGAGTGATATGTACACATATGCCTCAACCATCTTGTACCTCATTACATTGTATGACTGCACTGCACCAATTAAAAAAATAAATCAAAATCACTGATGGATCACACTGCCTCTAGGACATCCCTTAAATTTCCTAGAAAGTAGGTACAGAACCAGCCAGCCTCTCTCCTCCTCTACCACTAAACGCAGCCACTGGTTCTCTTCTTGAAAGCTAGGGGAAGTGGTACCTGGCTCAGAAGGTTACCACACTGCACAGTGTCACACATGTGCACGTAAGTCACAAACACAAGGAACACTCTCAAGCCTCATTACAAGTGCACCATGGTAGGTACACAGGAACCGGCCCCAGAGAGAAGAGAGCTGGGTTGAGCCTCGTTCTGCCCTTTGGCCTGCCCATCCGGGGGTCCACTAGCCCTGAGTGGAATGGTGGATGGAACTCCCAGCATTATTTAAGCCATTCTCTTCCTCTCCTTTTGAAAATACCACCAATAAGTGAAAGAGTTAAATTCCTGTTCCGCGGGACTCAGCTGCATTCCTGTAATTGGATTACAGTAAATTCAAAATGAAACAGGATTGGTTGGGGGAAGGGAACAGGATGCTCCATCAGATCAAATAGCAGAGCTGGCCATCAACACCATCGGCTTGGCACACTTCTGTGCTACCCACACCTGCAGCCAGCACACCTGCCTCTCCTGTGCCCCGCCTCCGCTCCATCTTAAGTAGCCCTGGCCACAGCTTTTGCCATCCCTCAATCTGCCTACTCCCAGACACACCTGTCTGTAGATTTCTGAGTGCCATTGCTACAGCAAACCCAACAGCTTGATTCCTATAAGACAGACAATGCTCTATCCTCTTCATCCCTCATTTAGATCCCTTGGGGGTGGTAGTAAAAGAGAGAATTTTTTTTTCTTTTTTTTAATTGGCGCATTGTAGTCATACATCTTAATGGGCTACACAATGGTAGAGGCATACATGCACACATCACTCATTTAGATTCCTGATGGACCAGATAAGAATAAAAGGACATGAAAAAGCCCAGACATATAGTTAGTCATTACTACCAACGCCATGCCATGCTTTCTTGGAGCCAAAAATAAAAAGGAAAAATCAGCAACACTGATCTTGTATTGATTTGAAGTTCTACTATATTTTTTCATTATAGATTTTTATGCTATTCTTGGTATTCTAAAAAATTGTGTTAAATATTATTTAGCTTGATTTCTGAGGTTGGTTTATTTTTTATTTTTGGTGCCCCCTTAGATTTTAAAGCTGAGTATAATGTCTTACTTATTTTATCCTAATCCCTATAAATAGAGCTGTTATTTATTAAGCACCAATAGTATACTAAACAAGGCATTTTAAAAACATTATAGATAGCTGGGCACAGTGTCATACATCTGTAATCTTGGGGGGCTGAGACAGGAAGATCACAGGTTTGAGGCCAGCCTTAGCAACTTAGTGAGGTTTACAATAGCTTAACAAGACTCTGTTTTAAAACAAAAAGCAAGCAGGGCATGGTGGCGCATGCTTGTAATCCCAGCATTTGGGAGGCTGAGACAGGAGGATCACGGTTTGCGGACAGCCTCAGCTACTTGGTGAGGCCTTTTTCAACTCAATGAGATCTTGTTTAAAAAATAAAGAATAAAAATAGGGCCAAGGGTGTAGCTAAAAAAAAAAAAGCAGTAAAAAGAGCGGGGGAGCACCGGGCGTGGTGGCGCACGCTTGTAATCCCCGAGCTTGGGAGGCGGAGACAGGAGGATCGCGCAGGTTCGAGACCCTGTTTCCAAATACAAAAGGATAAAATAGGGGTCTGGGGGTGTAGCCCGGAGGTACAAGGGATTCCAGGAACCCCCGTACCACCAAAAAAAAAAAAAAAAAAAAAAGAGCTGGGGATGTATAGCTCAGAGGTAGAATGCCCATGGGTTAAATCCTTAGTAACAAACAAATGAAGAAAAGCAAAAAACATTATACATAACCTTCACAGTACTCTTACCAAGGCTGAGGAATAATCTCATTTAACAAATGGGGAAACTGGGGTACAAAAAGTAAACGACCTAGCAAGTATCATAACAGCTGAGGTAATGGGGGGCATGAAATCACAAGACAGTGATGAGAAATGATATGGGAATGTACGATGAATCAAGTGAAGGCGGCCAGAGAGATTCCGAGTGAATTCCAGGGTGCTGGCTGCGGTGGCAAGGGGTTTGGAGGGGACTGTGGAGACCAACCTCTCCTCTGAGCATCTGCAGGGACTAAGGAAAGGCTTCCCTGCTAGAAGATTCACGTGCTGGTGGGTGTTTTAAAATCCAGGCTTTGAATTTTTCATAAGATTTTTTTTTTAATTTGTGAGGGGAGAAATTATCACACAATCTGCGGCCAGAAGTATTTTTCTTACAATTTAATTTTTTTTCAGATAAAATAAAACAAAGTATCTCTCACACACAAAAATGTCTAATTTGCTTTAAAGCCATGGGTCAGCTTCTTCATCTGTTCATGAATATCACATCCTTATTAACACCCAGGGATGGGAGGAAACCCCACTGAAAACCACAAAACTTCCAAGTGGTTTGGAATGGGAGCTGTTTTGTTTTTTTTTCTCCCAAGAATATATATGTTATGCTGAATACCAATGTATCAACCCTGGCTCCTAAGCTATAATTCTGCTCATATTAGCAGTAGTAAGAATGAGTTGAGATATTATTAACTCTTAGGCTAGACCAAATATACCATGTTGTTCAGACTAAGCTGTCAACATTAGATAGCACTGGTTAGCACCATTCTGCTGTGTGTGGGTTGGCACATTTCTACCAGACTATTTATCATCTCCTGTTGATTTTCCTACCATCGCTGTTTGCCACACACCTTGCCAGCCAATAATGACATTGGCTAAAGTTCAAAAGTGGATGGAAGACATGCCAGGCCAAGATCTACTTCTTCAACTTCAAATTATATTAACTTTTCTCACATCAAACTTTCTCTCACACCTGTCAGGACCACCTCATTTAATACTTAAATAGGTATAGTCCATATTATTAAGAATTGAGAAGTTTTTCTCTATTTAGGTAGAATTAGCTGCTCAATGGCAGGAATTTTGTTTTATTTCTTCCTGCACACTTGGTTACATAAGAGATTAATATAATACTAAGATGGCAAGTGAAAGGCTTACTGGGCCCAAAGAAAGATTAAAAAATGGTTGATGGGGGCCCTGTGTGCAAATCCTGATGGGCAGACAGTGAGAGAAGACCTAGGGGCTTGGAAGATCTACTTCTGGAGGTAAATATACCAGGAAGCTGGATCAACACCAAAGACATAAGAAAGTAAAGATCGTCACAGAGCAAGTACAAAACAAGCAGCACAGTTGTGCAGGCTAGGAAGTAAGAAGAGGAACACAGATCTGTGCAGGTGGTTAAGGATGAGACTATGCCTGACATGAGGATGTTGGAGGCCATCCTCCATAAACTCTGCCACGAGCCCTTTCCATCCCCAGGCTAATATCAGATTTCTAGGGCTCGGCTTAAGCTCCACATTACCTGCTTATGGTGAGACTCAGGGATGGCCACAGGGCACCATTCTCTCTTTCCTAGCATTCTAGGAAATGGCCACAAGAGATCAAGGTCACCTGATTCAATAGCACTTTTTATGAATGATAAACTTTGGTCCCAACATACCAGTGAAAGAAGGAACTTTATGCAGCCAATATATCAAGAGTGGCAGAACGATGTCAACTATAGCATATATATAAGAGCTTGCTGGAGGTTTTTATACCTTGTTCAGCATCCAATAAATACCACGGAGCTTCAGCAAACAAATGCAATTTTATTTGTCATCAGATGTCCAAAGGTAACAGCGTAGATATCACAAAAAGCCCGGCACACTGGATTTTACCTATATTGATTGACACCAGATCTTCCTGAGTAGGAGCTTGTCTCCTTATCCATTTCAGACAACTTCTCTGAGTCTTTGCTCCCTGATGAAAAGCCCTAGGATATTAGTGACTTGCTGAAATCCCATGAATAGCAGTGAACTGACTGCCTAGGAAGGTCCCAGCATCAGTAGTTTCCCTAAAGCGGCACTTCCCAAATATTCCTAGAGATTCTCCCTCCCTGTTGCCCCTGCAGATGACTGTGGGTGGTGGTTTCTGCAGAGGGTTTTCCTGCTGGAATCCAGATGGCCACCAGTGGATTTGTACTGCCTTCTCCCTATCTCACCTCCTGAATGTCTGCACTTCCTCTGGAGGGTTCTCCAGATGGTACTTGTCATAAATGGAAATCAAGGTCAGATTACTCATCTGTTTACATTAGGAAAGTCTCCTTCAAACTAATCAATGCATTCACATGATCCATTCTCCTCTCTCCCTCCCTCCCTCCCTCCCTCCCTCTGTCCCTCCCTCCCTCTCTCCCTCTCCCTTTCCCTCCCTCTCTCTGCCTCTCCCTCTCCTTCTCTCCCTCCTTCTCTCTCTCCTTCTTCCTCCCTCATCGTAATTAACAAGAATCTTGTTTTGGTGCATTGTAATTATACATCATATTGGGGTACAGCATGCCATAAAAACACATGCTTGTCTATTAATGAGGGTGCTTGTTTAATTAACCGTGGTAAGAAATTGCAATGAAGGCTACCTGACTAGAAAATTCAAAGAGGTCATGGGCCCTGATGACCTCATATGACTGTGTATTTTTTATTGAATTGGATTAATAATTTTTCTACTCCAGCTGCCTAGTAGAGGGAAGGCAGAACATTCTCTGGTAGAAAATAATATTAGCACCTCTACATTTTTTTATATTTAATGACCAGCATATAATACACCAAGGCCAATACAACCCCAGGCCAATGTGCAAGTATGTCATTGTCAACATGATTTACATTATGACGTGAGACTATAATGAAATAAAAGCCCAAAAAGTAAATAAACGGACTACAAAGTTTGATGTAAAAATGATTCTAGGAAAAAAATACTAGACATAGAAAGAGGCAGAAAATTTTGACCAATAATCAAGGCAAGAAAAATCATAAAAAAAAGATCCACAGGTGACCCAGATATGGAGGTTAGAGGATAATAACTTTTAAGTAATTGTGATTAACATTAGAGAAAATACAGGATAAACAAAATACATCAAAGGATGAATATTTGGGACAGAAATCGGAACTGAATGTTTTATAAGACATTTTGTAACTGAAATATCTATCATGTATCAAATTAAAATCTCATCAGGAACATTTAAGAGCAAACTGGACAAAGAAGGAGGCGATATTAGTACATGGCCATGCTAAAACACATTAGGATAGATGAATGGGGCAGAAAAGAGAACAGAGTAAAAGAGATATGTGGAAATTGGAGAAGTTGTCTAATGAATAT
This sequence comes from Muscardinus avellanarius, assembly GCF_963383645.1. Taxonomy (NCBI): domain Eukaryota; kingdom Metazoa; phylum Chordata; class Mammalia; order Rodentia; family Gliridae; genus Muscardinus; species Muscardinus avellanarius. The sequence goes on from NC_137790.1 coordinate 131,519,734, forward strand.
GCAGTTAAGAGTTATGCCGTGTTTGGCCTTCAGATAAGCTCGAGCTGAAGCTCAGCTTCCTTACCTACTCTTAGAGTACATGTTGTTTTTGGTAAGGGCCCTAACTCCTCTGAGCTTCAGGTTTTGCATGTTCAAAATTGGAACCAATAAGTCAATATTTCTAAAAGCAAGGCCAGTAAGTCAGTATTATAGGCTTTTAAAAGCAAGGCAAAGTATCCTGAAGTATTATCTGTATGCTTCTCCCAGCCATCCTAGCAGCCCAGTAAGCCCTTTCATCTTACCAGTCACTGAATCAAGACAAATGACAACAACTGCATATCTCTAAAATAAAGGCCCCTAGTACTTCTAGGCTCACAAGCCCTCTGTCAATGTGAAAGATGAAAAGATAGAGATGAAGACTCCTAGAGTGAGTTCTCCTATCTCCTGGGCAAAATAAGAGATGGTGCAGGAGAGAAAACGCGAGACAGGAAAAGATAATGCAGTCCAGGGAGAGGCACAATGTAAAACTTGGGCTGATAACTAGAGTGAGAACCGTCCAATACTAGTCCTCAAGATTACATAAAAATAGCTCTGTCCTTCTTCTCACCGGCATCCTCTAAAGATGATCCCTGAGATGGAACAGTGTGAAGACTTCAAACAATTCTTATATGGACCCTGACTTTCTGGGATGTCCTCCATCTGACCCTCTCCATTTGGACAATCTCTGCTCTGGATCAAGACGTGGAAAGAATGAGGTCATCAGTCCAACATTCATTATCTTATTCACAATTGTATTCACGGTTGACTGTTATATTGTCTATTTATTTTATTTATAGCTAATATTTAATGAATGCATATTATGAGCCAGGCTCTGATTTTAACATAACACATGTTTATTAACCAGTTTATAGAACATTCTTCCAGAAAGAGTATTAGCTACATATCTTACTCAAGGCCATCCAGCTAACAGGGTGTTGTGTTGTTTTTTTTTTTTTTTTCCAAATGTAAAGTACATTTGATTAATAAAAAAAAAACAATGTATTTTAAATTGATAGTACCTGCTGAGTGCCACTATGTTTTAGGAAACTTTTACACTGACCTTACTGAACCCAAACAGCAACCACTGAATTTTGACCCGCTCATCTATAAAGGGAGTTATGTCACTATCATCACTGGCCCCAAGATGTGAAACTTTGCTGCTGTGAAGTTGGAGAAGATGATTATATAAAGCGCCCATCACAGTGATCGGCAACTGTCAACACTCATTAGGCATGCTGTGTCTTTCCTTCCATTTGTGTGACCACAGAGATTTCAGTGAAAATGTCAGGAAGGAAAGATCTGGAAGTCCAAGTGTTTCATATGTATAATTCACATAGATAACCAGGCTTTGGGACAACCATTCACATTGCTGCACTGTTTTTCAAGAATTTAATGAAAGAAAGTTAAATAAAGAGTGTACCACCGGGCGTGGTGTAATCCCAGCATTCGGGAGGCTGAGACCGGAGGGTCATGGTTCGCGGACAGCCTCAGCTACTTAGTGAGGCCTTTCACAACTTAGTGAGACCCTGTTTCAAAGTAAATAATAAAAAATAGGGCAGAGGATGTAGCTCAGAGGTCGAATGCCCCTGGGCTCCATCTTCAGACCCGTACACACACACACACAAAAAAAAAGAATAAAAAAAAGAAGAATACAATTGTTTGTCTCCAATATGGAGACCCTATGGTTAAAAGCTAGAGAATCAGAGCTTACTGAGATGTATCAGAAATGCATTTTAATTGCTCCATTCCTATTCTGCAAATCAGAGGCTCCGGAACAGCATCTCTATCTTTAATCAAGTAGATAAACACAGGGGTCTCAGTCTAGGCTCAGATTCAACTTTGAAGAGCTACAAGGGTAAAAGAATAGTCCTGGGGCCTGAGACAGGCAGCATCAGGATGTTGGATTTATTCCCCATCTTTAAGTTCCCCAAAAATCAGGATTTAAAACTTCAGGATATCACAGGCTAATGCCACAAAAGCTGCCAAAGTAGCTAGTGTCCGAAGCACTTCTACATAAGGCTAGTACCAGCACCATGGTGGCCCCCAGGCAGGGAAGGCCACAAGGACAGACAGACATAATGGGATTGTTGAAGGATTGGGAATAAAAGTAAAATCACAAAGTGTAGGTTGGAGAAGAAATCCGGGTCTGACACTCCTGCTCTTCCCATCAGAGGTTATGTCATTTTAAACCTGGCCTCAAGGTTGTTAGGAACCTACTTACATCTTGTGTAGCCTCTGCATGGGACTAGAATATGTCAGGAAGCCAGTTGAGCAAACAAGGATTGTCGGATAAATCCACTCGGGGCCAGACCAGGGTGGATGGAGGTATTCTGACAAAAAGGTCCATGAGGTCCCTGAAGCTGAGATGGAGACCATCAATACCCTGGCCTGGCCTCCATGTAGGGAAGGCAGCCACTTCTTACAGAGCTGTGGTCTCGCATCCAGCATCAAATGCTCAACTGCACGCTTTACAGAACCTCCTCCCCAAAAGCTACTTCTTGTGGATACTATTACCTCCAATTTAAATAATGAAATCTGAGTCCAGGCATGATGACACATACCTGAAATCTCACTACTTGGGAGGCCGAGACAGGAAGATAACAGGTTCAGCAACTTAGCAATACCCTGTTGCAAAATACAAAATAAGTTAATAAAAATAATAGCTCAGAGGGAGAATGCCCCTGGTTTCAATCCTCAGTACCAAGAAAGAGAGAAAAAAAAAAAAGAAACAGAAGAAGAAATTGATTTAGGACATGAATTCCCTCCTCCAGGTTTTCTAACTGGTAGGTGCAAAATTAGGTTGGCCTGATTCTTCGGGTCAGGAAGTCTTATTTTCCTACATAAACTCTGTTCTGATTATTAAGGTATCTCACTGGACCACACACTGCACTTGACCCTCTACAAATACAATTTTATGGGTTGTTTTTTTTTTTTTTTTTGTGTGTGTGTGTGTGTGTTACTGGGGATTGAAGCCAGGGGCATTCTACCTCTGAGCTACACCCCCAGCCCTATTTTTCATTCTTTATTTTGAAAAAGGGCCTCATTAAGTTGTGGAGAGCCTCACTAAGTAGCTGAGGCTGGCCTTGAACCTGCGATCCTTTTGTATCAGCTTCCCCAGTACTGGGATTACAAGCGTGCACCACCACACCTGGCTCAATTTTTATCTTTTTTTTTTCTATCTATTTCCCTGTAAATGATGTAATTGTGTTTTTCTTCGTGGCTGAGTAAAATTACATTGTGTATATATCCCATTCATCTGTTGTATGAATGTAATCCATTCATCTGTTGATGGACATCTTGGCTGGTTCCATAGTTTGGCTATGGTGAACTGTGCAGCTATGAACATAGATACAGATGCATTAGTTTGGTAGTTTGGTTTCCTTTCTTTTGGGTAGATACCCAGAAGTGGTATTGCTGGATCAAATGATAAATTTGTTCCCATTCTTCTGAGGATCCTCCATACTGTTTTCCAAAGTGGTTGCACCAATTTGCAATCCCACCAACAATGTTTTAGAGTTTCCACTTCTCCACATCCTCGCCAGCATCTGTTGTTGTTTGTGTTTTGAATGATTTCCATTCTAGTTGGAGTTATCTTAATTCTCAGAATTTCTCTGGGATTAAGAAAGAAAAGTTTTTGGTCAAACAAAATGTCCATTAAGGCTTTTGTTTTTTTCTAATCTAACCACTGTACCTACCTCCACTGGCAAGAAGAAAGATGGTACTAAATTTTTTAGGGTACTATGTTCCCTAAAGTCCCAGGGTATAATCCAGGCACGGTAGTGCACAGCTGTTATTCTAATACTAGGGAAAATAAGACAGAGGTTTTCAGGTAATAAATAAATAAAGCTGGAGGTGTATCTCAGAGGTAGAATGCAGGTGGTTCAATCTCCAGTACCACAAAAATATTATACTCAATACCACACACACACACACACACACACATACACACACACACACACAGAGAGAGAGAGAGAGAGAGAGAGAGAGAGAGAGAGAGAGAGATATTACTATAAATTTCAAAGACATTCATTCATGAAGAGACATATTCATGGAAAGGAAGTGTTAATAATTAGGGAAATGTCAGTGTTCCCCAAACTGGTCTATAATTTAATGAACTTCATTTAAAACAAACTATTTTAATTGACTTGACAAGTAAATAATGTATATTTGATGAGAAGCAGACAAAGCTTAGCCACACCACTTCTGAAGAAGAATGGGGTAAAGGAACTTACCCCAGGCCCCTAGTCCAAATGCACATGTTTAATGTTTAAGGCAGAAAATTGTGGGTTCAGGACCAAAAATATAAAATAACAACAACAAGCCAGAATAGAGTACCCGGAAAAAAGATCCTTACATTCATGGGAATTAATATATAAAAGAAACAGCATGGTTGGTTACAGGAGAAAGAAAAGACACCTCAGTCTTTGGAGCTGGAAAATGTGCTCTTCCTATGTAAAAACTGCAATACGCTCTCCATTTCGTCTCATCCCATCAATTTAATGTACTCACATGTAGGTGTGTTTCTTTCTCACTCTGGGATAGAAATATATATCTCAAACAAGTTCAAGACTCAGAACTCACTCTAGCTTCAGAAGAAAATACCGATGCCGGGCGTGGTGGCGCACGCTTGTAATCCCTGCACTTGGGAGGCGGAGACAGGAGGATCGCGCAGGTTCGAAGCCAGCCGCGCTGGCTTAAGAGACCCTGTTCCCTCATGTGGAGGTTGTTTGGAAGCAAGTTAAAGTCATCCAGTCAGCTCTGTGACAGATGGGATGTAGAAGGAACATGTGGATAGAAGAACGTTGTTGGTAAACATATTGTGCTTGGTTTGAGTTTGGGGTTCACATTTGGTTATTGTAATAAGTAAAGAGAGCCAATAGGAATAGTAGGTCATGAAAAGAATTATGATTAACCCAATTCAGTATACCCGAGGGCCTAAAAAATAAGTCTGAACTATAGGTTCGATTGAGTATTGGCAATTGTCAAATGGTGGCATTAATAAAAGGGCCCTGTCTACCCCCACACAGCTGCAGATTGGAGGCTCATGGCCAGGAGACACTCCATCCCCCTCTTCAATATGAGCACAGATGATAGATAGATATGAAGCCCACTTGATACTGCAGTCTGTCTCTTGGCCATGCCAATATTAATAACAGGTTTGCCCAAACGTCACACTCTTTCTCCACATCTCCCCCACAGACACTCAGGATTAAGGACACAGAACAGTGGGTGTGTTCCGTGCACAGAAGCTCAATCGCGATGCCCAGAATGGCTGACAATTCAGAGGGGAACTGAAGGGATCTGAGACAAGGAAAGGGAGTGAGGCAGGCTGCTGGAGGAGGATGTGGTCTGTAGAACTGCCACATGGCTCCCTGGTTGGTAGGGCCTGATCACTCCCTGCTGCGCTGGGCCTCCCTGCCTGTGCTATTTCTTGAAAGAAAAAGGAATTCAGGATAGACAACAGCATATTTAACTTGACATGTGGGAAATATGCTATGCTGTGAGGTGTGGAAGCAGAAATGGAAACCAATTTCCCAAAGAAATATCTTTGTTCATGGATGACGGGGTCATTTGGGGTCCCTGAGGGAGAATTGGATGCTGAGGAAGGAAATGTGCTTCCTCCGGTGCATTCTTGGATGCTCAGGGCAGGCAGGACCTTAGGCTGACAGATGATGCTGAGGAAGACCCAAGGGCATGGCTGAAATCAGCAGCCTCCAGCTTTCCAAATGCCCCGGGAGCTCTTGAGAGCCAGAGCTGCAGCTCAGAACAGGAAACCCAGTGAAGGTCAGGGAGATAAAGGCCAAGACACCAGCGATGCGTGCTTTGTCCTTTTGGTTCAAAACCAAATCTTCCGAGCCTGGGATCTGAGTCATTTAAGGACGTCGGGATTCTAAGGGAGGGAAGGCTGTCTTTCTCTTGTAAGCTCCTTCATTTCATGGGAAATGGTTTATAGTTCTTTCTGGCACCTTCACTGGCTAGCAGTGTAGGGAGCATAGTGTCTTCTCAGTGAATGTTGTTGATTTATTAGTCAATTTCTCCAATAGAAGAGCAGCAGGGAACATGTTAAAGGCAGGGTACATCTAGTGTGTAAGTACTGACTAGAAGCTGAGAATAGGGGCTTAGCAAGAGGGGGAAAGGGGAGCAGTTCTCTCAAGAGAACTGTGCATTCTGGATGGTTTAATTGCAGCCCAGCATCTCAGACAGGGCAGAATAATAAAAGCATTAAGACCTACAAAAATTGGGAAGCGAGGGTGACATCAGATAGAGGGGCAGAGCCTCCAATGGAGTGGTGAAGGGGGTTTAGAGGACGGAGGGGTGATAGAGATGTAAAGAATGTAAGAATTAAAATAATGTTCCTTATGTATATTAAATTACTAATGCCAATCTCAAAAACATGTATGGGGTTAGGGAAAGGAGGGGCTGGGATCCAGAGGGACATGATCCAAGAGTTTTTGCCTATACTCTATACCTCAGAATGATGCATGATTATAATACACCAATAAAAGCTAAAATGATCTTAAACTCACGGTGGATAAAAATTTAAACCAAAAATAAAAAGAAGACCGCTCAAAAAACTTTCTTAAGCCGAGCGTGGTGGCGCACACTTGTAATCTCAGCATTTGGGAGGCTGAGACAGGAGGTAAGATGTAGAGGGTTTAGCTAAGATGTGGTTCGAGGACAGCCTCAGCTACTTAGTGAGACCCTGTTTCACTTGAGACCCTTTGCAACTAACTCAGTGAGACCCTGTTTCTAAATAAAGAGTAAAAGCTGGGGCCAGGGGTGTAGATTGGAGGTAGAATGCCCCTGGGTTCTATCCCTATTACAACAAAATTTCTCCAAGTGGGAATAATAAAGAGAGCATGTCACATGTAGTGGCTCAGGACGGTAGAGCAAGTCAAGATCAGAAATTAGGAGATAGGAAGGCATCGTGTTTCAATCTCCTTATCTGTTCAACAAGTATAATACTTACTAAGGTCATGTAAGGACTGAGGGAGTTGGATGTGGAAATATGACAGAAAGTAGGAAACATTACAGAGATACAAGGAAAGGTCACTGTCAGGTGCTTAAAGATGTGGCTGGAGATGGGCACACTGCCCATTTCTTAGAGATAAATGTACATCATCCCATAATAATTCAGTGCCCAAACCCAAGATGTGGGCTGATCCAGGCACAGTGGAGAAGTACCAGGTCTGCACGAAGACCTCTGTGAGTCAGCTTTGCTTTCCACCGCCTGCATTGGCAGACACAAACAAGTAAGGAGCTATCATCATCCCTGGGGTCTGAGGTAGGCTAAGTTAGTACCATTCGGAGCTCCTCCCACAGGTGTCCGTGGCTTGGATCATAGCAAGCTACCTAGGCAGCCCCATTAAACAGCTTCCAAGGAGTGGCCCTCACCCCATACATCCGCTGGATGGGTCCCAGCACTCTCGTGTGTGCAGCTCATCTGTCACACACTATTGACTTCTCCTAGTCCCCAAAGGTCATCCAGTATTATTATCTCCACTTGACAGATGAGGACACTGAGACTCAGACTGGCTCAAAGTCACATAACTGGTTTGCAGAAAAGTCAAGGCTTGAACCTGACTGTCCACAAACCCATGTTTGTGTCTACTGTTTGGGGCATTATAGTTAATAATCAAAACAACATCCAAGAAAGTGCAGTCATGGATTGAGGATTTTTTTAAGGGAGTAATAGTGGTGGTGAGATATATTCTATAGGCAGGAGGACCTTCCAGAGAGGGCACATTGAAGGTTGAAAGAGGGTCTGAGCTGGGCATGAAGATACAAACCCCAATACACCCCATATATAATTTCAGTACTATGAGGCTGAGACAGGAGAATTACAGGTTTGAGGCCAGCCTCAGTTACTCAATAAGACCCTCAGCAACTTAGTGAGAACCTATTTGAAATAAAATATAAAAAGGGCTGAAGGTTTAGCTAAGATGTAGAATTGTTCCTGGGTTAAATCCCAGTCCCAAAATAGTAAAAATAGGAGCTGATATTTTGATGCCACAGACCTGATATTAGGTAGGCAATGGCCACTGCTAACCTTCCTCTTCCTTGTAAGTTTCAGGGAAGAAAATAACAGGTTTATTAAAAAAAAAAAAAAGGAAAGGACCATCCAGTATTCCCCAGGACGGGGATTTGGCACAAGATTTGTCAGGGCCAGGCACAGGCTACATGTATCAAGAGCTACATGAATCCACATCTTTGGACCAGTGTGTGCTAGAACCTCTGCATAGAGAAGTACAAAGATAAAAAGAGACCACTACATGCAAGAAAGTACCACCAAGAGGTACTTTAGGAATAAGAGAGAAGGAGAAAAGACCAGGCCAGATCTCCCTGGGAGAGCATGAGAGAGAAAGTAAGGTAGTATCCCAGGTGTCTACAGTGCCTCCTCGCCTACACAACCCCCAACACACCCCAGAAACTGTGGCAGAGTTATGGTCTCAAACACTGACCAAGCACCCCTCCTCCCTTATAGGGGAACTGAGAATGGGTTTGGGAAGAGATATAGGACAGGAATAAGAGAAAATGAAATTATAAATTTGCTGTCTATCCCAATAGGATGCAAGAAAAGGACCTCAAAGGGTGCATGAGCTCCCTGAGAATACCCGCGTAATTTGGGTTGGTGTGACATAAGGAATTATTTAGACCACATGTGGTCCCAAGCCCTGACAGATGCTGGGATACCTCTGAATATCTCTCAAGTATAGCCTTGTATCGGCTAGGTAAGCAGAGGACTTGATGAAAGAGATAAAGGACAGGAGGCTGGGAGGTAAAAAGAATAGCTTTTAACTCCCTAGACCTTTTACTCCCAATTTTCTGTATCTTCCAAAAGTCCCCTCCTCCTCTCCAAAGCTCATGCTGCCCTCCCACACATCTTTTCATCTTACTTCTCCCTGAGGACAGATACTCTCTTCTTGGATCAAACCTGAAGTTCAGTAGATGACCTCAACTTGCCAGGAGCTACCACATGGACAGCGAATGAAGAAAAAAGCAGAGTTGATAGTGGCAGAGGTAATCAATAACCCTGCTTGAGCACTAGTTTCAGCCATGACATAATTTCACACCTAGACTTCTCTCCATGTGAACTTATAAATTCTGTTTCAGCCAGTGTGAGTCCAGTTTTCTAGCTTTCATCTTGTTTCAGTCTGCATTTTTGCTACTATAATCCCAAACAACCAACCACCATGACTTAGAGGAAGGAAGATTTAATTTGCTCACAGTTCTTGAGATTTCAGGGGTTCAGTCCACATCAGGCCAGCTTACATTGGTAAAGCTCAGAGCTTGATAGCTGGGAGCAGAAAGAGTAGCACAAAGGCTTTGCTTTCATTTCAAAGAGGCCAGAAACAAGAAAGTGAGCAAGGAGATTCAAGGTCACAGACATAGTCCCCAAGGTCAAAATCCAGTGGCACACCTCCTCCAGCTATGTTCCACCTCCCTAGCTTACCACCCAATACATCCATTTCAATAGATTTACCCACAGATGAGATTACAACTCTCATGATTTAATTATGCCAACCTTGAGTACCAATATATGAGCGCTTTCAGGGGATATTTTATATGTAAACCTTAACTCACCTGAAATGATCCTGGCTAACTTCCTGCATATGGCACACAAGTCACATCAACAAATATCAGACCCATTAACAAATATTATTAGGAATCCAAAAATTCTGTGGCAGCCCATTGAAACCCCAGCCAGCCCCTGAAATTTCAACTTAACATCAGCCTACGCCTTCTTGGAAGAAAGAAAATCTCACTGTTCAATTCTGACTGATGGTCTCATGGCAATACACCTTTGGTTCCTCAGGAACTGCTATAAGGAGAAGCTTATTGTCTTCTAACTTTTGGAAGAGCACTTCTAATTAAAGCAATATTAAACAGTAATAACTGTCTTATAGTTTTATAGCCATGCCCATGATCACATAAATAAGCATTTTATATCCAATTAACATTTTATATTTATTCAATCCTAAAACAATCTAGCATTTTTATTAATCAAATAAAATAGCATTTAATAGATATGGTTATTTTAGCTTTTGAAATTAGCCTCATATAAAATTGCACTACATCCAATTATGCGATATATTGCCCCAAAAGAATAATACGTGCTCACCAGGATTTCCATCAACATGGTGCCTATATTTACCTACATAAGCAAAAAACAACAGCTTCTGAAAGTCTATCATTTGCATAATGGTTTCATAATTTCTGCTATAGCCATGTGCCACCTGTACTATTATTTACCTAAAATGTTTCTTTAAATAGACCCATTTTGCTCATTTAAATAATTTAATTTTTAAAAGAAAACGTTATATCATGAGTTTGATGTGCTAGCTATGCTTTAAGACACTATTAAAAGAACGATATCACTATTAAAATAAAAGACAATTTATCTTTGTACTTCTATACGTCACCCTGCATACTAATAATGCTAGTCATGAAAACACCTGCTCAAACCACTGCTTAAACCACTTGCTAATCCAGTGCAACTTTAGTTAAACCAGGCCAGTTGAACCATTCCCTTGACAACTCCAAGAGCATCCTCTTCAGACCTCTCTGACCCTCCCTGGGTCACAACATCTACCTGTTTAGCTCCAACACTCCCAAGTAGAGCCCCCACCTTGGACCAACCTGTAGTGAACATTCTCACATCTCAAGCAGTTAAGCAATTAGTTGTCCACATTAAAAAGTTAAAACCATCTTTTATGTATCAGATGACCCGTTTGATCTTGCGAGACAAATTGTGTGTTAAGTGAAGGATGCATTCCTGTGGGTGTCCGACAATTTAAAACAGCCTCATTTCAAGACCCAAATATGAAATATGAAGGGAGGCAAATCACAGAAGCACCCGAATCTTCAAGCTCTCCTGCATGCTTGCTTTTAAAGCTGCATTTGATTGTCTCAGCCCTGGCACTACGATTTCTACAGAATCCTCCCACCTACGTTTCCATGTGGCGTATCATGGCAGCTGTCTGACCTTCTTCATGGTATTTTATCAGCTCTGCCTTCTGGACCAAACTTATTGGCATTCAGGTGCAAGTTTTAAGACTAGCAACGCTCCTTAATGAACACTTGAATGACATTGTTACAGGGTATAAAAAGGATTTCCAATTATCATAACAGTGGATGTTAAAATAACAGCACAATGATTCGCAAAATGATTTGAGCCTTCCAAGGCATGCAAGCAACAGAAAGATTCACAGGACACAGACGGAGAATGAGCAGTGTCTGTTAACCAGTTCCAGGACAAGTTTACAGTTTTGCTACCTGGCTTTGAAATCGTGCAGTTCGTAGGGCAAAACCAGAGGGTCAGACTCTTTCCAATGCTGTGCATGAATGACACTTTTAAAACCTTTACATCCCGCTTTTTTTCCAAATCCACTAATTCACTTTCACAAGGAATACGTTGTTGCTGGCAAGGGTCTTTTAGAAGGGAGGGAACTGGGGAGTACCACCGACTAGTGGAATGGAAGGGAGGGGCCTCAGGTGATTTGTAAGCTGGACAAGTACAGGATGGGGAAGAGGAGTTTGTCATTTGTCAGCCCCCCAGATGTAGCAAGGTTGAATGAAAACTGCTGTCCATTGCCTCAGTTGATTCTCACATCCCACGGAACTGGGGAGTTGCCCACTTGTGCAGGACACAGGAGAAAACAGCCTTCAATTCAGGCAAGGAGGAGTGGAGGCAGGCAGGTTAAAGGGCCCTGCCACACCCAGAGGTTGACAGTACACATAAGGGGCATGAGCTGTGTGTGGAGGGCAGAAGCACCTCTGCAAATAGAAAGGGGGCAGAAAACCACATAGGAAGGTACCTCACAGGTCCACACGAGGTCTGAGGCCAAGGTGAGCAGAGGAGGCTGCAATATCAGAGCCCATATCCCAGCATCATCCTGTACCCAATCGCACACCACTTCACCCATGAAAACTGAGCTGGCTTTTAATCAAAGGCTGCAATAAAGATAGCCTGTTAAACCAAAATCAGAGTGTTCCCCAAACTGTAGATCAAATGGATGAAGGTTGTCCTAGGGGAGAGGGCTTTCTCTATCTCTTCTGAGAAGGGAGCATGGTTCACCTTCTGTCCATATCACAAATATGAATTTATCACTTTCTCTCCTTGAACTTAGTAATTAACATGCAAATTCATCTGTGGGGTAAACCCCAGACTCCTGATAGCATCTAGTCATAAAAAACATTTCCAAATTCAGGGAGGCTCCCACCGGCCAGCCAGCACTGGACTTTTATTTGCACCGAGTTTATTCTTAGCTCCCCAATTCTCAAGCCCTGCCTAGCTCTCTGATATCTTTTCTGTCTCTGCTTCAACATCCTCCTAACTCTCACTACCTATCAAAGTATTACCCTGCAACTTCAGGAAGCCTGCCCAAGCCCTGGACCAGGTGAGATGCTCCTTGCCATATACACAGAGCTCCAGGTGTTTGATTGCTCCTTCATCTTCCCATGAAGACTAGACAGTCTCGGGGGCAGGGACTACATTTTATTTGTCTTTGCATCCCACTGCCTAGCAGAGCAGCTAACACATACTGGGCACTATTCAGTAAGCACTTGATAGGTGAACCTGACTATATGATAGTTACATATCACATGTGACCATATGATAGTATTTATCTACAAATACTATAGGATGTCACCAAGGAGTCTCCATATCTGGGGGCTCTCTTTTTTATGCGGGGTCTTTACTCTCAACACAGTACAATTCTCTCCAGCTGAAGACTGTTGATCATTGTGAATGTAGCATATTTTTTCTTGCTTCTTTCTTATTTGTTTATAATGTGTGAAATTATAAACAAAGGGATAGTCTAGTTGGGCCTAAAATGATGAGGAAAAAACTCAGCTTATAACACTAGAAATATTGGAGAAAATATTGAGCACTGGGCCTCCAGTGCTAAATAGAGTCCGGCCCTGTCTGTTCCCGAGAATTCAAGGTGGCCCTACTTATTCTCCATGAGAAACCACTCCCTTCTCCTTCACTTCTCAGTGGATTGGGAGAAGAAGAAGAGGGGGGGGGAGGACAATTGAGGAACAAAACACTAAGTTCTGTGTGTACATGCCTGTATCACTATGGCATGTAATTACAATGCACTAATAAAAGTGTATGCATAATGTATAGTGTATAAGGTGATACATTGGTGATGAGGGTTGGGACGGTGTCGGGTTAGAGACAGGAGAAGGAGATATAAGAGAGCTTGGCAGGGCTTGAGAATTGGGGAGCTAAGTATAATCTTAGTACACATAAAAATCCAGTGTATTATACACTAATAAAAGTGTACATATAATGTATAATGTTTCTCATGGAGAATAAGGAGGGTCAACTTGAATTCTCAGGAACAGAGAGATAGGAACTTTTTTACTTTTTTTTGGTGCATTGTAGCCATACATTAGGGGTACAAGATGGTAGAGCATACATGCACACATCACTCATTTAGCCCTTCCCCTCTTCCCACCTCCCTCCTTCTCCTGGTTGGCTTAGTGATTGACTTTGATATGTCTATGAATGAATATCATATACGTGAAAGAATTTCCCTCTTCTCCCCTCCCATCATCCTCAGTTAGATTGCCTTATTTGCTCATCTATGGTTTCTCCTTCTTCATCTAGAGTTCCTCCTATGACCCTTTTTCTCCCTAGCTTCCTCATATTAGGGAAAGTATTCATTTTTTTTAACTTTTTGTGACTGACTAATTTCACTTAACATAACTAGCACTGGGCTTTCAGTGCTAAATAAAGAATCTGGTTCTGTAGGTTTCTCTGAATTCATGTTTGACCCTCCTTATCCTCTGAGACGACTGCATCTTTCTTCCTCGATTTTTGATGGACTAAGAAAGGGAGGAGAAGAGGGGGGAAAGGAAGACTGAGGAACAAAACAATTCAAATAAGGCAAAGGCAATATATGAAGGTCCCACTACCTGCCTCACTAACATGCACAGGGAAGAAGGAATGGGAGTGTGATGGGTGCTGAAAGAAATACATCAAGTGTGGGATGCATGTGTACTTGTATTACTTTGAATTGCCTTGTGATATATAATTACAGTGCACGAGTAAAAGTATATAAAAAGAAGATTCCTCAAAAAAACAGAAAATATCTAGCACAGAGCTTCCAGTTCTAAATAAGGAATCTGGCCCTGTCTCTTCTTCCAAGAGAATTCAGGCTGACCCTCCTACTCCCTATGAGAACAGCTTCCTTCTTCACTTTGCACTGTACTTTGGAGGAAGAAGGGCAACTGCTATACGGGAGGTTTCGGTTTTCCAGAATAAAATCAAAAGCAACCTATTAAAATTCTTCCTATTACTGAAGCTCAGAAACCAAATCCACCAGGTGGCTGGATGGGTAGCTACCCTATCACCCTTGGGTATACTGACTTCTCAGGTATGCACCTGGCACCCAACAGGTCCACGGGGATGATGGAGGGGACTAGAGGCAGGAGATCTGGAAAAACTTGTGCCGCTTGAGGTGGATAGATTCCACTCTCAATGACAATGTCCCTGCACACCTTGCTGGTTGGCAAAAAATAGTTTTAAGGAAGTGCTTCTACTTTTTTTTTAACTGATATCTCCCTTGCCTATCAAATAAAATCTCCCAAGTAGTAACACAAATAATGGCAGGCAGCTTTTGGAAAGCGATCTTAATGTTTAAAGGTGGGGTTTTGTGGGGCCAAGCTGAATGATGGGACCACTGAGCAGCTATCATATGGTTGAATGTCTTCAGGAGCTCCGTTTGTACTAGGTTTTCCTGTTGTGGGTAATGCCAGGTAATACAAGTTTTTGTCCATTTCTAATATTCTTCTTCCCTTACTGCAAGTTTCTATGACTTTAGTTACTGAGTGTGGGGTGTAAACAAATTAAAACCACTTAATACACCCTGCCACCAATAATTTGTAAGGGTCCAACACCAGTCATAGTCATTACATAATATTTTTTCAAATTGTATAAACAGAAAGAAAAAAAATCAGTCATACTTTCAGTTTGCATTAATTGAATTATTCAAAACACTTGACTCTCCAAATGATAGAGGAACTAGGTCACTGAAAGTAACATCTAAGGATTAATGGACCAAGGGGGATTTTTAAACAGCATGAAGAGAGATAATAGGTATGTGTGATCCATGTGTAAGTCAAGGAGAATGCATAAGACCAGCTGTCAAAATTGATTAAAAAGCATCTTTTCAGTTGGGAGTGGTGACACATGCCTGTAATTCCAGTATTAGGGAGCCTGAGACGGGATGATTGCAGGTTTGAAGAGCTAGCCTCAGCAACTTAGAGAGACCCTGATTGAAAATAAAACAATAAAAGAGACTGAGGTATAGCTCAGAGTAGATTGCCTGTGGGTTCAATCCCTAATACAAAGAATAAAAAGGAGGAGGAGGGAAAAAAAGAAGGAGAAGGGGGAAGAAGGGGATGAGGAACAGAGGAAGAAGGAGAGGGAGGAGGAGGAGAAGAGCATCTTTTCTTGTAGATACCCAGCCTTGGTAACAACTCTGTCTCTCAAATCTCTCTCACCTTTCAAATGTGGTCCAGTAACACTGCCCACAGCCAGTCTCCAGTGTACAATGGATACTGCAGCCCAACCCAGCTCTCTGGTGCTTTGTGTGCTGGTGCCAGAGGTGAGCTAACCCGTGAGAGACACACCTGATCTTACAGTCAGGAAAGAGTATGCACCAGCTACTAGCATGGCTGAGCATGTCTGACGAACTTAGGAATGTACGATTTCATTTTTATACTTTTATTGGTGCATTATTTTCTTACAGTATCACATCATAATGTAGTAAATAGTGTTAGGGGCAATCATACAGCAGTTGGTGATTTCTACCCCCTGGCTCCCTTCCTTTTCCCTCCCTTCCTCCCACACGATACTGGATTGACACTGGTATTCTCGCATGTGTACATAATGCCCATGAAAGTACACAATTTCATTTTTAAAAAATTCCAGAAAGGAATGGGGAAGACTTCACAAAAAGCTACAGAGAAAATATCATTTAAGGTCTGAACAGTGTGGGCTGCAGGAGAGGGAAAACTGGAGTCTGTGCTACTAGAGATGATATTGGTACTAACGCACTCCATGACAAGAGGGAATCAGAGCTGTGCTGAACAAACAGCCCCTCTATAGTATGCTGGTCTTTGTGTTGAGTGATAGCAAACAGTGTTTGTGGGCTGTCTGCAGGAGTGCAGACAAAGGTTAGAAGTTCCAATACTGAGCTTCGGAGGGCCCAGATAAAAGGGCTGGGGTGAAAATTAATGACATAGCAGAGCAAGGTACCTAGTGCCACAGAAAATATGCAGTGAAGGGCAGCTGTTATTATTAATAATTACAGTTATGATCCACAACAAAAACCTTTATGTGCATGGAATGATTTCCTTTAACATTTTCAATACACTCTGGGTTTTGCTCTACAAAACTTCAGTTCTGTTCTCAGAAACCAAGACAAATCGTGCTTCTCACTCTTATCACAGAAGAAAACATGTCCAATCTATCCCCAGGGGTAGGACGACTTGAGGAAAGAGATGCTAAGGAGCTTGGAAAGTCTCTGTTATGGTTTTGATATAGAATGTGCCCTGGAAAAGCTTGTGAAGAGCAATGAAAAAACGTTCAGAAATGAAAGGACTGAATCATGAGGGTTCTAATCTCGTGGTTAGAGAGAGTCATGGATTTATTGGGTGGTGAGGTAGCCAGGTGAGTGGCTGGAGGAAGTGGGTATATGGGTTTATGGAGGGTTGGTCTTGAAAGATTAGATAGATGATAGAGAGATAATAGATAGATTGATAGATAATAGATAGATAATAGATGATTGATAGATAGATAGACAGACAGACAGATAGATATCCTATATCCCGTCCACTCATCGTGTCTCTGCCTGCCTGCCCCCACCTCTCTCTCTCTCTCTCTCTCTCTCTCTCTCTCTCTCTCTCTCTCTCTCTCTCTCTCTTTTTCTTTCTCTCTCTCTCTCTTCCCTACTGACATGCCCCGAACTCTGTAGAGTCAACTAGGCTGATACCTCCAGAATTGCGACAAATAAATCTTCTTTCCTCTAAGTTGTGTTCATACATTATGAACCCAAATAGCTATTTGGGGTCACAGCAGTGAGAAGACAATGGGAAATGGTCCTGAAATGCTAAAGAGTATCAGGAATAAGTATGCCCAGTCACCCTGGGGCAACAAAGGTTGAGTCTGCTGTGTAGCAGGAGCCACATATAGCTACTGCAACTTAAGTTAATTAAAACTGAGTAAAATTTAAACATTTAATCCTTAGTTGCACTAGCTACGTTTCAAGTGCACATGTTGTAGCTGTGCCATACTGAGGTGGAATATCTCTATCATTCTCTCTCATCCCAGGATGTCCTACTGCTTGGTGCTGTGGTCTAGATGACACAAATTAGACCATGTAGTGATCATGCTCCACACAAAGATTCCAAAGGCATTTCAGGCATTTCAGGATTCCATGACTTAACGTTCTTTAACTTTATCCCTACATCTCTATATTCAAATAGAGTACTTTTGGTAACAGCTACAGATCATTTTGAGAAATGGATGCACGCAGTGGATTCTCTCTCTAGGAAAAACAATGCACAGGAGAACACCAGCACACAGTTTTGCAAACAGCATTGGAGTTGCAGATCATGCAGACCCGTGGACTCTCAGCTGGGAAGCTAGATCTATGCAACAGCAGAGAAGGCCTGTGCATCAAACGATTGACTGAAATAAAGCAGGGAGGAACACCCGAAGGGCCCTGTGAGGGAACGAAGGGCACACAGCATTCTCACTTCTGTTGCAGGTCACTTTATTCCAGATATCCTTTCCTTGTCTCTCACTTAGAAGCGGTGAGCTTCTAGCCGTCTCTTCAGTGCTGGGTTCAGTCTACCTCTCTCTGCACTTGCAGGGCACAGTTGAGTGGGACTTTGGGCAGAGTGCAATGGGAAGCCATTGGGCCATTTTAAGCAGGGAGAGGATACGATCTCATTTGCCTTAAAAAAAAAAAAATCTTCTGAACAAAGAACTTGCCGGGACAATGAACCATTGAGAGGGCATTGAAGGCAGAATCAGGAGGCCCTGTAGCAGGTAACACAGGATAACATGCCAGGCAGTGATGTGTGTGGTCATGGCAGTGGAAACAGAGAGAGCCTTGTGGGCCTGGGGCATGTTGGTGGTGAAACCGATGACTCTGTTTCTGGTTTGGATGCCATGGGTAAAGGAAGCTGTTTTTTCTGGAGCAACTGTGGTATAGACATGCCAAGGAACCAATTTGCTTGGAATATAAGGACAGGGAATGTGGAAACACAAATTTTGTTTTGACTTCTAAGATAATCTAGCTGGTATTCAAGTGGAACTAAGAGGCAGAGAACTGGAGATACAAGGCTGGTGTTAGAAGAAATAACTTTTGGAAAGTTTCATCTCATAGATGTTATTTAAAAAATGCTTATTTATCCTTGCCAGACGTGGTGGCACACGCTTGTAATCCCCGCACTTGGGAGGCGGAGACAGGAGGATCGCGCAGGTTCAAAGCCAACCTCAGCTGGCTTAAGAGACCCTGTTTCCAAATAAAAATAGGTCTGAGAGTGTAGCCCGGAGGTAGAAGGGTTCCATCCCCAGTACCACCAATATATAACTAACTAACTAAATAAATAAATAAATAAGCTTACCCCAAAACTAAATGGTAGTACCTGGGGGACAGGGTGTAAGTAGAGCTGAGTTATTTGGACTCAGAGTGGTAAGAGAGGTAAGAGAGTAGGGATTTGATACACAGTGGCTAAATTTCAAGGAATTTCAAGGAAGAAGGAGCCGTCACCTGTGCTCAGTGCTGCTGAGAGATCACTCATGAAGAACGGGGAAGGACTCAGTAGTAGAACAGAGGTGAATGGAGAAAAGTTTCAGTGGCTCAGAGCTACAGAAACCACATTGGAGTTTGAGTAAACAGAAGACGAGAGCAGAGAGAATGACAGAATATATTTCTTTTTGGCAGTGCGCTGTTTTCTTGGGGCAGCATCTCTGAGGACATATTTGGTTGTGGCCATCAGAAGCCTCTAAGGCCACAAATCACCCTTGGAAATATTTCCTGGATTAAGAATCCATGTTAAAATTAGCCAGTCCCTTCAGCTACAATGCAATGAATACCTGCAACTGCTGGCCTCTACTCCCTTCTTTCTCAAACACAGTCCCCTGCAAATTCCCTACTGTCTCCCCTATATCATGATGAGTATTTTCAAGCGTTCCATCGTTGGAAATAACCCATTGCTTAGCTTAAAGGGAGGGGTCAGTTTGTGGGCTAATATTAATATACTTTGCCTTTGATTCCATGAGAGAACCAAGACAGAATAAAATAAATGTAATGAAGAAAGACCATTAGGGAAGAGTGAATCAAATTTTAAATGATTAAGAAATGGAGTCACTTTATATATTCATTTTAGAAGCATTAGACTGCTGGATTTTAATTTTTCGTTCTGACAAATGTATAAAGTTAATAACATGCTACCAATTGGGTAATCCCCCATTTAGAATGTGAAGAACCTTACAAAAAACAAAACAGGATATACAGTATCTGGGAAATTTATATTTTTAAGTATGCTAAAAACTGCATATTAAATTATCACATGGTTTAACACTACAATATAGTAAATGTGGCATTTTGCTTCTCTGATTAATTTCAATAATATGGCATTTAAAGACTTAATTAAGAATAGGCTTTATGCACATAATTTTATAAAATCCAATGAATAGGAGTTTTAGAAATGTGAAGTAATATTTCCTGTCCTCAAAGATCATAATGTAATGACATGTGAATTCTCATGACTGTATGTTAAAACAGGGGATTATTTCAAGCTGTTGGAATGAATACATAAATCCAGCCATGGTGGTGAATTAGGCCAAAAGCTCATTTCCCTCTTAGGAGTGCTTTCAAGCAGACTTCTCCAGATGAGACCCACAGCTTAAAACTTCTAATTAAGATTTTAATGGGGTTAGGTTCTATTAAATCAGATAAAAACCATCCTTCTCATCTTTTCCCCTCTTTATTTTTTTTTTATTTCTGTAAACAGATTTCCTCATGGGTGGCTGCTTATAAAAAGTGAGTAATAAATATATAATCAAGTTTCACTGTTCAAAACATGTGGACATACTATGCCCAAACCAGCCCTCAATCCTCCTAGTAATGGTATAAAAATAAACACCAAATTAAAAGTCATTTTTGCATAGGAAAAAGTCAATCTCTGGGGTTTTCGTTTCCTGCTTTGTTTCTAAGGTGCCAGTTTCCACTCTGAAGTATCACTCATTGTAGACCTCCCGTGCATAGCCATATACTCTATCTTATGCACCATCAGTTATTAGTCAGCATATTTCCATATATATATATAATTTATACATGTATAAATAATATATATATATATAGTTTGTTTGAATAAATGCCTACAATCTGCCAAATATCATTAGTCCACTTATCTCAACCATAAATAGTCATATTTCGGTTCTGTTAATTTTTACTGTGTCCTTAATTATGTTTCCTATTATGTCCATATTGTATGAACCCTTATTATTCACAGGCTGCAAGACCGTGAGTCTTCAGCCATGAGGTAACACTCTCAGGAGGATTTTGTAGCATTGCAGTAGAAATGTAGCTAAGCCTCTACTCACAAACAGTTTAGGTTCTGGACCCCACCAGCAATGAGGATCACTGTGCCTTTGCCCAAGTGCAGGGCTTTCTAGATCTCTAAAAATGTGGAAGGTGCAGATGCTAAATAAAGAAGCCTTTCTGAGTGTTGTTAAAAGGACTAAATCATCTTCATCCATCAACATTGGTCAGTCAATAAAAAGGAAAGATCCAGAGAAGCATTTTAATACCAAAGACATTACTTTTGTTTAGGAGTCTGTGTGCACCGTGTAACTAAAAGTAATAATAAGAAGATGTTTCAATATTAATATGATGTTCTCATTCACATATATAAATATGTTAAAGGTGGTTATCAAAAGACCCCTCTAGCATGTAATTGGAGCATATGATAAGTTCATGTGGCAATAATAATTTGTAATAAATTAATAATAATACTTAAAAATATAAAAATTCAACCAAAGAAATCCACAAAGATAAATTTGTATGGGTTGAATATTCTTTATCCAAATTGCTTGGGACCAGGATCATTTCAGATATTGATTTTTTTTTCAGATTCTGAGATATTTTTATTACACAATGAATTACCTTTGGGATAGGGTCCAAGTCTAAACATAAAATTCATTTACATTAGCCGGGCGTGGTGGCACACGCTTGTAATCCCTGCGCTTGGGAGGCTGAGACAGGAGGATCGCACAGGTTCAAAGCCAGCCTCAGCTACTTAGTGAGGCTCTCAGCAACTTAGTGAGACCCTGTTTCCAAATAAAATATAAAAAAGGTCTGGGAGTATAGCCCGGATGTAGAAAGCCCCTGAGTTCTACCCCCAGTAACACCAAAAAAAAAAAATTGTTTACGTTTCACACCCCTTATCACATAGCATAAGAGTAACTTTATACAATATTTTTAATAATTTTCTGCATGAAACAAAGTTTTACAGTATAAAAATTTCTACTTGTGGTGTCATGTTGGTGCTCAAAAAGTAGAAATGGGACCACCTTACGAGCCATGCATACCCATGTTTATTGCAGCACAATTCACAATAGCTACGTTACGGAACCAGCCTAGCTGGCCATCAGCAGATGAAAGGAGAAGGAAAAGGCAGTATATGCACGCTGTGGAGCTTTACTGAGCCATAAGAAAGAACAGAACTATGCCACTTTTGGGGAAATGGAGTATTATGCCAAGTCTCAGAAAACTAAGGACTGTATATTTTCCCTCAATGCAGAAGTTATAGAGAAAACAGGAAAGAAAAAGGACCTCGTGCAAATTAGGAGAAAGAATAGTAGAGGAGACGAAAAGGATTGAGGGCAGAAGAAGGGGAGGAAAGGGAAAAACAGAGAAGGAAGCAGACCAAGTAACGCCATGTGCATATATAAATGTATTACTATGAATCTCTCTATTATGTACGGGGGAGGGGTGGGAGGGCAAATGGAAATACACGAAAAGAAACAGACCCAATAATGGTATGTGCATATATGAATATAGCACTGTGAATCTCACTGCCGTGCACCATTACAATGCACCAATAAAATAATTATTTTTAAAAGTTTCCAATTCTGGATTAAAGATGCTTAACTTGTAGTGTATTTTAATTTGCTAATGAACGCTTAATTCTGTTAGGAACAGCTGCCCACAGTGAATTTGGCTTCTTCTGAATAGCAAATAAATTATTATTGGCTGATTTAGCAAGCTCCTCATCTCTCAGGTCTATTCTTTGCCCTGCCAACAGAGAGAAGAGAATACACAAATCAGGTCATCTCTCCAACTCAGTCACATCTGAATACCGAGGACAGATATTGACCAGCAAGAGGAGCAGGGGCAGGGCCGGGCAGCCCTATCCGCCTGTGACTCTCAGGCTGGAAACCCACTTTTTCATTAACTTATCTTATAGCATGACCCACAGGAAACAGGTTCCTAGGGCTATCCAGTGGATAACTGAGAAGAGCCAAGATTCTTTCTAAAAGGGCAGCCATCTTGCTTCACAAAGCAGCCAAAATGCACTAGGCAGCTAATTGAAATTGATTTAGCAAATGCAGGGACCACAGGTTGGAAGCCTGAACTCTTTTTGTTCCCTTGATTTAGTCTGCCTAACCTCTCTCACCATTTAATCCTAATTAGACAGAGCCAGAAAGTTGAATGGGCAGGAATAGTCATTGACATTTAATTAATATCTGGCATTCCATTTGTTGAAGAATTAAGCCGAAGTAATGGCGGTTTGGCATAGCTATCCTGAGGAGTGGGCAGTGATAGAAGCTACATGGACCACTTGCTTTCAAAGGGCAT
This sequence comes from Muscardinus avellanarius, assembly GCF_963383645.1. Taxonomy (NCBI): domain Eukaryota; kingdom Metazoa; phylum Chordata; class Mammalia; order Rodentia; family Gliridae; genus Muscardinus; species Muscardinus avellanarius. Next base: position 131,542,644 of record NC_137790.1, read on the forward strand.
CAGTACCCAAAGCAGGCAATGCTCTTTTATGCGCTCTCTCTTGCCCCCATGAAAAGGATTAAACCTAGGGTTGACATTCTACCCATTTCCCCACTGCCTTGAACAGAGCTAAGAATACAGCAATGCTGAAAAAGATTTGTTAAATATCACTACATTTTCACAAAGAGGACAATTTGAAAGTGAGGCTGCATTACTTCCCATGTGCATAGCTAAATCTTCTCAAAAAGTCGGTGGAGAGAATGACATTTTCCAAAAAAGGTGAGGGAAGAGAGATGATGCCTATGAGACACATCGGTAAAACCCAAATATGTGCAGATGACCCGCAGACAGAGACAGCTTTGATTTGTCCAATCAAACCCACTCATAAAATTCCCGACTGCAGGGAATCCTTTGTCCCATGCCCCATAATGCTACACACACCATTTATTTCCACCACCAAAATGAGAGTTCCAAGAGGAAACTAAAAAAGCAATAGACTACCTCCACAATTTCTGCTCCAGAAGTCAGTGTAGCCACCCCGTGTGAGCACTTAACTCTCCCTGGATGTGAAAAGTCTGGTGCAGAGATATAGGTACCAAATTTCTATATCCTATAGAGCCTGGCAGTCCTCTGCCTACAGCAGGTGCACAATACATTCACTGAGACATTTAATGATGGTCTACAAAGTATTCTGGTGGCACTGTGGTTCTGGGGACTGTGGCTAAATCAAGGGATCAAGTTGATGCATGTTTTTATGGGGATGGTAGTATACAGGGGAAGATGACCAAACAAATAGATATCTCCTATAGTGTATAGATACCAAGAACTGTGCAGAAATCTAAAGGAGGAGAAGGGGATAGTGGAGGGCCCCATTTTACATCATAAAAGGAGGCCTTTGTAATGAATTTTAATTTAGGCAGAAACCTCCACGGTGAAGTTTAACAGCAAGATATGTGGCTATCTGGAAAAGGAATCTAACAAAGAACAGCAAATGAAAAGGCCCCAGCCAGGAGCAAGGCTTGAAGTGCTCAAGGAACAGCAGGGAGGATGGCGTGTATGAAGCAGAGATTGGTGAGAGGTGAAGCTGGAGGGATGGGCCAACCCTGCGGAAGGCTGTAAGCATTAGGGTTGTAAGTCTGCATTTTCAGGGTGTAGGTGGGAGGGAGTACATAGGAGGCTAGTTCAGTCTTCCGAGTGACCAACGACAGTGGCCTGGACAGGTGTGGTGACCACACCGGTAGAGAAGTGGGTCCCTTTTACATGCATCTGGAAGGAGACATTCCAGGGTTTCCTGGAGAATGAGATGTAGATCAAGAGAAATAGAGGAGTCAAAGTGAACTGCAAGATGGCCTGAAAAGTGGAGGAGGGCGATGCCAGGTAAGGAAATGAGGAAGGCCTGGGGGAGAGAGGGTGGCTCTAAGAGGGGAAAACTAACAGTTTTCTTTAAAACATAAATACAGACTGATGGTGCTGGTGGTGATGGTGCTGGTGGCAGCAATAGATTAGAAGGCAAGGTAAAGAGCTCCTCTCAATTTAAAAAAAAATAGAAGTTTTCACAAAAACCAAGCAAGAGGTCCCTAGCACACAGGAAGCTAGTCTTTGGCAAGAAATGGGCCAAAGTTATTTTGAGATACATGAGCAAAGAAATGTAAAAAATAAGTGACAACAGAATTGTCCTACATTCACCTGGGCACCATCTATGAACAGGTGACAAATCCTAAGTCCCCTGCTGTTCTAAGGATGCAGAAATTGCCCTGTGGTGGGCAGAAAAGACCACAGTCACCGCAGACTGGCCTGATCCTCCTTCCCTCCACGGTGGGTAAGAGGGCATTGATGTTCAGAGACAGCCTCAGACCTCAGAGAGGCAGTGCCCGCGGTTCTGCAGGCCCCCAGCCTCCAACACTGGGCATGCACGCTAGGACATCAGCGAGGGGAGCCACTAATTTCAAATGTCCATTTCGAATACCTGTTAAATTTGTGACTGCTTTTTATCAAAGTTCTACGTGAACATAGTTAAGAATCAAAGAGGTCTATCGGGTTTGTTGCAAAAAAAAAAAAAAAAAAGCAGAAGCAAAAAATTCATCCCACATCTTCTCTCTTCCCTAGTTTCCACTTCTCAGAGGCAACTGCTTTTAACTCTCGTAGCCGATTCTCTCTTTATTTAATGCCGTATCGCCAAATAGCATGTTTATGTTCCTACCTCTTTCGGTGTTCACTCTTCGGCATTGTCTATTGAGTTTTCACTTTGGAAGATGAGGATTTAATTTTTGTTCTCTCTACCTTTTGTTCACCAAACGCACACATGCACGTATGCAACCCCCCACCCTTCCAGTAGAGTGAATCAGGTTATACTCTGCTTGACTCAAATATTCAGTGTTTACGTATGACTAGGTAGGTACTAATTACTCACAGCTAAGTCACAGAAATGGCTGTGGTCACCCTTTCCTGACAACATTTCGTGTTTGCACAATTTAATCACCATCTTGGTTCCTAGCCTCATTTCTCACCCGCCCCACCAGATCTCTTCTATGTCAAGACAATAAACCAAACTGAACTCAAACATGTTATCATGAGCTTTAAGTGCGCCGATTCTCCTCACTGTCCCTTCCCCATCCGCTCACGTCTCAGGGAGTTTTTAGTGAGGATGCAGATATCATCCCCATAGCAACATTTCAAAAACAAGTTTACAGGTATCCCATGAGAAAAGACTTTCATCGTCAACAAGACTGGGAAAGTCCTCGAAGAGCACCTGGTGACAGCAGGTGCTTGGTTTTGTTGCACTCAAAATATTTTGAACTGTGAGCCCTGGATCCCTCGCCTGTCTCTGCTCTTGGCTCTGTGAAGACAGAATGTCCTTTTCGTCCCTCCTATTCTTCACAAGCCATTTCTCTGGTGTTTGTACCTGACGCGGGTTTTCCAGAAGCAGATGCTGCTGTCTGGGGTCTTTTCTCAGAAGCGGCCCCCTCCTACCGTCAAAATGAGAAATCTCGCTTGCCTCCCGTGTCACCACGTGTCACGGAAACGGGCCAGCAAGAGAAGCATTAAGAACATGCTGAGCAGGGCGCACGGGAAAAATAACCTCGATTCTAAAGCTGTATTTTTCTCAGCAGGTAAAGAACAAGAAATAATGCGGCCGACCTCTGCCCTGGCCAACAGGAAGAAGCAAACGCTGCCTGCTCTGTGCCGAAGCTTCGCTAGGATGCCCGCGCTGCCTGGCCCAGCCTCTCCCTCCCCCTCCCAGCCTCCAGCCCACACGGACCTGGCAAAGATCAGCACAAGGCAAGCAAGCCCCCTGAAGGGCTGCGAGGCATGTGACTTGGAAAGGGGCTGGCATTGGATCAGTCCTTCTGATGCCAAGATGCTTCATCTAGAAGGTTCCTTGGAGATTCATGGGCATAAAAACCCACACCAGTTGACACACCAGTTGACAAATGTCATTGTTTCATTCAAGCCAATCTGGGATTCTGGGAGAATAAAAGAACAGAGGGCAGCGGGGTAAAGCTCAGGAGATCGGTGGAGCCCCAACTCAAGAGAGGCAGCCAAGAGGCGTCCCTGCTCGGGTGTTCTGCCATGAGTGTTTCTCTGTGGCCCCTGTTCCAGCTTCCTTTAGTTCTTCTTCCATCCTCCCCAAACCTGCTGTCTGTCTGTGGGGCTCTGAGGCACTGGCCCACCAGTCCTGCAGTGCAAAGCATGTGTTAGTGTTAAGAGATCAGTTAGAGACCCAGGGCACTGGAGCAAAGAGTAGAAGCAATACTGTCCGCTTCTCACCTGCAAATTGCACTGCGCGGTAGAACAGCCAGGCAGAATCTGCGGGGTCTGAGGTCTTATCTTTTCTTCCCCACTGATTCCCATTTGCAAGTGGAGTGGCTGCTGCCCTCCCCAGACCCCAGGCCCAGGTGGCAAATGGCTAAAACAGGAGGGGGGGGAGGCAGATGGAGGAGAGGGTACTTCATTATTGGAATCCCCAAAGGAGAAGGCCTTCTTGGAAGTAGGGTTACCATGGAGGGCTGTAGGTCTTTGTCAGTATGCATGCGTTTGTGTACACACACACACACACACACACACACACACACACGTACACACACCACTGATAGACACACAAGGATGCAGAAATACACACAGAGTCAGCCCTTGGCATGTTTATCACTTTATAATACAGATGTGGGAGAAGAGGCTTGGCAAGGGGGGTGTCTGTCACAGGATCAACTGCATGTGGAACCAGGGCTGGGGGACCCTGCTCTTGCCTTTGACCCAGGTGTCCCTTGTGGTACACTCTGGGCACAGCAGGGCAAGGTGCAGGCTTCGGCTGACTCTGTTTGAAGCCTTGCTCTGGCATCTCCCCTCATCTTTGCACTGAGAGACTAGCTGCTTCCCACGTTGTTTATGGATTCCATGGGACCCCCATATGGGCAGCACCTGGCCCACTGCCTTGTATACAGCAGCTGCTTCCTTAAGTGGCAGATGTTAGTAATTCTCGCCTTAATATTCAGAGTCATGGTAAATTTAAATAGCTCTTCCCAGCCTTGAAGAGCTTTAACCCTTGGTAGACCCAAAGAAAGAGGTCAGGGTGCACCAGCGTGAAGCTAAGGGTAACATCATGGGGGAAGGTTCCTGACCCCCAGGGCACCACTCGGGCTGTTACTGTAATCTTCAAGTGTGTTTGCCAATTATAACTGTTTTCCAAAAGCATCCGGTCACAAGGTCTTGGACAGACTCTGAAACATCAGTGACTTGCGCACAGCCACCATGAGTCCACAGGGGTCGTGATAACTTGATAAGTTATATTTGTCAGCATTTGGACTTGAACTCTTTCCATGGAAAGATCAGATTGATGCTGCCCGCAAGCCTCAGTTTCTCTGCACTAGTGCCCAGTTCATGACTGTGTCATGAGAATTATGGGAAATAAGATGTCAAGAGTCCCTAGCATGACACAGAGCTCAGGAAAGGCTGTGGCCATGGAGGCACTCATGCCGAGGCAGCTAGTGCAAGAACTGGCCGTAGTTCAATCACACACGTTGCAGAAAGGTAGCAGGAAGTTGCCCATTCAGTCAATTGTTTTGTTGTTTGTTTTTTGTTTTTGTTTTTGCTGGACAAGCACTCTGTTCCACTGTCCACCTGGCCTGCATGCTGGGACACACGTTAGATCCAGACCTGGTCTCTGTCTTCATGGAACTGTGTTTTCAAAAGCTTGAGGATTTTTACTCCTTTCTCTACTGGTGTCTAAGGGTCAGACATCACAGGTGTCCTGAATCTTATTTTGCAATGTTTCCATCAGTCCCTGAGTCCTGATGAAGTTGAGTGACTTCTACCCACTTCTACCCACATCAGGAATTGTGTCTGCTCATTCACTCAAGCTTCTTTTTTAATATACTTTTATTGTTGCATTGTAGTCTCATGCCATAAGCACCCACTGTGGCCCACATTAGGGAGACAGCAGGTTGTGAGAGGAGTGATCTCCATCCTAAGGGGGTTGAATAGTCAAACCCAGGCCTGTAGTGCTCTCAGTCCCCACCCCAGGGCCTCACCGGGCTCCCTCTAGCATCTCCTGCTCTGCCCAAGGTGCTGTTTAACAATGTCCTCATTCCACCCCTCACTCTAGTTCTTGGGGTTGTACCTGCCCACCTCAGCCTGCATTAGGACTTTAAGAAGCTATATCTCTCACAGCCAGGCCCCAAGGTGGATGTTAACATTCCCAGCTCCATCTCCAACCAGCTATGAGACATTTCAGAAAGTACTTCCTCACTCAGAGTCTCAGCTTCCTGCTGGCACGAAGAGACACACAGCACATTCACAGGGGTGTCCCAAGATCTTGTCAGATAAACCATGAGGGTGACATGCACAGACAAATGGCCCTCTATTATCTCACCTTCTCCTTAGACCTCTGCAATCTTTTTTTTTTTTTTTTTTTTTTTTTTTTTTGCAATACTGGGGATAGAACACAGGGGCATTCTACCTTTGAGCTACACCCCTAGCCCTAGTTTTTATTCTTTATTTTGAAACAGGATCTCACTAAGTTGCAGAGGGTGGGTCTCACTGAGTAGCTGAGGCTGGCCATGAACCACAATCCTCCTGTCTCAGCCTCCCAAATGCTGGGATTACAAGCGTGCACCACCACACCTGGCTTGACTTCTGCAATCTCGACCATACCATCCTCAGCCCTGCTGAAACCCCTCCTCGGCTCACTGCAGTATGATGAGTGCCCTAGACCTCTGTGGAAGGCCCCAGTATGCCTGCAGCCCACAGCCCAATCTCCCAGAATAAATTATAGGCAAGACATTAGGCCCTTTAACAGGGAACCAGCCATTGATTTTGTATATAATTTGGAAAGTGAAGAATATTATTGTACTTTGTTTTCCTATAGCTATTATCCCCATAAGAGCTCATTTCTACCTCTTAACAGGGATTTACTTGGACTGATAAATTGGTTAAAAACCTCCCTGCCCAATTTCAATTTACTCAGTTCAGCGCATGCTGTAAAACATTTAGCGTGAGTATAAATCTGGGCAGTGCAGCTCCCTGAAGAAGACTGCTATCTTTCCACAGATGCCCATATCCCCTTAGAAGGGTTTTGGGGAGGTCATACAGTGACCTCTAGGGGGCCAGGAGCTGGTGGTGCAAGTTAGCCCTGATGTATGTATATCATTCCCAGAGAAAAACAAGCAAGAGTATGGCTTGGACCGTATCCTGATGTGGACAGAATTCAAAGAGAGGTTCTTATGGCTGACAGTGTGGACGTGTCTTGGCTGAGTCCAGAGGACAAGAAATTTCAATTCTCATCCCTTGGATCCCGTTCCCCCAACTCTTGCTTATATGACAGGCAGTGCCATCTTGAAACCCCAAAGCCCACAACTTCATCACACCATTTCAAGGTTTCCCAGAAGATTTATACCAAACTCACTTTCTCCTAGCCTTGCAAACACCTGGGCTTGAATGGAACTGTGGAATTGGCAACTTGGGACAGGAAGAGCAAAGACTGGCTAAAGTGTAGATAGTTCAGCAGCTCCTGCACCAAGTACCAGGACCGGAGTTAGCAAAAGCTAAGCTAAACTCTTCATTCTGACATGACAATGGGCCCCACCCATTCCTGCCCAGAATCCTGCTGGAGTGGGCAATAGCAACTTCCCCAAAGTGTCATTTTTTTTTCTCTCCAGGCAGAGGCCAGAACCCTGAGTCCCTGTCCTCTCTCCACCCTACACCAAATCTCAGGTGCTATAGAATAACTTGTTCCCACGGACAAGCCTTCTGCTTCCACCAACACCCATCTCCTTCCATATCTTGCCTCTAAGAGAGAGCCACCCTTTCATTGTGTACCCTCTGTATTGGGCCCTCCAGTCCTTGGCCAAATTTCTAAGTTCTACTCACTAACCACAGGTAGCCACTGATAAGGTTATGGCTGGAGCTTGGCTCTGGGGAAGACCAGACCCCATCTTGCTTCTCAACCACATAATTCCTTTCAGACCAGCCAGTCATAGAGATTGACACAAACATGGTGGCCGTGGGGTGCTGCCTCTTGGTAAATGGTACCTACCAGAGTCCACCTAGGGCTGCTACTCTCAGAATCAAGAGTCCCTGGCTTCAGGGCCACACCCCGAGTATTTGTCAGTGCCCAGCTCCCAGTGAGCATCAAAAGGTGAGTTTCTATTACCTATGACCTGATCAAGACCCAACATCTCACTCATAATCAAATTCTGTAGAAATCCTTATTTATGTTAAGTAGACCCAAAGAACAATTAATTTTCCTCTTTCCTTCCTCCTTTCCTTCCTTCTTTTCTTGTTTCCTTCCTTCCTTTCTTTTCTTCCTTCCTCCTCTCCTTCCTTTTTAATCTTTCCTTCCTTTTCCTTTTTAATTTTTTGTGTGTAGCACTGGGGTTTGAGCCCAGCAGTGTTCTACCTCTGAGATCCACCTCAACCCTTTCTATTTTTTATTTTGAAACAAAGTCTTGCTAAATTAGCATGCACTAACCTCAAACCTATGATCTTCCTGTCTCAGCCTCCCAAGTACTGGAATTACAAGCAAGAGCCATCACACCTGGCTGGAGCATTTAATTTCTAACAGACACACATAAGACAAAATTCCTAGCCCCTTGCCTAGTGTGGTGGCACACGCTTATAATCTCAGCATTTGGGAAGGAGAGATCAAAGGATGGCAGTTCATAGATAGGCTCAGCTACTTAGCAAGGCCCTTAGCAACTCACTGAAACCCTGTTTCCAAAATAAAAATAATAAAAAAAATAGGGCTGGGGGTGTGGCTCAGAGGTAGAATGCCCCTGGGTTCCATCCCTGGTACTGCAAAAAAAAAAAAAAAAAAAAAACTCCTAGTCCCCCCCCACAAAAAATGCTGAAAGGCCAGTTCTGATAATTCATGCATTCATTCTTCCATCCAGTCATTTATTCAGTAGGTCCTAAGAGACACCTGTGTGCCAGGCAATAGCATGGGATGGCCCTGTGGTCATCGCTCGCTGCACTTGATATTGCCCCCCCCCCTTCGTCACAAAGTTCTTCACAGAGGGAACCTCATGGGGTCACGCATACCACTGGCTATAATTTACTGAGTGCTGCCAACAGGCTCAGCCTTTGGCTGAGAGCTTTCATAGATGATCTCACAGAATCCCCACAAGCCTTTGAGTAGCTTAATCTGCCTTCATTTACCAAGGAGGAAAGCAGAACTCTGAGAAACAGGGTGAAACTGTCAGCAAGTGATGGAGCTGGATCTGCAGCCCTGCTCTCTCTCCACCATGGGGACTTAGTACACACAAAGCCTCAGAGAGAAGCTCCTAATAACATCATTATTTCCTATGGGCAGCCTCTGCCTGTAGCCCGGAGTAAGGCAGAGAACTGAAGTGCCTCGAGAAGGCCTGACAGAAGAACTAATGCAGACCCACCAAATGGTGAGACTTCATTCTCCCGGGCCCATCAAACCCTTTCTTCCCAGAAGCCTCTACAAACTCAGATTACTTAGTTCTGTAATCCAGGAGACAGAGCCATCAGATGAGGCTGCAATTTGCAGGAGTCAGCATGATTGATACCATATGCAGGCCCAAGGCAGAGCTGAGCAGAACCCGCGTCTCTTGTCCTTCTGGGTCCTCTCCACTGCCTACTGATCGAGGAAGCCTGGTCCTGTCCAGCTCTGCAGTTGTGCTTGGACCCGATTTGTACCCATAGCCATGTGGTGTGGACTCAGAATACAGTGCACCTGTTCTTGGAGGAAGCACTGCATTCCTGGGTGAGCTGAGCCCACCTGAGCTTACACCCTATTGTGTTTAATAACCTTTCCCTGCCAAGCTTGGCTCAGGCCACACCTACTCCAGGAAGTCTGTACTTCTCTCCATCCTACATCTCTCCCCTGCAGGCTGGCTCACCCCAAGGACAGCAACTGTATCCCACTCCCCTCTGGATCTCCAAGCCTGACCCCAGGGTCCGGCACATAGCACCATTCAATAAGTGACTGTTGAATAAATTTTGTTGAATACACCAGAAATGATACAACGGCCTCAGGCTCAAATAGATATTTCATTATCTGGTGAGGAATTAAAAGATGCCAACTCATCTTTAAAATAATTGACTGCTCTTTTATGAGGCCTCCATCCCTGCAGAGCACGGGATGCTCTTCAGGATCCCTCATAATCAGAGATACTATTATTCCATAAGCATTTCATTTAACAGCACTAAGACCCCACATTGTCAGTGGTCATTTCTTTTCTTTGGCATCAAGAAGGACTACTAATTGCTATTTGCACCCAAGAAGAACAAATAAATGCAAAGAAGAAAGCCTGATAATTCTAAGCCATCATCTCTCTTGTGATTGATTTCCTCAAGGCATAAAAGGGCCATTAAAAGCACTGTTGCCTACCCAAGTTTTTACAAAGACTATGAACCCTCCATAACATTTGTGATGTACTGAGACAGGGCAAAGGGCCATGGTATGATGGGTCTCACTATCATTCCCTTAGCCTTTCTGGAAGCTAAGTCCCATCATTACATTTAAGAGCTATTTCTAAATTGTGTATCCTCTCCTGGCCACTGGCCCATCAAAACTTGAGGCTTAAGAGAGGCTGCCATTGTCCTTGACTCTTAGAAACAACAGCATCAGCGCTTTGTCAGCTCCTTCCAAGTGAGAACTCAAGAGGCAGCCTCTGGTGGACCCTGCATGAGTCTACAGGGGCCAAGGGCCCACCGGAGTCAAGTACAGCTGAGCTCAGAACAAGCGATAGCAAGCTGTTTACAAGCCACTTGCAGCAAAGAGAGATGGTACAGAGGTCTGGGGAAAGGAACGTGCAATAAAAGGTTGGGTCTTCTGCTGCGGGCTTTCATAGATAATCTCATGGAATCTTCATAAACCTTTGTGAGGCTGCCGACAGATCAGACATCTGTCCAAAGAGCACACACGTTCTTCGGTTCCATATTTTAGAATTAACTTCTGAGCACCTGCTCTATCCAGGACATTATACTAGATGTTGTGAAGGTTGTAAAATTGAATCGTACTCATAATGACCACCTATTATCAGCAACATACAGAGAGCATCCACCACCACACTCCAGTCTGACAATGCCAGGAACCCTAGACAAAGGTATTTTTATTAGAATAAGTTTTAACCAGTTTGGGAAGATGATACTAATGACTTTTAGACTCTGTTGCTCATCAGTCATCTGGAGAACTTTTAGAAATCCTGATTCCCAGGCCACACCCTACACAAGGCCACATATAAATCCTTCATAGTGGGATGCAGACACTATTTCTCATAAGTCCCTCAGGTGATTTCAGCAACAGAATAGTGACTGGCTGAAGTTTAAATGGCTGGGAGAAGAGGGAGACAGGGAGACTTGAACCAGGATAGTCTGACTCCAAAGCTAGTGCCCTGTCCCTTGAGTCATTCTTAATAAAGATTCCTGCCTTCAAGTTATTCAAAGGCTATAACAAGGGGAATGAGGCCAGTCTTCCAGTCTATAGAGCTACAGAAGAAACAATGAATGCCGTGATGTGGGTCAAAGGGGCTACAGAGTTCAAGGAAGGGGAGATCCATGAGTTGGGAATAAGTTCTTTGGGGAAAATCTCATGAGGCACAGATCCATTTCCAGGGATGGAGGTAGGAGGTGCTGCTGGTAGGTCATCCTGTTTGCACAAACCATGTAGTTAGGCTGGAGCTTGAAATCTACTTGGGAGCAGGCAGAGACAGGGCGTACATTCAGGTAGGTATGTTGCAGGGAGAAGCTGAGAGTTAGAGGGAAGAGGTGACGATGGATATGCTTGGCAACAGAAAGCCCCAGAGACTCTGCAACCAGCAAGGAGATGAGTTGTAGATACACTCTAGGAAGAGTCAGCTAGCTGTGATACGGGAAGGCACTGAGGTCTGCTGTAGAAAGAAAATGATGAGAGATCAGATGGATGGGATAGGAGATTAGTTAGGAGGAAGATGCACCCTTGCCAGGAATTAGAGCTGACCAAGGGTAGGGCAGTGAGACCAGAAAGAATAAGACCATTGGGATGGAAGTCAAAGACTTGGCAGTGGGAGCTTTTGCTTGAGGTAGCAGCTCTGACACATACTCCTTAGTAATCTTATGTCAGTCCCTTAACCCTACTACATGTGCTCAGATCCAATTCTGGTGAATGGGAATAATAGGACTTCCTCTGCCCATCTCACAGGTTGGCTGTGAGTTTCAAAATGAAATAATGCATGTGCATACAGTCAGTGGAATTAAAAAGAGTTATATAGAAAGTCACACACTGTTTCATGATGCTACTAATATTCTGAATGTCCTTTTTACTTTCCCAAGCTCTTAAACTTGAAGGCTATGTTTCCATATGAGAAAAAGATGTTAATAATGATGTCTTTTATAGCTCAAAGTTATGAACAAATAAAAAGAGTTTATGTCTTTTGCAGTTGCTGGAGAACAGACTTACCAACATGAATTTAAATTAAAATGTCAATAACTTTTTATTTGAGTTTCTTAAGATATATTTAATTTCTTCTTACATTTCCCCCAACCCTTATCTTATGAAGCGATATATTCTACATAGTACATCCCTGGAATATTTCAAGATCCAAACTAACCAGAAGGCAAAGTTATTGTCTTAGTCAACTTGTGTGCTGTAACAGAGCACCATGGACTGGGTAATTTATGAAGAACAGAAATGCATTTATCAAAGTTCTGGAGATTGAGAAATCCAAAAAGAAGAAGCCAGCATCTTGTGTCTTGTGAGAATGTCTTGCTGCTTTCTTACTTGGCAGAAGGCAAAATGGCAAAAGAGGGGGCAAAAACTGTACCCTCATATGGCAGAAAAACAGAAGAGAAGAAATTCATGCCCAGAAGCCCTTTTAGAAGCATTAATTCATTACTACCTAAACACCTCCCATTAGGCTCCACCTCCCAGCATTGTTATACTGAGAATTGAGTTTCTAACACATAAATTGGGGGAAATACATTCATTCATAAAAAAGTTACCTTCCAGCTTCATCCTAAGAAAAATAAAATCGTTATTGAGGCTGGAATACGATGATGGTTATGAGTCTTACAATGTTTATTCTGAGGGTCCCCAACAATTTTCTTCTCTGAAGCTCAGGGAACACACACACAAGGGACTACAGAAAAGAACAGATTCTAGACATTGTTTCAGTTATCCCCAGAATCCCACTAACTAGCATTATTCAATGGTTCCTAGGGAACCCAGTCTTTGGTACTGTGAAATTCTAGTTAATCCTGGTCCCAGTTTACTCTGTGGCTCCTAATGCTCATGCTGAATTTTCCCAGGACTCTATACATTCAAGAGGCAGAAATGTCACCCAACTGAAGAGTCTCATTTACGTCTCCCAACCAATTCTAAAACACCAATTGCTTAGTATTATGACTGTACCAAGTATTAAATTACATATGCTTCTACACACACACAAACACACACACACTAAATATGTATGTATAAACATATGTATACATATATAACAGATGTATAGACATGCAACATGTATGTATGTTTATACACATATACACACGTATACAAAAAATCCCTATTTTATAACCCCAAACATTTAGTGCCTATTCTGCAGAAGAGGAAGTTATACACCTTCCGTGGGCCACACATATTGAGTTAAAAATACTTTAGTATTCCCAGCATCCTTCGTTGGCTCTTCCATTTTCAGAGAACCTAGGGAGGAGACCTTGTCACCTGAGAGATGAGAGTCATCTCATGTGGTTCTTCTCTTCCTCAGGACGGAGTTGGCAGGACCACTGGCTGCACTGGCCTCCTGACAAATGGGAGCTCCTGCCTACACACCACTGTGCGTAAACATTAGCGTGGACGTGTAAAAACGAGGAGTCACCTCATCATTTTCAAATAGCTATTCGCTGGGACTTCAAAACATCCAGTACACAATTGGAATATTTTCCTCCTGGGAAACTGAGAGTTCTCATTTTCAGGGAAACAATAAATTGGCAACCACTTATAATAACAAAACAGTTTTTCTTAAAGCAAGAGGGAAGACAGAAAAGCAATACAGCCTTGGAAAGAAAATCATACCGAAAAAACACAGTGAGGTTCTCAGAGATATACGCGGCCTTTTCCTGAAGATGTCTTACGTCCCCCATGCAAAGACCCTTGGATTCTTCCTGAAGAACAAATAAGAGAGGAAGCCATGACCATTCTCTAATCTAATCATCTTTTCTCACAAGCCTGGGTGCTTCTGAAGCGCAGCTGGAAGACGACCACGTCTCTGCTTTGCATTTCTTTTTTTTTTTTTTTTTGTACTGAATATTAAACCCAGGGGCATTCTACAAACTCCAAGCTACACCCTCAGCCTTTTTTATTTTTTATTTTGAAACAAGATCTCGCTAAGTTGCTGAGACTGGCCGTGAGCCTGTGATCCTCCTGTCTCAGCCTCCTAGGTACTGAATTGCAGGCGTCGCACCATTATAGGAACCCAGCTTAGCAAATTCTTTTTTTAAATTTATTTTTATTGGTGCATTGTAATCATACATCACATTGGAATACAAGACTTGAGAGGATATACAAGCACACATCATCCAATTAGCCCTCATCCACTCCCCATCCCATTCCCTCCCCCTCCCTCGATCCCACGCTTGTTTGGTGATTAACTTTGATACATATGTTTATGTACCTCCTGCCTTTTAAAGAGGCTCCGTCCTCCCCTATTCCATACCCTCTGATTGGTCACCTTAATTGCTTCACTATAGGGCCCTTTCTAGAACTCGACCACTTCCTGTTGCCCCTTTCCTCCTAGTTATTGCTGATTAGGGGAAGCATCTGGTTTTAATTTTCTGCAATATTTCTCTGTGCATGCCGTGTTGCAAATACCAAATTCTTATTGACCTCAGTGCCCAGGAGAGAAGGTGGAAACACAGTCAGTTAGTTGTATTCATTGCATCTTAATGGGTACAAATTTTTAAATACAAACCTATCGTGTATGTTATTGGTTGGCCAGTCAAGGAAGAAAGCAGTGGATGGCAGGTGGTGTCCCAATGCCTCACCCACAGGCCTCTAAAGTGGTCCACATTACCCCGATCCCTGAGGACATCTCATTCATGCATCATCCGTGTGGCTTCCTGTTGGCCTCTCATTTCTACCATGAACAGAAGCAGGTGTTCAGAAGCACTGGCCAGCCCTGTGGAGCCCTGTGTCAGGGACAGCATCAATTTACCTGGCACACTCTAATGAGCTGCAGGCTTCCTCCATTGCCAACATGTTTATACATGTCTACACCCATAGGCAGTTTCTTTTTGAGACACACTCTGGTTTCCTACTAGGGACAGTCCAGGACCTTGGCATCAGAGTGGGGTGCTGAGTCCCTGCTTCACTCCAATGCACATCTCAGTCCTTCAGCTTCTACATAGGGTGCTGCCCACTTTTTACAGAGTCCCCAAAATGATTCAGCCATAGGCCTGGCTCTAAGCACCCTCCTTTTACTCATTCAGTCCATCGACAAACACACATGTGCCTCTGAGGATTCCAACGGTCGATTTCCAGTATTTCATGCTCAAGAGTGGGAGAGACACACAAACAGGTGGTGAGAGTGTGGTGTGTGCTCTAAGGGAGACCAGAGTGCTGTGGAGACTCATCTAGCAGCCCCGGAGTTGGGGGCTTTCTCAGCAAGAGCAGCAGAGGACAAACGGGGTGTACGTGCAGGATGTACAAGCAGCCCTGTGCCTAGAGTGAAGTTGCAGCTGGATCATAAAGGACCACAGATACACGTCAAGGAGCTTCAACTGTATGCTTAATGTCACCGTAATGACTGGAGGGACTTAAACAAGACACGATCTGCAGGGATCTGGGATTGAGGGTGATGCCTCTGGCTGCAGGAGAGATGACCTTGTGTAGCTGTGGCCTGAGTCCCAGGCTGCTGTCCCTCAGGTGGATGCTGAGGCTGAGACTCATACTGTTCTCATTCACAGCTAAGACACACTAGGGTGGCAATGATGGCTCTGTGGAGCCCTGGTCTTTCTCTATCATTTGGTCCAAGTAAGTCAGACCCCAGACCACCCCTTTTAAATCAGGCAGCTCCTCCTGGCCCCGGCCCTAGCTCTCCCAAAGGCTGATTGTGAGCCAGTCTCAATGAAATACCACCACACTCTTTGGCATGCAGACAAACACAACCTCCAGGGACCAATCTCCAAACTGCTGGCCAGCAGGTTGACAGAGCAAGTGTATTTTGAAGGACAGAAGCAGGGGAGAAGGGAGTGGGTTTAATGGACAGCAAGTGAGTGACATGCCTCAGAACACTGCTGGGGCACACAGGGGCTTCGGAGGAAGCAAAAGCCTGTGTGAAGGGTTTTCTCTGGGCCTCTGCAAGAGAGAGGAACAGGCTCCAGAAGGGAAGGAAGCGAGAACAAGTGCCAGACCTGATTCTCCAGAGGACTGAGCCACCCCTACAGTTGGTACCCTGAGAGAGGAAAGTGTTTGTGCCCCCTGTTCTCTGAGAAAACACAAGTGCTACTTCCAGCCAGCCACCCAGCCTCAGGTCTGGACAAGGTACTTCCATTTACCAACTGCCTTCTTCCTCCCATGGCGCTCCCTCCAGCAAGACCCAGAGCCCTGGTTGTGAAGGATATATTCCTACAGCAAACCTACAAGACACATGAGCAAAGAACAGAACCACCTGGCTTTTGTGTCCCCAGAGCTGCTTGGGACCTGCAGCTTGCTCAGAAGTCACAAATTCCCCCCCTCATTCCCCTTCTGAGCCACCATAAAGGAAGTGAGGGGGACTTCCTGGCACAACCAGGCAGGGAAGTTGGTGCAGACAGCTCTCTTGTCAAAGGATCAATCAATGCCAATCCTTTGCCGCAGAACCACTGCCCGCAACTGATCTTGGGTGAATGATAGAGCCTTTGATTAATCCTTTTAAACAAGCCTTTGAAGGGAATTGAAGAAAAGCATTTTCTTTCACCAAATGACACTGTGTAAACTTTCTGGGGACCAAGGGAGGGCGGCACAGAAATCAAAAGCATGTTAAATGAAATCACTGAGAAAAAGAGAGAGAGGGAAAAAAATAAAAAGCAAAACCTCCCAAAGTATAAAATATCAACCTCGGCGGTGTTGTCTGAAGCCTGCCATCAAGATGAATGGGGGTGCCTGCTAGACACATCAGAAGGTATTTGTCAACTTGCTTTTCTGAAGGACAAAGCAGGTCGTTCCCCAATTGAAGTGAGGCAGCTGCCACGAGCCAGAAACGTGAGGCTAGGAGGTAAAATTAAAACTCCTGGAAATAGCATTGTATATCACTGGCAAAGCAGCTCTCTTGTTTATTTAAACAAAAGGAGAGAAGGAGAGGGAGAAGGAGAGGGAGAGAGAGAGAGATTTGGGATTGCACAGACCCTGGATTACCAGAAGAAGACAAAGAATTCAGCTGTTCAGGGAACACGGTTGTCTTTCTTCCTCCAAAAGGTATCCCAGCCCCAGAAATATGGATCCTAGCTCCAGCTCCAGAGCCCTTCCCTGAGCTGCTCCGGGGCAGGCTGGCTCTGTAGCAGGTACCTAGGCACAAGGGCAGGTTCCTCCTTTAACTAAGGCTCTTTCACCATCTCCCTTCCAGCTCATACTTTGAGAACAAGCTCAGTGTTGCCTCTGCTCTGCAGCATCCTCCGACTCTTAGAGTTGGCTTTGAACACCAACCTGTTTGCAGAGTGGTCCACGCCTACCTTGTCAGGTACTCTCTTACCGGCAACGCATGTCCTACTTAACACCTGTATTGACCTATGGCACGGCCCCATCTGGACTGGACCATGACTATTCACACATCCCTCTTGCCCACTGGACCAGAAGGTCCTTGAGGGTGCTTCCTACAGAGCTCTATCCCCGGGACACAGAACACAGTCAGCACCCAGTTAGTACAGGATGAGTAGAGGGAGGACAATCCTACCTCTGATTATATTGGCCGAGATATTGTTATCAATTGGGGCTAGCTTGTTAGAATGAAAGTACTTATTAAATGGTGGAAAATAATCTAATAAACAGAGCTATTGGGTATTTGAGGGCAAGCCTAGGAGTGCTATGAAAAATACTGAGACACAAAGGGTGCTGGGAGCCAAAAAAGTGGGGCACATCTAACCTGAAAGAGCTCCCAGGCCTGCTTGGCAATGTCACCCAAGTCTACCTGCAATGCCACTGCGCCTGCCCACCTGGTTCACTCCAATGCCTGCTGAGCTGCGCCAAGTGCCTAGATGCCAAGTGCTGGCAAGGTAAGGTCCAGCACCTAGCCCAGCACCAGGCCAGACACTTCCCAGGAAGAGCTCCTGGGCATGGTATACTGAGAGTCTCACAAACAACAATCCATAGTCCTTACCCCAGGTCCTTTAGACATGCCTGCACTTCCAAGTACATAACAGAACCTATGGTCCAAAGAAAACAAACAAACAAACAAACAAAATCACTTATTGGAACCCATATGATCAATGAGATGCATGACTCCAAGCTCAGAGAAGACGGAGGTACCATCATGGCGACAACACTGATCTCTGCCCCTCGTCCTCCATCGTAAGTAACTGAGAATGCTGGGGTGGTGAGGGTCTCTGAGACAGATCACGTGCGAGCCATTTCTTTTTCTTTTTTTTTTCTGTCCACTACCAGTCTTCCCACTCTTCATGTTAGAAAGGCAACTGGGTATAGAGAAGGAAAAATAATAAGATTCAATCATTTCATGTTAAAGCACTGTGAAGGGAAAGGTAGTTGAATCCAAGCAGAATGCTCACAGCAAAGACTAGAAAGACCTGAGTCTGCTCTTTTGAGAAAAACAGGGAGGGCTCTGAAGGTCTCTGAGAGGCAGAGCTAAGGCTCCAGATCCTGTGTGGGGAGCAGAGATTGAAAAGTTTCTGTGTCACAGTCTCCCCTTTGGTCACTCTCAGCTGAATATCTAAAATCGTGTGGCAAGAAAGGGGTCTTTGTCCTTTTTCTCTTCGGTTTATCTTTAATGGGGAAACGAGTACAATATTCTATACATCAATTAAACTAATTTAATATGTAATAATAATAATAATAATAATAATAAATAATGCATTTATCCCAAGAGGTGATCACTAGTAACAAAACATGCTCCTTAGTTAAAACATACAGCTACCATATGACTCATTCATTCTATTCCTAGGTATTTGCTCAAGGGAAATTAGAGCATATGTTCACTAAAGAACTTGTACACACCGTGTTCACAGAGGCTTTATTTGGAATTAGAGAAAGAAATACTGGAAACAACCCGAGTACTCATCAGACGAATGGATAACCAAACTGTATGCAAACATACAATGAGACAGTGCTCACCAATAAAAAGGGATGGGGGTGAAGGCATGCGAGGACAGGGGAGTCTCAAAATAACCATGCTGAATAATAGAAGCCAAACAAGAAGGAATGTGTTGTATAATTCTGGCTTTATAGAATTCTAGGAAATGCAAGGTGATCGATACTGAGAGGAAACAGAGCAGTGGTTGCTTGTGAGGTGAGAGAGAGGTGTGGGGAGAGGTGGTCGGGAGGGGTGACCAAAGAGAAGAGAAAAAAAATTGGGAGGGAATGAAAGATTTGTTCATTGTCTTGGTTGTGATTATGGCTTTGGGGGGTATATGTCTATGTCAAAAATGATCAAACTGCACACTTTACATACACGCAGTTTGCTGTATGTTAATTATACTTGTTAGAAAAAATGATAGTAGAGAATGTTCTAGAAGAATATAAACAGGAATTTAAACTGATGAATTCCTCTTGGAAAGCAGCTTGGCACTATGTATCGGGAGCCTTAAAATGTTCATATTCTCCGATACTTCTTTTAGAACTGTGTCCTAGGGACATAAAATGAGATACAAAACTTTCACTACAGGATTATTTATAATGGAAAAAGATGGAAACCCCTAAAATATCTGACATAAAAGACTGCTCAAATAAATTATGGTATACTCACATATTGAAATATTATGTAGCCATTAAAGGCAATGCTTATGAGGAGTTTTTAATAACCTGAAAAATACTTATATGATAATGTTATGTGAAAAACACCAAGATATAAATTGTATATATGGTATGAACTAAATTATGTAAATATATGCACCAAAAAAAATCTCTGAAAGACATTTAGGATTATCTCTGAGTAACAGAGGGTGTGCATGATTTTTAATCTTTTGCTGCAAATTTTTAAATGTTATAAATATTTTAGTTTATTCCCTTAATTTTTCTACCATAAGAATGTATTTTTAATTATAAAATTAATAAGCAATCTTCAAGGAACTCCTTCTTGTCTCTTGAAAAAGCAAGGCCTCATAAGGATAAGGGCCAGCTTGCATATGTCTAATGAGTGCATCTGTGAAAATGTAGGACGTCCTCTCCACAAGTGCTGCTCTGTAACTTGAACCGACGTTTTAGTTTCTGCTTTTAAACCACCTGAAGAACCTAGAGGTTGACACCATGCATTGTCACCGGGCTTTGGGCGTATTTTAATGACACTCAGCTTCTACACACAATTCAATCATAAGCCCCCGGATGGAAAGCGTAGGGTCTGTTCCTTAGGGTTCCCTCACACCACTCCACTCCACTCTGCCACACATCCAGGCAAGAGCTGAGGATGTGGACGCACAGGCACACGATGAAGACGCGAGTGAATAAAGACCTATGGCATGTTCGTGCAAGAGCTCCAATTTATTTGGAAACAGGGTCTCGCTAAGTTGCTGAGAGCCTCACTCAGCAGCTGAGGCTGGCTGCAAGCTTGCGTGATCCTCCTGTCTCAGCCTCCCAAGTGCTGGGATTACAAGTGTGTGTCACCACGCCCGACTGACATCTGGCTATTTTAAAAGGTTTGTTTGGTGGGCTATGTGATGGTGGCCATAACCAAGATAACCAAAGATGATTCAACTTGGCATCTGGGGACTCAGCACAGAGCAGGGGAACTCTGGAGATAAAGATGTAGGATCTTTTTTTTTTTTTTAATAAAACAATAAAAGTCCAGGGTAAGGGGGCATGGTGAGTGTGACTGGGTTGGTCAGACTATGTCCCCATTTTGTGAAAGGATAAATGAGACCAAAGTGCTACCTTGTTGAGACTAATTTCAGTCAGACTGTCCCTGACTGTCTCTGTGTGAACAACAGACAGAAACACAGGTGTCCTGCGGTCACTTCCTAGCCTGCAAGCTTGCATCATGACCTGCCTGTCTTTGTATCTCCAGCGTCCAAGGCGGGTACTCAGTAAATTTTTGCTATTTCTAGAAAAAAGAACAAATTTGCAAAAAAAAAAGCTATTTCTATTTTTCTTAATTGAATGTATATTCAAGAGAACATTCAGTTTTTTCAAGACCTTCTTGACCCTAGAAACTATGGCTTATTTCATTAGAGGCTTTGTAGACACCCTAAATGATTAATGCACTGAGGATATCCTATTTCCTTATCTCCAGTCCCCCTGCCCTGTGTTGAGTCCCCAGATGCAAAGCTGAATCATCCTTGGTTATCTTGGTTATGGTCACCACCACATAGCCCACCAAACAAACCCTTTAAAATGGCCAAATGTCAATCAGGTGTGGTGGCGCACGCTTGTGATCCCAGTACTTGGGAGACCGAGACAGGAGGATCACGCAGGTCTGCAGCCAGCCTCAGCTACTTAGTGAGCCTCTTGGCAACTTAGTGAGACCCTGTTTCCAAATAAAATATAAAATAGGTCTGGGAATATAGCCTGGAGGTAGAAAGCCCCTGGGTCCCATCCCCAATACCACCAAAAAAAAAGGCCAAATGTCACAGAGTGGCAAATGCCAACCAAGTCAGAAGACAGGGACTGGCCCCTGAGGGCAAGAGTCCAGTGTTAGGCCTAGAAAGAGGCAGATGTCCTCCAAAAATCAACATAGAGAAGATTCAATCTTCAGTACCCTTGAGAGCCATGTGAAACTACCCAAGCTTTTAGAAGTGATATGCTCAGATCAGGTAAAGGATGCGTAGAAAATGGAAGAGACTGACAACCCCAGTGAGGAGCCAGCTCAACCATCTAAGAGGGAAACGGTGGGGTATTTGAATTAGGGTGAGACAGAGCAGATAAGAATAAGAGTGGTACTCTGAGTCTGCTCATGAATGCTCATGAGAATCAGCCTTGCATGCCAATACCCAAGTAGGACTGCAATGGCATCCCATTGGTAACTTGAAACCTGTCGTGATGGGAAGTTACAGGAAATAAATTGAAAAATGCAAAAAACCAAGGTGCTTCCCTTCCTCTACTCCAAATCTGGTTGTTAAACACTTACATGTACCAGGGTATAGGGTATGTTCCAACTGGCTTGTGGGTCAAAGTGGAGAGCAAATTCCAGGGTAACCCCCTGATGATTACAGTATGAATCTCAGGATAGATGGGGACCATCCCTTGAGATAGGGAATACAGGTGAATGTGTTGGTAAGGGCTCGGGGTGGAGGGAACAAATAAGTTCAGCCCAGCACATTTTCAGTTTGAGGGATCTGTAAAATGGCCCATGTAATGCGGCTCCATGGCAGTAGCATTCTGTGTCTGAAGTTTAGGAACCAGTTCCCTGCTACAAAAGAGACTGTATTAAAAGCCCTGGGTATAAACAAAGCTAAACATGGGGCAGCGGAGGAATGACTCTAGGACTCCAGGACTCTGCAGACACCAACAGGTAAAGGACTTGCAGAAGCAATGACTCGGAACATCGAAAAAGATTGCTGATGATGCTAAGTAGACTAGATTTTACAAAAGGCAGAGATTTGGGGAAGAGATACAATGTCCCCTCAATCTCTGTTAAACTTCTGGTTTTGTATCCTCACATCAATCAGGATCCTAATAGAAAAAGAATAACACTGTAGGAAGGAAATTTAATAATAAATCAACTGAGAGATGGAAAACCACAAGGTAAATAGCAATAGCAAGACAGAAAGCCACTACCACCCTAGGGATGGAGGGACAGAAGAAGCTAACAGAGTCACCAGATCCTAGGAGGTAGGGGTTAGGGGCACACTGAAGAACCTGGAGCCTGGCTGCCTTCCCTGCAGGAGAGGACCTGGCAGGGTAAGGGCACTATGCCAGGAGTGAGAGCTACAGAAAAGAAGAGGTAGACACCGACAGATCATCCCAGGTAGAGAAAGAGAGGACATGCTTCGACCTCCCCCTGCTAGGGATTCTTAAATCAGTGCCCCACCTTGGCTGTACCCATCAGAAGCAAACTGCCCAGGTCTCTGAGGAATGTAGTCCTCTACCACACAGAGCAGAGCATTGGGAGGGTAGGAGCATATCTGAGACCAAACTAGCAAACCAATGATACAATCATGTATCGTATTTCATTGAAAGTAGAAAGCCATCAGCATAAGATCCATGCTGATTTCAGAGATCTTAACATTTGACCAAAAAATAAAATAAAATAAAGTCATTCCAGAATTGATGGAATATGTTATACTTTGAAGACAGGATCAGGCAGCATATTTGCTTTCCTGGCAGATTGTGTTTCCTCCTTTACATGAGAGTATTGTCTAATCCAGAGACCAGGGAAACACAGACCCGCCTCTTGGAAGGAGAGCAGGGCTACTGGCTATGTTCTCTGCAGGTTTCTTAATTGTTCTTCCGTCCCCCAGTGCTCACTCTCCCAACCCACCTGCAGCATCTTGGCCAGCCACGTTTTCATGAGCAACATTGTCATGTCATCCTGGATGGGAATCAATTTTATCTTACTCATTGTCGCCCCACAATATCCTACAATGGATTTCTGTATCTGTACATACGCACGTGCTGTGCCAAAAGGCAAACGTAATCACTGAAGCAGAGGAAGGGTAAATATGGACAGCAGAAAGCTGGCGCTAGGGGGCAATGAGCACACATAAGTCATTCAATCCCACCTAGAGCTGCAGCACATCCACTAACAGCTGATAACCCCAAGAGTGGCCACAGTATCCCAGGATCTCCTAGACAGTCCTCCATCCCCAGTCCCCTAGGATAGGCCAGTGCAGGGCAAGTGATCTGGTAGCCATAACCCTAGTCAGGGCCAACCATGCATCTAGACTTCAAATCCAGCAGGAAGAGGGATTTGCTCTGATCAGCCTTTCGAGTGAGAGTTGGCCCCAGGTTCTCCTTGGAAAGAAAAGTAAAATAGCTGGGCAGGCACTCTGGCCTGCATCTCTAACAGCCCTGGCTTCATCTGTGGTGTGGATCAATATCAAACACAGGGGCCTGCACTGTTGCTTTTGTACAGGTAGTAACTCAGCAGGAAAATAGAATTAGAAAAAACAAGGACAAGTGCATGCCTTTGATGAGCTGTCACGTGGGCTCCCATGGTGCTTCCGAGACTGTGAGTGTCTGGGAATGAATATTTTCTGCCCTGGCCCAGCCCATGCAGCTCAAAACCCTGAGCCCAACATTGTAGAGAGAGTCCTGTCCTCCCCAGGCCTTCCAGTGGGAGCCCTGGTAAGCAGGCGGGTCTCCACTTGGGTCCAATCCGACACACACCACTGCTGACTTTGGGCCCTTTGACAATATTGGTTTCCTTTTCTGCAACCCTCTCCAATTTTGTAATCCCTCAGAGTTCCATACGTTACAAGGTCACCCCACCGGACGGTTCCATTGGTTCCTTTACCTACTTGTTCAACCAATAGTTACCAGATGTTGGGAAACTGGAATGAATGAAGACATGAGCCCCAACCCTATCTGGTAGGCCAAACAGGCTTTTCAACCAACTAACTAACTACCTAATTAACTAAATAACAGGCTTTTCAACCAACTAACTCACTAAATAAATAAATAAATAAATAAATAAATAAATAAATAAAGGATTGCATGGACTCTAGTTGATCTGGAATAGAGGTTGAGGTGAGGGAGTAGCTGAGGGCATCCCAAGTCCCACAAGGGAAGAAAATGGTGCTACTTATAGCAATGAGCGCCAAGTGTCAGGCGTGGTAGAGGTGGGGAGAGCAGGGTGGTCCCATGGCCTGGAGGGGCTCCTGCTCAGAGCGGGTACCACCTGCCCTTGACATCTCTGCCAACCCTGACTGACTCCAGCCTCGCTCCACATCTGTACTGTCCTCCTGGACGGCAGTACTACTTAATACTTCCATCTGTCATCTTGTTAGTTTCCCCATCAAAACGTAGATCATCTCGAGGGCAAAGAACTGTCTTTTAAACAGACAATATCCACTGAAGACTTCTATGCACCAAGCGACCTTCTACACCCAGGAAGAGGAGGTGGGGAAGGGAAAGCAAAAGACAGACGGCGCCTTGGTAAGGTGAAGTTTGGGGAGAGTGAGACTCCAACTCGAGTAGTTGCTGAGGTAAAAATACACTTCCCAGAAAAAAACTAAATTATGCATTTTTTAATTAAGATTTTTAGCTTTCCAGGGAATCCCATGCTGGTGAATGACAATCAGCTTTGTGCTCAGAGTTTCTGTCATGTAAATTCTGCATTTACCGAGCAGCTTTAACTTGTCACAGCTACGCCCGATATTCTTTGGAGGGTTTTCTTTCTGTTTGTTTCATGGTTGTTGCTTTTAACCTGAAAACAGAGGGGAAAAGAGATTCCGTTCCAAATGGGACATCCTTTTAGTAGACCTTCTGTGTTTCAATCTCAAAACCAACACTTCAACAATAAACCAGCACAAAATTTCCTTTGGAGGGTGGGATATGAGCAACGACGCCTTCCCTATTCTCCATCAACCCAAGCCCAGTCAGTGTGCTAACAAGACAATTGCAAGACTGGGCCCTAGCAACCGGATGGGGACCTCACTCTAAAGCCCCAGTCTTCTTTTCCAAGGGACTCACATTGTGCAAGAGGGGAAAATAAGAAAGAAGATACTCTCTTGCCCTCGAGCTGAACAGAGTATAGCTGGGAGAAATGATTAATGCACCCTAAGTAGAGAAGGAAATCTGAGACTGTGTGAGCCAAGAGGGGGCTGTACCACAGAGACATTAAGAGCAACACGGACTCTGAAGTCAGGTGGTCTGCATTCAAGTGCCGAGACCACTGCTTATGGACTTAGTGAAACTCTTAGACTCTGCTTCCTCAAAACTACAAAATACCCTCAGCCACTCAGCAAGACCCTGTTTCAAAATTAAATAAATGTTCACATGTACATTCACAGTCACGAGTAGCATTTGCACTAATGAACCTCAGCCTTCTTCCTTCTTACCCCTCCTCCCTGGCTCCACTTTGGATCTCCTCCGTTACCTGGAGTCCGCTGGTATCCCAAATACTGCCCAGCTGGATCATTGTCAACATGATCTACATCATGATGTGAGACTAGAATGCATCAATTAAAAAATTAAAGAAATAAAATAAAGCAGGACCAGGGATGTAGCTCAGAGGTAAAATATCCTTGGGTTCCATTCCTCAGAACAAACAGACAAAACAAAAACTACCAAACAAGGAAGCTAAAAGATCCGTCTCCTTTAGAATAACAGGAGTTGACTGTGTGCGGTTCTCTAGAACACGCCCCTTTATGGTAACACTCATTAAGGGTTAGCTATGGGGCAGATTGAACACAGTGCAATGAAGCTGTGCAGCTATCCCATCCCCGCCCCAATGATACCCCACATCCCCTCCAGCCTTCAACTCTCATCTCCTGCAGACCCCCTTTTCTCCAGAGTTCTTACTGTACATACCCTCTACCTCAAAGGCTATGTGTGAGGCCTGTTCTCCAGGAATGAGGGCCGAGGTCAAGAGCAAAGAATCAATGGGAAAACATAAGCCATTAGCCATGAAAAAACAATGAGATGGGAAAGGCCTCCTTTGAACAATGTAGGAGCAGGATCCAGCGATGTCCATGAGAAGCCTGGCGGTCTCAGCTCTGTGCACTGAAGCCCTGAGTATGGCCATCCTGAGATCTCCCTGCAGTCAGGAAACCAAACTATAAGTGGAGACCATGCCCCGGATCTGGATAGTAAGCCCAGGCAGACCCAGTTCTTGAGACATCCTGAGCATCTGAAAAAGCCTCCAAGTGATCCCAGCAAATAGTCAAGACCACAGACCTCACAGAGCAGAGACGGGCGATGACCAGTTCCTCATGTCTGAATTTCTGAGCTCCGGGATCTCTGGGCATAATAAAAGGTCGCTAAAGTTTCATGTCAGTAAGTTGTAGGGTAGGTCTCTTAGGCAGCAATGGTGACCCCAAACTCCAGCCTCTTATATTCTAAGGCTCTAGATTCTTAACCTTACTTCATCTCTACAACAGTCTCTTGAGCTGGGATTTACTGTACCCATTTTAGAGATGGAAATTGGCATCTCAGAAGAGCTAGACCATTTCTCCAAGATACTATAGCTTGTCAGTAGCTATAGTGTCCATGATACTATAGCTTGTCAGTAGTCACCAGAATCTAGACACCATTCAGCACATCATGCATCAGTCAGCCACCCAGAAATAAGAGAACATTTCAAGTGAATCAAATACTGTACTCACTGCCTGCAATTGCCCATTTGCTCGCTAACTAGCACAGGCACCTCTCAAAGCCATTTGCATGTCAAAAAGTTTTAAAATACTAAATCCCATTCACTTGAGCTGGGCCTCAAATCGCTCCTCTGATAATGTCTCCATGTTTTAAGTCTTTCAGAGAAAGGGCAGAATTTCTATCAATCCAGTCTTCAGTGCCTTAGCTGAAATATGTGAATGGCCACTGTAATTCACACCTGTGGGCAATCTAGATTGGGGATAAAGGAAAGATTTTTTAGTTCTGCCGGCCGTTCCCGACCAGCAAAAGAAGTGCTGACGACAGAGATAACGGCTTTGCAAATTCACTTATAGGTGTTCTGAGAAAAAAAAATTGCTGAAAATAGATGCTGAAAAAAAATCTGGCTGTGATCAGAGTTACCAGATGTTCCCCCAGACACTTGGATTACGTGGGCTGCAGGCATTCAGCCTAATTCAACTCATGTAGCCACCAAAGGATGGGTGAGATCTCAGAGAAGGAACTGGGGCAACCCTGCCCTCAGGAGGCTTCAGAGTCCTGGGCCCAGACGAAAAATCGGTACTGCTATCATCAGATCCAACGTCTACCCCAGAGGCAGAACAGTGCATGGTACATCATTCTAACAATATCTCCTAATTCCAGATGGTATGAAGGCAGGTCTAAGCACTGCATGAAAGAAGTTCTATGGGGCCTCCTTCATGGGGACACAGAGTTCTCCAAATGTCCCGTGAAGCCTCATGGATGCCAAGCAAGGCTAAGTGACCATCCAAAGGATTCCCAGCCTTCCCATCTTGATGGATGCACTGCACTGGGGGATACAGAGTAGACTCTTTGTGAAACTCATCTCTCGTTCACGCCTCTTTTAGATATGGGCTCCCTCAGAAGAAGATCCTGAGATGAGAAGTGGAGTGCAGGACTTTGGGAGTTGATCCCAGGAAAGATCGGAAGGGATGTGGAGAAATCAGGAAAGGAAAGAAGCCAGTAAAGGGTGGATGCAGGTTACCACTCTGGGCCTGGCTGAGATGCCTCAGATGTCCTTTCACCTGAAGGAAGAGGGAAAATAATACTCATCTGTCAACTCCTATAGGCCAACAGCAAGGACAGTTCTTGAGAGTGTTAATCCCTGGAATTTGCGACCTGCTACACATGCAAGCAGAAGATTCTAGAGGCCAGAAGAAGCCGCAGGCAAAGGTCACTTCTGCTGCAATTGGGCTACCTGCATGAAAATACCATAGCGGAGAGATGTGGGCAGGGCGCTGGCCGCAACTGTCACAATCACCCTCTGCCCACACTTACCCTCCACACCCTCATGGCTACTTCCAGTCTCTATGCAATCTGCATCTTATTGAGCCCAGTGAAAATTTATTCCGGGGTAGAGGGGAGCCAAGACCAGCGAAAAGGCCCTGCCTAAAGTTCACATCCTATCTGAGAGAGAAAGAACCCCCAACTTTTAAGCCACTGGTAGCAGATTCTACCTCATTTGGCCTCATCCCACTCCTTCAACTCAGTCCTGTAGGGCAGGAGAGAAGACTGGCCCTCCGCATCCTCAGCTGGTAATGGGTAGAACATGGTGCCATTTCCAGCCTGCTTTTATGCCTACCCTGTAGTACAGGGCAGTTTGCTCCTAAACCTGATAAGTGGCACACACCTGTAATCCCAGTGCCAGTACGTAGGAGGCTGAGATGAAAGGATTGCAGGTTTGAGGCCAGCCTCAGCAATGTAGGGACACTCTCAGCAACCTAGTGATACCCTGTTTCAAAATAAAAAAGAAATCAAAAGGGCTAGTAGTATACTTGGAGGTAGAACACCCCAGGGTTCAATCCACAGTACCACACAAAGAAACAATAACAAAAAAAAAGCCCCATGAAAGCATTGCATGCTAGGGCTGCCCTGGTGTGCAGCGATGCCATCTGTGAACTTGGTGTTCATCTCTAGCATATTCTACTTGGAGGGTAAAACGATGTTGAAATAGAAAGTAAACAGGTAACCAAAGGTCTGAATTTGTTCTGAAATGCAAAAGAGATGAGAGAGTACCACACCCTCACCAACTACCATTACCCCACAATTTTGCTGCTGTTGCTGTTAGATACACTTTCTTTCTTGACTGTCAGAGATATGGCAAACAATCTCAGGTTTTTGCTGTTGTGTTTTTTTTTGTTGTTTTTTTTTCTTTTTCCATTTGGGAAGTTCAATCATTTCAGAGGACCCAGAACACATATTCCCTAGAATTTTTTTTTTTTTTTTTTTTTTTTTTGGTGGTACTGGGGTTCCTGGAAACCCTTCTACGTCCGGGCTACACTCCCAGACCTATTTTATACTTTTTATTTGGAAACAGGGTCTCTTAAGCCATCGCCACTGGCTTCGAACCTGCGCGATCCTCCTGTCTCCACCTCCCAAGCACGGGGATTACAAGCGTGCGCCGCCACGCCCGGCTCCCCAGATAGATCTAAAAGATTCCTTTTTCTAAAAAATCATGAAGGAACCAGCGTGGGTGGCAGAGTTGGGAGAAGTGGGTGTTGGCGAAGGAAACATTTAGTAAGTCAACCTGGAAGGGTGGGCGTGAGAACTGTCTCTCCTGCCCCAGCTCTTCCCTTTGCCACACAGAAGCTGGGTCTGCGAGGAAGCCCGCGGTGGAGTCACTTTTAAATGCACAGCTCGTCGCCCATTATAATTGAAAATATGGTGACGCATAAAAGATGATGTTGATTTTAGAATCAGAATGTCAGCCGGGTCTTTTCATTTCAGGAATACATACATCCCTTAGAGCACTGATGTTACTGTCGGGCTGAAATTTTTATAAACTCAACTCCAAGTCAAACATTTCAGAACTACCAAATGTCACACAGCCCACTTATTAAGGAGATTTTCTATTACCCGTTAAATCAAAATATTAAAATTCGTTCTCTTTTTGGAGTTACTAAACTTCTCTCTCTCTCTCTCTCTCTCTCTCTCTCTCTGTGTGTGTGTGTGTGTGTGTGTGTGTGTGTGTGCGCGCGCGCGCGCATCACTAAGGAATGAACCCAGGGACATTCTACCTCCAAACTATACCTCCAGCCTTATTTTATTCTTTATTTTGAAGTATGGTTTCACTAAGTTGAGGGGGGGGTTTCACAAGTTGTTGAAGCTGGCTACAAACCTGTGCTCCTCCTGTCTCAGCCCCCAAATACTGTGATTACAAGTGTGTGCCACCAAGTCCGGCTGCTAAAACTCTCTTTGGCCATTTAGCCTCTCTCTTAGCAGCTCCTCAAGCTTACATGAAAGAAGAGGGAAAAACAGGCACCTTGGGATTAAAAACAAAACAAAATCAAAATCCTTGTCCCTCTAAACTACCAATGAGAACATGAAGAGAAATTTCCCCATCAATAATATAATGTTTTATATCTGGAATATCATGATTAGCCATAACAAATACTCTAGCCAGCTTGTTGGAATCTAGTCCGTTGGACTATAGACAAAAGACAATATTATTTTTGCCTCTATTATACTGTCAAACTTCTCTTGCCCAGTGTGTGGCAACAGCCTTAAAGATATTCCAGTCCAATTTTACAGTTTTTCAATCCATTTTGGTTTCAATGACTTACTACAGATCACTTTTAAACTTTAATCTCATATCTGACTCAAAGGTCACCTGCTCTGGGCAGAGTAAGATTTTCTCCCCCCCTGCTGACCCTATAGCACTTATGGGTATCAGGAACAGAAACAGGAGATAGGAAAAACCAAGGGATATCTCCAAAAGTAGCAGTCCTCTCTTTGCTGTAAACGATGCTACAGCACCTGGATTCTGAGCTCTGTGTGGCATCCCTGCTAGGTACAACCCCTTCACACTTCTGGAAAGAAGTGCTGAAAACTGACACTCAAGAAATCTGGCTGTGATCGGCAGTGCCAGATGTGAATACTTTGTGAAGTCTGATGACCTGGTAACATTTTCCCCTTTCCCCAAAAGTTTCCCCCAAAAGACTGTCCTTACAGAAATATGTATCCTTGAAGGCAACTGCAGCCCGCAAGCTCATATGGCATCCCTCTTTGGAACTTCTTAGAACCAGGACTCGGGGTGTGTGTGTGTGTGTGTGTGTGTGTACACGTGTGTTGGCATGCGCATGTTTCTGTTTTCACAGTGTCTGGATACCTCTCTTCCTGAACATCCCCCAGCGTGCCATCAAGATCTGAACAGCTCTCTTTCTCTACCAGCAGCCATGGAGTGGGTCGGCTGAATGTTCTTTGGATAAACTTTTTTTTTAGATTTAAATTTTTGTATTGGTGCATTGTATTTTTACATCATAATGGGGTAAAAAACTTGTGTAGACATAAATGCACACATCACCCAGCCAGCCTCCACCCAGGCCCCACCTCGCTCCCTCCCCATCCCTCCCTCCCATGCTTGGTTTAGTGGTTGACTTTGATATGAATAAGTACCTCATGTGTTTTAAAGCGTTTCCCTCTCCCCACCTCCCATCCCCACAGTTAGACTTAACAAACCCTGAGTTCTCCAGTTATATAGCCATCCTATGAATGGAGACCAGAGTGTGTGTTGTCTTGTTCAGAACATTACCAGGAGCACTTCACTGGTTTTAAAAGTCACGTCAACACCACGCTGCCCTTGGGAACTCCATCAACACAGCACACCTGGATGTGTTTGCGTTCGTGGCTGTTGAATTCATGGTGCGTCCCATCAAGTCACAGTTGAATTCACGATAGGCCTCTACTCCACAGCTTCCTCTAGCTGGGCTCAAGCATTTATGTGTTGGGATACATATTATTTTACTATACATTATTTCCTTTTCATTTCTTTATATTTCACTGGAGACATTCTATTGATTTGTTCAATTATGTATATAAGTACATAACAGGGTCAGTAAATTTCATTTCAGAATAATCATGGTGCCACTACGAAATGTAGGCTGTAAAAAGAGACCACTAGCCGGGCATGGTGGAGCACACTTGTAATCCCAGTACTTAGGAGGCCGAGACAGGAGGATCTGGGCTCGCAGCCAGCCTCAGCTACTTAGTGAGGCCCTCTGCAACTTAGTGAGACCCTGTTTCAAAATAAAGAATTAAAAATAAGGTTGGGAGGTGTAGCTCGAAGGTAGAATGCCCCTGGGTTCAATCTCCAGCACACCACACACACACACACACACACACACACACACACACACACACGAGGCCACTAGTTTCACAATCCCTTCTGCTTCATTCCCTGTTACCAATTCTATGATTTTAGTAAAACCTGTATGATCCAAGTTCCTGCCTTGCTATCTAAAAGGAAATAAATCTTTATTTGAGAGAAAGTTACAGGAAGACAGGTAATTCTGTTGTGTTTGAGACTAGCCCCAGCCCATGTACAGAATGGTAGAATTATTTAGAGAAGAAAGCCCTACATCTAGGAGAAAGAGAATTTCAGGAGCAGAATCAAGTATATTGGTAACGTGTCCATCATTATACCCAGTGCTCATGGCTCCCGCCTCTTAGGATCATCCCTAGGCAACAGCCCTCCCAACACCATCCTTAAAAGTTCCGGATCTGGGCTTGGTTGAGAAAGGGAGAATATCACCTCAGAATTAAACCAGTATATCCTCAGATCCAGAAGTAAATGGTCTGTCTGACTTCAGAGGGATTCCCAGTTGCTCCTTTGTGCAGACTATATACACAACTTGAAAATCTCAATACAGCCAGAAATTTCTGAGCCCTAGCTGTGGGCTCAGAAATCCATAGGCCTCAGCACACATGGCCTTTGCCCACTGGAAGGCAAAGCTTTTCCCCTTAAAACTTCACCCTTGTCTCCACATACACATGCAACTGATATCACAAATTGCAAACCATTTGTGGCAGCCTATTTAGAAAACAGAGCATGCCTTATTCACTTGGGACTTTTAATAGCATGCTGATGAGAACAAGGAGGATTCGAGGAGTGGCATGGGAGAGTCTCAGATCTATAGCAGACAACCAATACAACCAAAATCACATCAGGGCAAGACAGAGATATTCTCCCACAGTGCGTTGTATTCGATGCAAACAGTCTTTGGGCATGGCAGTACATGCCTGTAATAGTAGTACTTGGAAGGCTGAGACAGGAAGATTACAGGTTTCAGGACAGCCTTAGCAACTCTATGAGATCTTATTTAAAAATTTAAAAATAGGCTGGGCGTGGTGGCGCACGCTTGTAATCCCAGCATTCTAGAGGCCGAGTCCAGAGGATCGTGGTTCACGGACAGCCTCAGCTATTTAGTGAGGCCCTCTGCAACTCAGTGAGACCCAGTTTCAAAATAAAAAATAAAAAAAATAGGGCAGGGGGTGTAGCTCGGAGGTCAAATGCCCCTGGGTTCCATCCCCAGACCCACAAAAAAAAGATTAAGTTAAAAATAAAATAAAATTAATCTGGGGATGTAGCTCAGAGGTAGAATGTTCCTTTGTTCAAGCCCCAGTAACACACACACACACACACACACACACACACACACACACACACACAACAAAAGCAACAAAAACTAATGCTACCCAGTAACAAGGAAGCTTATTACTACCTGATCTTCACCCATGGCAAAGTTAACTTATATTAGTTATCCGTGAACCATGACCACTCTGGAAATTTTCTCCAGAAACATCAGCCATAGAGGTTCAAGACCCGGGGCCATATATCCAATATCTCACTCCCCAACTCTCTCTCTCACCCTTAATATGTTCCCATTTCCCATTCCTGAATGTACCAGCTTATGTTGGTGACAGCCAGTACTTCCAAACTCGGGGATGCCGAAACCCCTGGCCCTCTTCCTCCAACAGCCCTAGCCTGGAATGCATGCTCTGAGGAGATCAACCTTGTAGATCCCAGGGCACTGAGGAGAAAGAGGAAGCAAGAAAAACTCCATCCTAGCTCTGTATCCCCCACAAAGAGCTGGTTTCTAGGGACCTCTTTCTACCACCCATCCATCCATTGTGTGTTAGACAGTGTCTAGAGACATAGTGATGCTGAGTTACAATCTAGTTAAGGGATACAGGTGAGACATTGATGCTAATCAGGAAGAGGTACCAGGAGTCCATAAGTGCCATTTAGTAGGGGGAGGAATACTTCCTTCAGCCAGAAGATGCCCGGGGATGGAAACCTAGAAGAAGCACCAGCAGCGTGCAGGGTCTTGCCAGGTGGCCAGGCCGGGCAAGGCATGCAGCAGATCCATCAGGGTGTGCATCAGACAGTGCCAGGAAGCCCCACAGGGCAGAGACCTGGGTCATCCCACAGGTAAAGCCAAAGTGGAGGGAGAGAGCATGCGAGGATCCATTTTTTTCACTCAGGCATTGAGCTCAGAACCGGGCTGTTTTCACATAGAACTTACATTCTAGCCCAGGAAGAAGGAGGCACTGACCGAGGGCCTTCTGAGATAAGCCAGCTAATATGGACTTTATTTGGAAAGTGATAAAACCACAGAGAGAAATTTTTCTCGGGAAAATAACAAGATATGTGTGTTTGGGAGACGCAAACACAGCAAGGGCTATGCAGAAACAGACTGAGAATGGATCCAGCCACAGCACAGGCTAGTGAGATACAGAGCCACAGATCACAAAATTAAGTAATGAGGCCCCCGTAGAGCCGTTGCTGCTCTCCCCAACCTTGGCTATGGGTCCTGTGCTAGCTCAAGTAGGAGGACAAGAGTCAGTACTATTGCTGCCACAAGTGAGGACAAGGAGCAGAAGTTTCCTGGGACACTAAGGAGCATGCACTAAATACTGATAGAGACGGCCAGGGTCCTATAGAGTGAGTCTGGGGTGAAAGTCATTCAGGAGAAGCCCTGCCCTGCCTTTCAGCAAAGTCACGATGGAGAACCAAGGGGAGGCACCAGGCTGGATGCCCTGTATCTTAGCGATGCTCCTCTGGCTGGATCTTAGTGCTACCAGCCTGCGCCCCGAGGCACCTGCATCCCAGTAGTGACAGCACCCCCCAGGCCTCTTGGAGTGTCTTCAGAGAGACATAGGTGATTGGGCAGGGGATCAGCAGGGCTCAGAGTTCCCAGAAATCACCTTGGTCCAGAGCTGAGGAAACGCCAAAATGTACATTTTCCTGCATGGCTTCAGATGCTGCCCTGACCGAACACAGAGCTGTTCTACAGCAGAAGCCAAAGCTGAATAACTTCTGGAATACTGGTTGCAGGTGAGGCAGAAGGTTGTTTGAATGGGGAAAAGAGATACAAGCGTGACAAAAAATAAATAAAAGCTTTATTCATGACTTCCAATTAAAAGAAGAGTAAGCCACTCAAAGGTATTAAATACATTTCAAAGATTAAAGTATCAAGCAAGGCACACATTCTGACGATGGTATGATAAAGCCAAAATAATTTGGGTTTTTTTTTTTTTTAGAAAACAATCATGCCAACAACAGAAATCAGTAAGGCAGAACATAGGTCTTAGTTGTGATATTCTTTTTATGTGACTAACAATGGTCCTAGCCTCCTTTCTTCTCCAAATGACTATCTACACTCCAGAAACAAAAATTTCAAAAAGAAAATAAGACTCTTAAAATTCTATGCGCTGCAAATGCAGCACTTTGTCCCATCCTCCAGCATTTCTGTGACCTTCCTGAGTGGTGACTTGTCTGTGTAGTCCTTCGCTCTAAACCCTCTTTCTTAATCTCTCCAGTGGTGTAAAAGGGGAAGAAGCTGGGGCGATTTGTAGCCAAGAGATATGGGCTGTTGGAAACTACAATAAAGTCAGATCCTAGGACTGCGTAGGCTTCATCTGTCCTTGTATGTTGGCAAAGAGGACCAAAGTAAGTGATTTTCCAGAGGCAGGGAGGAGAATTCTCCAACATTCTTCGATACTCCACTTCATGTCTAACCATCAGTGATTCATTCCCTTGGGTTAACCATTACCCTTGGTAGGTTTGACACTATTATTTACAAAGCAGACTGTTAACATGAGACGCACTGTATTCCAAAGGGGCCTGGTTTGTAGAGTACAGCACAAATCTGCCCCTATGATACTGCTTGTGTGTTTGAGAACTTGAAAGTAGAGAAAGAGTTTGAAACGGGACCATTTAGACCTACAAGTCACCCATCACATCCGCACAAAGGAAGTGCTTGAGTCTGCTCCCTTGAGCCTCCAGAGGCTTTTTGATTAACACTCCTCTTTTCTTTTCCTTTTCTTTTCTTTTTTCCCTTCCTTTCTTTTCCCCTCATGCATATCTGTCTCCAAGAGGCCTCTGAGTGACAGGAACTACTCCATGTAGGCAGGGTCCCCATAGAAGATGGGGCATTTTTAGTGATAAGCTATAACAGAAGATCCAGATCTCTTCACAGGAGACATGTGCCAGGAGGAACAGGCTTTTTGGCTGGATGGATAGAGTCTCTCCTCTCTCTGGCCTTTGCTCTCCATCCCCAAATATAAAGGAACAGCAGTTTCTGCAGGTCCCCAAGGCAGGCCCGAGGGTAGGCCCAGAGGAGAGGAAAGCACTGTCTCCGCTTTCTCATAACTTCTTGTTTCCTTTACATAAGCATCCCACGATCTTGCTCAAAGGCTCCATTCTGTCCTCTGAGTCCAGATTCCCACGTGAAGGAGATAATGGTAGAGAAATAGGCAACCCAAGACGATGATAAGGCTCTGGGTGACCAGGTAGGGGACTAAGATCCAGACACCTATGCCCACTTGGAGATGCCCTTGTCTCCCACCAAACCCATAGCTGCTAGAGTGTGCTTTACAGAATAAATCAGAAGTTTTCTTACAATTTTTGGCCCAAGAATCAGTCAGAAGTGTGTCTGGCTTCAGGTCTGGAGCAGAATGCTAAACATTTCCTGACAACATGAGGGAAAAAGTGTGAATACCTATCCATGTTCTCAAGCTATATAAGTCCAGATAAACTGTACTGCTGCAGAGGAAATCATAAATAATACATCCTAAGACCAGGACTTCAATATTTTTGAGGGATTTCATTTCTCCACCCTTCCAACTTTGATATATGCACTTACTTAACAAGGGTCTGGGGAGGGTTAATTGAATTAATATATGTAAAGTGCTTTGAGTTTGAAGAGAATGCACAATATAAATGAAAGTGTCACTAAAAAGGTTAATCTAATTTACATCTAACACTTTCAGTTCAGGGTGTTAATGAACTATATCCTTTTAGAAAGTGATTAATTTATAGAAATGTGATTATTTTTCCTAATGTTATATATGGGTCAGCTTCTTCTATTACTATGTCTAACTTTATGGGGGAATTCAGCATTTTATAAATTAAAATAATAAATCAAATGCTCCTGTAATAGTTATATTTCATTAATTGCAAGGAGACATGCATTAGATTAACATTTATCTGTTTTAATTAATTTGCTGCAATGCAGTTATCCATGCAAATTGGAAAACGACACATCAACTTGATAGAATATTAACAATTTTGACTGGTTCTTTCTGAAAATTTATCTGTCTGCAACTGCTGATTCACTGTATAACCATGGTGACCACCAGCTTCATGACTCCACACAGGTGTGCTGTCAAAGAACTAAAAAGGGACTCAGTGGAAAATTCAAACTTCAGAAAGTATAATTAACTAAATCTGGAAGACAGGAGAAAGAGAAAAAGATATAAGGTTTTATGTTGGAGAGTTGGACTCCCACAATCTCAATACAAATTTCTGAAATACGATCACTTTGTTTTCTTAGGTATTGTAGGCCTTCAAAGAAACATTTTTACTGAACTTTTGGATGGAGGAGGGAAGTGCCTGGGGACCCTTTCCCCCTGTAAAAAAAAAAAAAGCCCCTACACACCAGGGCTGAGTGATTTGCACAGGTCTCATAGGAAACCAGAGTCTTTCCTCGACACTCCACAGTAATTTTCTAGTTAGACTTGATTGAAAGTTGCATATTTCTGTAACCACATAGTATAGCAGACATCAGGGAAATATAAAGTAGCAGAAGTCACAAAAACAATGTGTTTTTTTAAAAAAAACTGGCACTCTTCACATGACAATTCATTGTGGTGATTTCAAATGAATAAGTTAAATTTTAGACAATTAAGCATCCTCAGAAGCAGCGAGAACAGCATTTCCAGCCTCTCTGAGTGCAGTAACATCTGGGAGCCTGGCTCGTTCACACACCATGGTGTGGTTAATATTGTCCTGACACATCTGCAGAATCGAGTATTCTACACCCCAAAAAGCACATGCAGTGAGTTGGCTGGAGTGGACAGTCAGATAACTAGAGGAGAAAGGCAAACATGGCAGCTCCCTCTCGTGACCAAAGGCAGGAAGAAAGTGGCGGTGACCAGGAGAAGCAAGAACAGGCTGAGTCTTGTAGAATCTGTGGCCAGCGTGGGTGACAGCACCCTTGTGCACAGTCAACAGTCGCACTACTCTAGGGCTCAGAAGGTGCTGGGCACCAGTCTGACAGTGGTAGGCAGGACACTATCCTCCCAGGGGCTCACAGTCTGGATAGACAGAGAGCGATAGGTGGGTGAAATACAGAGGAACATTCCTCTCCACCTTGGGAGTAGCACTGTCCCAAGAAGCAGGACAGTGAAGTGACTGCTTCTTGGCTTGGAATCAGGAACAGCAAAGAACTTTCAACAGACTCCCAGGTCCCGTTCTAAAGCAGTTACAACTTATCTCCAGGGAAGGCAGGTTGCAGGCAAGAGTGTTATTTTAAAACTCTCTCCATGGGCTCTGCCATGCGTCTAGGGTTGAGAATCATCAGCCCAGTAGATGAGCCTATGAAAGTACACCGTGGGCTCTATTCCATGTTCTCCTGCCTTAATAGTTGGGCAACTTGGGTAAGTAGCTTAGCCTTCTTCATCTGCAACATGGGGGTAATAAGAGCATACACTTGGTTTTCTGACTATAAGAACTAAAGTAGTTAATACTGACAGAGTGCTCAGGACAGTGTTTAGCACACAGTTAAGTTCCTGAAAGATGAAGCTGTTTTACCATCTAGAAATTTCTAGAAAGCTCAATGGGAGTCAGGGAAGCCAGAGGCAAAACTGTCGACAGGTTTTAATGACAGCTCATAAGTTATGAATCTATCTCGAGCTATTGTGTACTTCAAAGCAGAAGGAGGGGCCAGCAGGATTGTGGCCTCCTGTTCTAGGTCCTCAGCATGCTCCCCTCAGAGGAAGTGTGGGGATTAAGGGTGAAAGCAGATGTTCTCTGCAGACAGCTCCTGTTGCGGCCCTTGCTCTGGGAGTGTCTGAGCTCCTTATCAAGGTCGTGGTAGACACCAGAAAGGTGGGAAGTGGGAGACTGTATTGCACCCACCTAAATAAACGGAGAAAGGATGGGAACTAGTGGTGGCCTTCCTAAGAAAATGCTGTGGAATGTTCCAGGTGGTGGCGGTAAATGTGGGGCCTTGCTTAACTTTGGAAGGCAGCCAGGGGCGACATCAGGGAGCCCCAGAAATGAGTGTTCTGACCACAGACCCCAATGAGCCCCATCTGCCATGTTGTGACCCCAAAGACATGTCTTGACCACAAGCCCAGCTGTGTTACAATCAAAATAACAGAGTCCGACATGTCCTTGAAGGTCTCATCAAGACCTGAGAGATGACCAAAACATCCTCCCTCAGTTCCTGAATCGATGCCATCCTCAAATCCCTCCTCCCGCTTACCCTCATAAAAGTCTCCTTATAAAAGAGCAGCCATGAACTCCTAAATGTGTCTCTCACTCTGGAAATGGCCCACCTTTTCCCTGGAACGTGTACTTCTTGCCTTCCTAAATAAATCTCTATAGCTTTATTCTTTGTCTTAGAAATTCTTTGCCAACCTATGATCTGTACCATGACAGTAAAGACATTGGGACCTATGAAAGCAGAGAGTTCAGGACACAAGGGACAGACCACCACACTGCTAGGACAACAGGTGTCGCAGGCAGCACCCTGTGAGGGAGGGGAGACTGAGAAATTCCATGAGTATTAAGTAGCTCTCAGAATCCTGGGGCCATTATAGACCTGAGCATGGTTGGTGAAGACAGAATTCATGAGCACAGGGATTTCTTTTAGACAGCTGAACTGGGGATCCTGCTACCATCCTGGCAGCAGTGTAATAGGAGGTTAAGATTAGGATTGCAAGTGATGCTACATAAGGCATTAGCAATGGGTATTATCTAAGAAGTCACCCAGCTTGCCACCCTAGTTCCCTCACACTAGATGATAGCCAATTAAAAACCGTCTGACCCCTAGATCTATCCTGGGCTCTGCTGCTGCACGTCCTGCGATGTCCACTAACCAACCTGTGACGTGACATGCGTATTTGAGAAAAATGCAATGACATGACATTAATAAAACTGGCAGCCTGGAGGCACCATCTAGTACCTACTTCTGAAAAATCTCCTCCCACCCTCTCTTGCCAGCATCTGCTCTTCATCCTCCCGGTATCTCGCCATCTAGTACTCTTGGAAGTATTTGGTGGTATACTTTATTAACCTGCTTGGTTCAAAAAGAGTCAGAAGAGAGCAACGTGTAACCCGCATGAACAGGACTGTGGGCACAGAGGCCAGCCATCCAGGAAGGTCTTCCAGATCTGGGACAGGCCTCCAAATACAGCAGCATAGACAGCTGCCTTCTTTAATTAATGCCAGGCATGGCCAGAGGAAGAAGGGACCCAAAATGCACACATGAGAGGAGACAAACCATGCATACTCTGATTACAGGAGCCAGTCAGACAGTGAGGCTTCCAGAAAAACTGACTCTTTGCAGAATTTTTGATGGGAAACTCCAACTGATGTTCTCAGACAGAAAGGCAATGCCTTCCGGGCCAGCAGAGGCTCTCTGACCCACTCAGAGCCTTCTTTGCACAGACATCAAATTGCTCTGGTGGATTAGCTCATGTGAGATGGGAAACCTATGTCTACCATGCTGTTCTGGGTTTGCAGCTAGAGTTCTGAGACCTTTGAGCTGTAAGAACTTGGGCAAGCTTCTTTCTTTCTTTCTTTCATCTTTCCTTCTTTCTCATTTTTTCAGTACTAGGGATGGAACCCAGGGGCATTCTACCTCTGAGCTATTTTTACCCACATCCCTGCTTTTTATTCTTTATTTTGAAACAGGGTCTCACTGAGTTGCAAAGGGCCTTACTAAGTAGCTGAAGCTGTCCACAAACCTTGACCTTCCTGTCTCAGCCTCCCAAGTACCAGGATGACAAGCATGGGCCACCACCATGCCCAGCTGTTATTTCTTTCTTTTTTAAAAATTTTTATTGGTGCATTGTAGTCATACATCTTAATGCAGTGCAAAATGGTAGACGCATACATGTACACCTCACTCATTTAGCCCTTCCCAATTCTCACCCCACGCCCTCCCTCTGCCCTCCTTCTCATGTTTGGTTTAGTGAATAACTTTGATATGTTCTTTCTTGAAGTCTCAGTTCCCTCCTCTAAAAATGTTAGGCTCAAGCCAACCGGGACATGCGATGTGCTTCAGGAGAGTGCCTGCCACAGAGTACGTAGGCAGTAAACAGTTGCTGTTTTATGACCTCTGGAGTCTGTTTGCCAAAACAGATTCGATGCTGGTTGAGCTCTCACCTTACTCTTGCCTGTACTCTGATCCTGGGCATTCTTACCACCTTGCGTTTACTCATCCGATGCCCACCCCTACCTGCTTACCCAACACCTAGTCACTCATCAAGACCCCTTTGGTTTTCTCCATGATGCTTCCTGGACTTCTCACAACCTTGCCAGTTTCTTCCTCTCCGACACGACTTCTTGGGGTCTGTACCGCACCATCTATCATTTTCCCATAAGCTACTAAGTCCTTCAATAGCTCCCGCCATGTGTGATGTTTGCCCTAGACAGAGTGTGAGCCCTTTGATATTTGGAATTTGCTTTATCTTTTTTTGTTCCCCTTGGAGAAAATAAAAGGAAGGGAGACATAGCTTTTGGCTGATAAGGCTAAAGAACAGGGCACAGGGCACATCTGGAAGGGCCTGACTCCCATCCCAGGTACTTTCCTTGGGATCACTCCTGCCTCCCGCCCCCAGCCTCCTACCTCAGGCCTGTTTCTTCCCCTCAGCTCACAGTATAATCCTCTGACTTATTAGTGCAGGTGAATCCAGCTCAGTGCTCTTCTTAAGCTCAAATCTCCCCATGGTCCGTCCTCAAAACCAGTCTTTCCAGCCAGGCATGGTGGTGCACGCTTGTAATCCCAGCATTCAGGAGGCTGAGACTGGAGGATCACAGTTCGCAGAAAGCCTCTGTTACTTAGTGAGGCCCTCCGCAATTTAGTGAGACCCTGTTTCAACATAAAGAATAAAAAATAGGGCAGGGGATGTTGCTTGGAGGTGGAATGCCCCTGGATTCTATCCCCAATCCCCAGGCCCCCAAAAAGAAAAAAAAATCTTTCCAATAGAACGCTTTCTACGGGCTTCAGTTAGTGGTGGGTTCCATACCAAAAAATAAAGCAATCATGTTTCAGGCTGATATCTGGTTACCCTCCTTTTGGGTTATCCCGTCCATGTAAAAATGCCTGATACAAATGTATGCCACAAATGCTACAAAATGTCATAAACAAGGAAGAAAATAAAGTGTCTTGTTTTCTGGGACAGCAGGACTGAGAGAAAAGCACTAACTGATCAGGGGATATTTCTTTACAGCCCAAGTCACACCACATAAGCTCTTCCTACAGAGAGAGAATCCACCACAACTCTCGTGCTAGCATATGGAGACATGCTTGTGTATTTATTTACACAGCAAACACTGCTGACCCTTACTCCCGAGCTGGTCCTGCAGTAAATTCCAGGCTGTTTGAGGTCAATAGGATGGGGGCCTTGGGCTCTGGCTTCAAAGGCACTCAAAGACAAGTGAAAGAAACAGATGTTTCCATAAAGGATTTAAGCCACATGTTTGTGCATGTGCATTTGTATTTATATAAGATATTTACACACATGCATATGCACGTACACACACAGAGGGAAAGAGCAAGAGAGGGATTGGGAAGCGGAGAAACAGAGAGAACAGAGTTTGAGCCCAGAGAAGGAACAAACTGAGATACCGAATTGCAAGAGATCAGAAAATAGGAATTGCATCAAATCTCAGACATTCGAACCATGTTTTTAGGTGGTCAGTAATTATATATGTATATCTAGTGGCTTTTACATACCACAAACTAAGCTAAATGCTTTCTAAGCATTATCCAGACAATCACTTTGCAAGGTGTATGTTTGTATACTCATTTAAGGGATGAGAAAAGGGTTAACCCTTTGGCCCAAAGATCACCTGCTGAGGAAGTGAGAGGATCCAGATTGGAACCCACATTTCAATTGGCAAGTAACCCCAAATTTTACTTCATATTGGAGAGGAGAAAAATCTAAAATAACTATGTCCAGAAATGATAGAGCTCAGAATTACAAACAGGTGTGTTCAGCTAAGCCACACATGAACGGCTGCTGTGTGGTGATCAAGACCAGCCCTGGACAGACAGGAGAGCCAAGAATCCAGCGCCCAGTGACCAGAGGCCAGTGCGGGGGCTGAACAGGGAAACATAGGTAACCGGAGTGAGAGGCGTCGTCTTCTGGGAGTGACCAGCCTGGGAAGGTCCCTAGGGAAGGCCAAGACATCTTCAGTAACAGTGAGAACTAAGGTAAGGAAGATGACCTTCAGGCTAGAAGGTCAGAAAGTCCAGGCCACAGGACAAGCCTGTTCTAGTGGAGGAGCCACAGGCGAGTCAGGATGTAAGGACACTCTGACACTCTACGGTAAGCTTG
The DNA here is from genome assembly GCF_963383645.1 of Muscardinus avellanarius. Classification (NCBI taxonomy): domain Eukaryota; kingdom Metazoa; phylum Chordata; class Mammalia; order Rodentia; family Gliridae; genus Muscardinus; species Muscardinus avellanarius. The sequence goes on from NC_137790.1 coordinate 131,586,121, forward strand.
TTGGTACTTGTGTTTCACTTAACGACATCACCGTCATGCCCCTAGGAGATGCATGCTACTTTCTCAGGATGACAAGGGACAATTCACCATGCAATTCGTACCACCTTTGCCCCTGCAGGAAGCTCTGCAGTGTGCAGTCTGGACTATTCGAGGATGGCTTCCAAATCTGTAGGGAGGAGGAGAAGGCTGCTGTTGGGAGCAAGAACACGGTTTTCACAGGTGAAAGTACAGCCCATTTTTTTCACCTTGCAGGCTCCTTTGACCCTGCCTGCTACTGTGGGTAGGACCCCAAGGTCTCCTGGATAATTCAGCTTCCAGGTGACTCCTAGATCTCCATTAAATCCAAAGATGAATGGGAGGCACGGGCACTGTTACGGTGAAATACGTTGCGGTGTGTGAGGGGAGAAATAATTCCCCCAACACAACCACACAAAGATAAAAAGCACAGGTTCTTGTCCTGAGGTAAGGATAAGTATACATAGCTCGGACACTTGATGAAGATTTAAAGAAGTTCATTGAAGAGATAGAAATACAGAAGACAGTTAAAGCCCCATGACAATCAGAAATGGCATGGGGGGAGGCAATTCTAGTGAACACACCCACAGTGTGTTCTTATCCTGACCAAGTGTTCTTATCCTGACCAAGTCTGTGGTCCATTGATATGTAGATATGTTGCCCTATCTCTAACCCAGCCATCTGCCCCCTTTGAGGCAAGGGGGGGGGCAGCTCTGTTTTGGCACAGACCCCACACCTTTTGTTATACTCCCAAGATGTGTTAAGTTGCTTCTCAGGGATCTGGGATTTCCTCCCATCCTTGAGGCAGTTTGTCTCTCTTTAGAAATGTAAAGAGGCCCTTTTCTGTGGCTCCTGGTTTTCTTTACTTTTCTTCAGAAATGTAAAAAGGCCCTTTTTCCTGACACTCCTGGCTTTCTTTGCTACCAAAGATATATTTTTAAAATTAGAAATCTTTCCCAATACTGGTACATTAATACATTTTTAAACCTCTTCCCAATACTGGTACAGGCCTGATGATGCTTTAAGAGTCTCACCCCAGCATCACACTCTAGCTGAACTTTTTAACAAGCCACGTGCCCTCTCTCAAACTCGGTTTCTACGTGTGCAAAACGGATGAATGCTAGCTCTGAATATATATCAACACAGCACTTGTTACATATTAAAAGGGGCTCCCTGTGCCCTAGTTACTACAGCTCTACTACTATTATTATAATTCTACTATGTGCGGTCCCCTCCCTAGTATCAAAAGCTAGTAGTTTACAAGCTTTGCTTCCCTGCCCCCACCTTCCTTGCCTGGGCCCCTATCATTTATTATTTTCCTTTGGACAAATTTTGTCTGCTGTTATTTTCTTAAAATTTCCATGTGAGTATTTTGTCTCTCCAAATAGATATCAAAAGCTTCTCAAAGAAAGGTAAGGGTGGAAGAAATCGAGAGGATTTTTCCAATGGTCTACTCTCTCCTCAGAAACCTCCAGGGAACTGGGCCAAGCCTGGGCACCCAGGCGGGCACTTCAGTAACTGATGGATTCTACACACAGGTCGTCCTGAACGAACCCTATGGCTGGATGCTGGGACCCGAAAGGGGCCTGTATACGAGGTCCTTGGGATGACGAGACCAATAACATTTTGCCAAATTTAGCACAAACCTTCAGATGGCTTGTCTAGATCACGTTGTCTTCTTCCCCTTCGATAAGACATATCTTTCTATGGCCCCCAAAGACTCCCTGGGTCCAAAGTACCTTCCCAGCTTTGCTCACAAAACATGTGCATGGTTTAAAAGACAAGAAACATTTTCCTTTTTTTTGAATAGCCAACATATAAAGGGTGAAAGGAAAGGGGTATAGCTGTCTGACCACTCTATTAGTTCTGAAACTGGGAATCTTCTTTGGGCTGAAAGGGCAATGATTCTATGAAGCCCCAAACTGTTGTCAAGAGATTAGCTATTTGATCTCCTACAACAAGAAACAAGAAAGTTAAAGGTAGAGAGAGCATGCTGTGCTCTGCAGACATGACATCTTACAGGAATCTCTCTGGCAGCTTCTTCCCTTCCAATTTTCTTCCACACATGGATACAGAAGTGTATGGAAGGGGAAATAGTTCTTTGCTAAATATTTTTTTAGCTGCCTTCCTGAGTTTTCTCTTTTTTTTATCGATGGAAACAATAATAGGAGCCTTAAAAATGGCAAAGTCCAAGGTAGGGTGTGTTATATAGAAAGCCTACGTACAGCTTTATTATCTCAGACGTTCTTCTGAAGTTTCGTGGTTTAGGAATGTAAGTGCATTGCAATAAAGAAAGTCAGGCATGTAAATACCAACTCAAGTGTCATAATAAATGTCTCTGTTGTGATCAAGTATTACAGGTTTGTCTTTAAAAAAAAATTGCAGCAAACTGTGCTCTTTGCTGCCCCCTAGTGGTTCAAAGGGAAAAAGAAGAGCCCTACAGGCCTTAACTCTCCCTCCGCAGGCCCAATAAACTTTTTACACTGGAAAGACAAATGGCTGGTTTTAACCATGAAATGGATGTGTTCTAAGTGGGGAAGATGAAGGATGTTGGTTAAAATAATTACACATATAAGATGAATCACTGAACGCCTGGATTTTTTCTTTTCATGATCTTACCTGAGCACCTTTCCATTGGGATGTGAGAACTCAGCATGTGTTGTACACACCGGGTTCTCTCCCCAAAAGACTTGATTTTCACTTACTGTGTGCTCCTCCCCGCTTTATAGACATCTGCTTATAAATAGGCCCCGCAACATAACGGAAAACCCCCTACCCCCAAAATGTAACTTGCCTGCTTCATAAAACGTCAACATTGAAAAAGGCTGTTCAAAGGTTTGGAAGTTTTTTTTGTTGGCTTTTATTCTTGTTTTCACCAGAACCACAGTGCACATCGGCGACTCTTTTACCTCCCCATATCCAATACATTTTCAGAAGAAAAGTTTTTCTTTGTGTTCCCAAAAGAGAAACTACCGTGCAAGGATGAAAAGACATGGTACCTAGAAAGGCTAGAAATATGGCACCTTCTTATTAAAAAATCTTTTCAAAATGATGTCGCCAAAACAAATTAAAAGATTACAAATAAACAGAAACTCCCCTATTCTTCTCCATTTTATCACTCCCAAGATCTGGAAGAAGAAAGCAGTTCCCAAAGCCCAGACCAGGTGAACTGTCTGCTCCTAGATTCCCCCACCCTGCTAGAGTAATTCAACCCGATACGCCTGCCCTTCCCAGAGCCACCAATTAAACTATGGTTCAAAGCCAGCCTTCGAATGAGGGTCTAACAGGGAGCCTCCGTTCTGACTGGCGCAAACCCCTCCGCCCACGATGACCATCAGGCAAGGATCAAGTACCCTTCTCTCGGCCACCTGGCAGATCTGGCCACAGCCCCTCAACCAAACACAGGCCCTTCTTGTCAACAGCACTATCAACAAGTTATCAAGCTGAGAGCTCCAGCCTGGATCAGCCACAGCCTCCTCTGCGCCCATAGCCACCCACCCTCACCTGGCCCGGCTTTTCGGAGGCCTGGAGTCCCCCGGCTAGCACGTGACCTTCTGTTTAGACCCGCCCTCCTGGCGCGCCCCTACCCCAGCGCTCCTGCTGGAGCTCGCCCGCAGCTGTCTAAGTGCGGGGCTGACCAGCTTCTAAGGCCAGCCCGGCAGCTCCCGGCGTCCTTCCTGGCAGGAGGGTTGGGGAGGTCAAAATCTCCAGACCAACTGGATGAATGAGGGAGGGAGGGGCACCGGGTTCAGCACCTCGGACTTCCGGAGCCCAAACTGAGTCGGAGAGACAGTGGGGGACATCACATCGCGCACTCGGTCGAGACTCTGCGGCCCACCCGGGGGGCGCGCGTTCCCAGGGGAGCCAGAGCCGCCCCTGGGGAGCCTGCGGCGCCGGGAGGGGGCCTCCCCTGGAGTCTACAAGTTTCCACTCCATCCTCGAGCTGGGAGACCTGTCACTGCCGGGCTCCCTCCTTTAAAGACAGCGCCGTTAATCCTTCCCCCGGGGGGGGGGGGGCAGGAGCAGACACCTGCTTCAGCTCCGGCAGCAGCGCCAGAGCTCTGCTCGCTCGTTCCGTCCTTGGGCCGGGGAGCCCGCGACTCTCCCACCCCGGCACAGACCGCCCCCAAAGTTGTCTGGACTCCCCAGACCTCGGCCGGGGGGCCCCGCCCAGGGATCGCGCCGGCGTCCTGGGGCGGCACCTCTCCGGTCCTCCGCAGAAGGGTGCAGACTTGGGGGATCCGGGCGCGCAGAAGCCCAGGGAGCTGCGGTAAGGGAGGGTGGGCGAATCCCGCTGAGCTCGGGTCCCCCTCCTGGGAGACCGGGAAACTTCCCCAGCACCCACCTTTAGCCGCGAGGAGGCGGCGCCGCCGGCTGCCCCCGCCGCTGCCGCCGCCGCCGCTGCCGCTCCCCACGCCCAGCGCCAGCAGGAGCGGCACCCAGCACAGCCGCCCGGGCTGCATCGTGGCGCCGATGCCGCCTGCCGCCTCCCGGAGCCGCCGCCTCGCCGCGCGCTCCGTGCGCTCCGGGCACCGCCGCGCTGGCCTCGCCGCCCTCCGCCGCCCGCCCGCTCGCCGGCAGCAGCCGCGCTCACTGGCGCGGACCCCGAGCGGCTCCGGCGCTCACCCCGGGACGGCCCGTGACGTCACGGAGGGGGAGGGAGCGGCTCATGCATATTCATGAGGCGCGGACCCCGGCGCCGGCTCCGAGCGCCCCGCCTCGCGGCGGTGCCCCCAACTTTCCTCAGCCATCCCACCCCCCAACGCCTGCACTACTGCGTCCTGCTGCCTCAATCAGGAGCCGGCTCCCCAAGGGCTCTGGTGGGGGGCTCTGGTGGGGGGCTCCTCCGGCCAGAGCTCTCTGAACAGCTGCGGAAAGGGGCCAGGGGCTCCCCTTGCAAGTGATAGCCTGGGGCCTGCGGGGTGCAGGGGACCCGGTCCTGCTTTGCCTTTTGAATTGACATCAGGGCGGAGTGGGCCAGCGGGCGTCGCTGCGGGCCCTGCCCTTGGCTAGGACTCTCTCTCTCCCTTTCTCTCTCCCTCTCTCCCTCTCTCCCCCTTTCTCTCTCTCTCTCTCTCTCTCTCTCTCTCTCTCTCTCTCTCTCTCTCTCTCTCTCTCCCCCCTTTCCCCCTCTCTCTCTCTCTCTCTCTCTCTCTCTCTCTCTCTCTCTCTCTCTCTCTCTCTCTCTCCTGCCTGGTCTGGGGAGGGCGCCAGGCGCACACCAGAACTCAGCGCTGGTGCTGCCAAGAGTTGTCAGCCTGGGTAGATCGCCTTGAACCTGGGGCCAGGCTCTGCGCCATCTCAGAGAAGCAGAGGGGCTGAAGGACCTACTGAATCAGAAAAGGCAATCAGGGCACTGCGGTGTGGACTACATTTAAACTTCCCTGCAAGAAGTTGCCATCTTTACGTGTCCACTGCATCTCTTAAGACCAGGCCGCTGGACATCATGCCTTGCAAAATCTCATGCCGGGGAATAGTGTCAGCTCCCTGAGAGAAGGGACCAGATGTATCTCCACGTCCCCAAGCACCCCAGGCCAGGAAAGGATCATACAGGTACTCAAAAGATCTTAACTAGCGGCTCAGAATAAATCCATGACCCTATTTCCCTGTCTGTGGCATGTCACAAAATCAAGGCTCAGAAGAAGTCATTTGTAAATCAGGTCGACAGGGAAACATAGAGAGAAGGTTATTTATGTATGCATTGATTTAAGACGTTTGCTGAACACCTGGACAGGTTGCATCACCTCGCCAGTGAGCCCTGGATAAGGCGCGGAAGGTCCCCAAAGCTTCCGTGTCCCCTCTGGGAAGCGAGCGAGGGTGGTAAAGGCAATTACAATGCCTTGTAAGTGTTATGATCCCACACATTCTTTATGTTGCTAGATATGAGTCCATACAAATCAATTAACAAAATGTATATGCTGCAACAGTGACTAAACAGCAGCTTATAATTAATAAGTGTAGTCTGAGGTACTCAACACAGCCATAAAATCTATTAACAGCCCTCAGGCTGCTAAGCCTCCAGGAGCCACACTGGCAGCACACCCAGAGCTCCGCAGTTGTGACCGTCACCTCTTCAGCTTGTCGGGCACCCGGCGGTGCTGAGCCGTGTATCATGATGGGTGCTGGGGGCTCTTCTTCACTCCCAGGTCTCCTTCACCCACAGATCAACATCTACCTTATTACTCTTATTTCCCCTGGAAGGAAATGAAGCCTCAGGGCCTCAGGAAAGCTCAAGCCCTTCCCCGCTCATAGTCAAAGAGTGAGTGAGCCAGTGCCCCAGACCAACACCAAGACCTTGCTTCTCAGATTTGGTCTCAGAGTCCAGAAGGAATGGGATATAAAGGTGGAGACCGACTCAGACAAAATCAGAGAAGTCAACAAATAGAGAAGAAATGTGCATTCGACTCATTCGCTCCCATTTATGGGCCAGCTAATTACATTTCTGCTCCCCTGGGTTTTCTCTAACAAGTAGAACAACCTCACCTATTTACCTACACTGCCCCTTGATGTCATCATACTGGGTTGGTTTTGTTAAGACCATTTGATTGGTTCCAAATATTTGGCATAAAATTTCAAATTCACACTAAAGAATGCAAAAGAGGGGGAAATGGAGTTGATCAGAAAATACCTCCAAGAGCCGGGTGTGGTGGCACATGCCTGCAATCCCAGTAGTCCCTTGGGAGGCTGAGACAAGAGGATTGCAGGTTCAAGGACAGCCTCAGCAACTTAGACCCTGTTTGAAAATACAGAGTAAAAAGGGCTGAGGCTGTAGTTAGGAGGTAGAATGACCCTGGATTTAATCCTCAGTGAAGGAAGGAAGGGAGCAAAGAAGGAAGGGAGGGAGGAAGGAAGGAAGGAAGGAAGGAAGGAAAGAAGGATTAGATGACCAGGAAAGAACACAGCAAAGAGAAACACCAAGAGGCAGGCCAGTGACCAAAGGGCATAATATTGCTCGTCTCCATCACCTTCCCTACAAATGAAGGTGAAAACAATGCTTATTATAATAGATCAAGTGCATGTGTGCTCTAATTGGTCATATATCCCTGAGTCTCTTCCCTATAGAAGTGCCCTCCCACTCCAGCTCAGACCCTGGTTATGTGGTTGGCTCTGGCCAGAGGAAAGTAGCAGATATGTGTTCCCTTTCTTTCTTAAATGGCTGCCACCGCCATAAGAACAAAGCCAAGCTAAACCTTCAAGAGGATAAGAGAGCCTGTGGAGTAGAGCGGCACCATCCCAGCTAGCTACAGCCTCTCTGATTGGTTGCTACCAGCTAACCCATAAGCCAATCACAGACACATGAGCAATCCCATCCAAGATGAGCCAAGTCTGACTCCCATCAGAATTTCCCAGCTCTATCATGGGTATTGCATTAAGCTGGTATGTTTGGGGGAGTGATTGATCAAGCAGTTTTATGCCTACTATATAAGGTCATTATAAGAAGTCATGAGAAACTGTTTATGACACCTTTGGTGTGTTCACATCATCAATGCTGATGGATTGGAAAACGTCTTCCTCTTATCCCTGCATCACAAGTCTCTGAAATGCCAATCACAGTCCTGATTTGGTTCACTTGGGGGAAAGGCAGCAATAATCTGACTTAGAGGGAATGAAGGTAAGTAATCCAGCCTCAGAAACACTCAGACCACAATCACTTCAACTCCTCACCATTTTTACCGATCACTGCTGTGCCATCTGCTCTGTTGGGCCAGTGCAGAGGTGAATCACTTTTTTGGTTTTTCAATACTGGTGACCCAGAATTGTCTTCAAGGTAGCCAAGCACTCCACCATTGAGCTATGGCCCAGCTCGGATGCAAAGATTGGATTAAGCAATCCCCATTCAGTGGGTACCGACCACACTTAGCAATGAAAGTCATACACTCCATGCTGTCTTTAATCCTTGCAATAGCAGTTGCTATTTTCCCAATTTTTATTAAAATCAGATGACGGGCTTAGAAAGCTTGAGTGAGTTACTTATCCGCATTCACAGGATCATGCAGAATATCAATTCCTATCTGCCTAATTCCAAATTCTATCTCTCTCCCACATATGATGGTTTGGAGAGAAGTATGGAGGATAAGTAAAAAAAAATATAGTTTCAAATGAGAAAACATAGCTTTAGGGCATTTTATTTTTCAAACATTTTTTATTCTTCATTGCCTCTCGGTAATGATCATTTAAATGGCCAATTATTGCCAATGTAATGATGAAAATCTCTAAATATGCTGAGGTTGCACCCCTTATTCTTGACACATTCTTGTGGCATATTTCTTTAGAGTTTTGCTTAAAAACTGGTGAGCAAAATGCCCACTGTAATCCCAAAGCCCAGGGCCCCACCTGCAAGGTAACAACACATTTCAAGCAATTTATCTGGGTCAATAGTTTTAAATAAGTAACAAAAACCTCCCCCAACCCAGCCCTGGAAAATAGAATCTAACAGGAACAGGCTTCACACAAACATGGCCATTCTCCTCCATTTTCACCAGGATATCAATGCTTTGCCCAATTAAGCACCCATACACAGCCCCTGAATAATTTAAGCTCAATAAATGAAGAAAATAAATTATACCCACTTATTTTTAAAGGAAAATTAAACTGAGACTTTTTACGTAGATGACACAAACTTAATTCAGTGAAGTGTTCTTGCCATTAATAGAAAGGTTGACAAGCGGATGTTTAGAGAACTGGAAGCACGCACTGGTCCTCTCCCATCCAGGCTGGTCACGCTGGCTCTTTATGACCCCAGAGTAATGGAGTCACCGGCAGAATGTTCAAAGTTTGGTGTTAGAACAGATACACTGCAGCTGCAAATGGAGGTACTTCGTTTTTTGTTTGAAGTTGAGGCAGTGTCTTCAGGAAAGAGCAAAAAAAGCTTATTCACAACCAAATCAACTCACGTTCAACATCTTTTGGGTCTGAGTAGTTCATGTTTGGCAAGGAACCGTGAAAGACAGAAAAAAAAAAAACAAAGACATCATTAATTATGGCAAAGCATTATTCTGAGCACCTCCCTATATTTCCCTTGAATTTTTATATCCTATAGTCATTTTGTAAAAAAAGCTATTAAATTCAGTGAACTTTCTCCCATCACAAGATAAAACAAAACCAATATCTCTCTCTCTCTCTCTCTCTCTCTCTCTCTCTCTCTCTCCCTCCCTCCCTCCCTCCCTCCCTCCCTCCCCTTTATTAAGGGAACCTGTATAGCACAGAACCTGAGTACTGTTTCTACCAATAGACTTTGGCAGCAATGACGCTACCAGACTTCTCAGAGTATATAATAATGTTGATGCAGCTTCTACCATGTTTACTAAAACACTCCTGCTTGAGAGTTGGAGCTTGAATGTAGGAAGTCCAGAAAACTCACAGACCATGTGGAAAGGCTACACCTAAGTAAAGCTGACGGTACCAACAAGGTCTACCACTTTCACTGTCCCAGAACTTCCAGATAGTTCCATTTGCTAGCTATGGAGTTGCACACACACACACACACACACACACACACACACACACACACCAGATGAAGCCAACAAATCAAGCCATTTTCATTATGCATTGTCTGAATTCCTGAGCCACAAAATCCGTGAGAGTTATCAGATGGTTGCTTATGCCATTAAGGGTTAGAATGGTTTATAAAACACTGGTATTAACTAGAAAATTTTTATTATTTTATTTACTACAAGACAGAGTGGAAAAGAAGAAGTGTGTTGAGGTAAGTTGTGCATAATTAGTCCCACTTTGTAACCTGTAGAGGCTGAGCCAAGTAGTCAGTAGAACTTCATGGAAAGAAGAAACTTCTAGCATCCATTCAGGAGGCTGAGACCATAGGATCGTGGTTTGCGGCCAGCCTCAGCTACTTAGTGAGGCCCTCTGCAACTTAGTGAGACCCTGTTTCAAAATAAACAATAAAAAATAGGGCAGGGGGTGTAGCTCGGAGGTCAAATGCCCCTGGGTTCTATCCCCAAACCCGCAAAAAAAAAAAAAAAAAAAAAAGAAGAAGAAGAAGAAACTTCTAGAATCAGAGAGGCCTTGGTTGCAAACTCAGGATATCCTGAGAAAGTTCCTTCCTCTATGTGAACCTCCGTTTCCTTCTCTACAAATTGGGACCAGGGAAGTAAGTTTGCTTGTAGAGTCAAATGAAATATAAATAGCTAAATCCTTCCCTGTTCAATAATAGGGAAAGAGCAAATTGCCCAACCACTTATAGTTATAATGAATGCTCACCTGGGGCCACACACGTTGATGGTGGCCTTTTTCTGACTCTTAATTCAGCATTTGATGTTATCTATGCAGTGAAATGTGAACAGGTATGGATACCCACGAAAATACACCAAACCCAACCACACCAGTTTCTTTTCCAGTACTGCCACTAGAAGCACCGGCTGTGTCCCCTACAATCACACTTCAGATGTGTCACGAGGATCTAAATCCACACGTTCTGCTATCCCAGGCTTTGCTCCCAAAGAGCCAGTGTGAAGGAACCTACCTTTCACTGAACACCTAACACGAGCCTGGCATTGTACACCTTAGCTTGTCTCACCCTCCCAAATGTAGAAGGGTGATTTATTATTCCCATTAGACATCGAGGGAAATTATGTCTCAAGGATATTAAGTGGCATGCTCAGCTAAAGTACTCTTCTTTAAGGAAGGAGTGGAGATTTGAACTGAGGTCTGTCTGGCTCTGAAGCCAGGATTTTCTACCCGCTATATCCAGCCTCTGCCATGGCTGTGGGTGCAAGATTTGTCCAGAGACCATGTGGGCTGCCTGATCAACCTGACTAATCTCAGCAGAAATTTTCCAAGGTTCCTTGCTTTTCAGGGTTCTTCCATAGTTTCCCAGGCTGGAGTCCCTTCTTTTTTTTTTTGGCAGTTGCTCACTGAAGATGTTCCTTCCTCTTTTCTTTCTCTATAGGCTTGAACTGAGGCACACATCCCAAGTTATCTCCTGACCCAATGCTCCCAAGCACACCAACTGCTCATCTATCTACCCCTAGCTTCACTGCTCAGATAACCTCCCAGTCTCCCCATGACTTATAGCAGAAATTCAAAGCTCCTTGTCAGAATTCAAGGCCTCAGTTTCCATTAAGAGCCTGACTTCAATGACTCTACCATGTGGACACTCTGCTCCAGCCAGGCTGTGGCCCTCCTTCACTGTTTACCTGTAGGGACTCTGCACACCCTCTGCTAAGCCTTTGCTTACACTATATTCCCTGCTGTTATGGGCTCTACTGTCCTCCCAATATTCATGGGGTGAAGTTCTAACTCCCAGAACTTTAGAATATGGCTGTACTTGAAGATAGGGTCTTGAATGAATTAAGTTAATTAAAATGGTATCATAGGGTGAGTCTCAATCCACCATGACTGGTGACTCTCAAAAGAGTTAGAAGTACACATGTAACAGAAGGGAGACCATGAAAAGACACAGGGAGAAGGTGTCTGTCCCCAAGCCAAAGACAGAGAGGCTTCAGAATAAACCAAGTCTGTTGACTTCTAGTCTCCAGAATTGGAAAAATATAGATTAAGCCACCCAGTCTTGTGAGGGCAGCCCTGCAAGCTAAATCATCTACCTACAGCCTTTCCCTCTTTCCTCCCTGCCAAGCCCACTCAGTCCTCCTCTACTAGACGTCTTCTCCTTCCTCTTAGAACTTGTGAATCTCAAAATTCTTAACAAACTTCCCATCACCCTTATGACAAAGGAAAGTGTTTTTGTCTAACTCATAACCCTACCTGATCGGCTCCTTGTCCATTGGCCCGAGATCCTTCAGACATACCAGCTCTTTTCTGTCTGAGGCTTAAACCACTTCCTGGGATTGTACTTCTCTCTTCTCATAGTGTGCAAATCTGACCTTAAATGTCACTTCTCTTCAAAGGCCACCCAGCAACTGTGTGTGTGTGTGTGTGTGTGTGTGTGTGTGTGTGTGTGTGTGTGTGGCACTGGGAATGGAACCCAGAGGCATTCTACCTCTGAGCTAAACCCCCAACCCGATTTTATTTCTTATTTGGAAACAGGATGTCACTAAGTGTCAGAGGGCCTCACTAAGTTGTCAAAGCCGCCTTTGAACCTGCGATCCTCCTGTCTCAACCTCCCGAGTACTGGAATTACAAGCGTGCACCACCACGCCCGGCTGATGTAGCAACTCTGAATGCTCGGCATCACTTCTTGCTGATGTGTTCTTATGAATTTACTTCCTCATTAATTTCCAGTATCCTCACAATAGAAAATAGACTGTAAAAGCAGAGAGACTCCTGAGACTGACACATAGGATATGAAGTTATTGGTGAATGAATGAATGGTCTACTCTGAACAGAGCGTTTTTATCACTCTTTTTTTTATATTTTACTTTTTACCAAACATTCTATTGCAAACCAATTAAATGTGCCTTGTTCTTATAAAAGTCTAGAATTTGTATGAGCCTATGGCTTGAGGGTGATGCTGAAAAGTTCTTCCCAGTGAGGTTGGGGTGTTGAGTGAGGCAGAGGCAGCATTTTGAAGGGCATGAAGCCCAGGAACTGTTCTCATCTTGTGCATGAGGATAAGGAAGCATGACATTTACGTCACTGGCTGAAGGTCCCACCATCCGGCTTGGATTCTACTTCTCTCAAGTCCTGGCCCAGAGCTCTTTCTCAACACTGCATCCTGGTAGATATAGAGGGTCAGTAAGTATACAAATACCGATGCCCTAAGTACCTTGGGCGGACTGGACTAGGGTCACACACTAGTGTCCTGCCCCAGTTAGAAGCTTCCTCTGAAAGAGAACTAAAGTGATACACATGCATTTTCTTCTCCCCAGTTCAATGAACAAGTCTGCCCATCCCTGCTCTTCAGAGCCTCCCAGTCTAAGGATGACAAGCTGACCTGCTAGACGGCTCCAAGGAAACCATTTCACCTGTAATTTTAAAATTTTATGTCTTTCAATTTCTCAGTATTTAAGAAAAAATTTTTTTTCAGGTCAGCATGGTTATGTGTAGTGAATCATGTGTCCAAAGGGGACAGGGTGTATTATATCACCTTCATGCGCCGTTCTATAACATCTGAGAATGTCAGAAAGCGATATAGAGTGGAGGGCACATGATAAATGGCTTGTATTTGCCAGCGGAGGAATTGAAGGACATTAGAAACCCGGCGCCATGTCTAAATGGCAAAGTGTGGCTGTACTCTTGCATCAGTCCATGAGTCACTGACTATGGGAAGCTGACGCTATTGTAGGAGATATTCAGCTACTTTTTAGATTTAGAGTTTGGAAATGAATACTCTCAAATCAGACTGCTAAAGTCCAAACTAAATACATTTCCTTAAAACTGGTCTAAAGGTTGATTTAAAACTGGAGCTACCTGGGAGGGAGGTGGTGAAATTTTCAAAGAGCACCTACACAAACAACGATTAAAGATTTTGAGGATTTATAGAATACAATTCACATACACGAATAGGAATCTTTGTACTTTGCAAACAAAGATTAAGGGTTCTTTGAAACTCTTCAGAGAAACTGATTAAATATACCTATATCTTCAAAGTGTTTAAAATGGGTCTGTAATTAATAAATTCTTTAATAGTCAAGCTGTTATTCAAGTGTGAATACAAAATAAAGGCATTTTCAGACACCTGGTGCTAGTTTACAGCCAGCAGGCCCTTGTGGGAGGAAATTTTAAGATGAAAGAAGTAACAGTGAAACTATAAAAAAAAATAGGTCAGGAGATCTAAATAAGATCTGTACAATGCAACAATGATAGTTGGGATGATGAGTGATTCTGAGTGCCATATAAACAAAAGAGCTACAAAAATTGGACAAAAACAGCATGAAAACTAGCATGGAGAGGTTGGAATTAAAATGTTCCAAGCCCCATCTGTTGTTCAAAAGAAGAGTGGAGATGACGGCTTCTTGTAGACTTTGCTTGTACAAGTGTTCTTGTTGAAAGCAGTTAAAGTTAGATATAGAACAAATAACTTCCAAAAAATTATGGAGAAGAAGCAAAGAAGAAGATCTGATTCATAAAAAATTAAAGAATAAAAAGCATAAAAAGGACAGATTTATTAGGACAACATAAACTGACATGAAAAATACAAAGGTATCATTGCCGAATAAAAAATTAATTAAACTTATGGAAATTTCAAAATTATATGTCATATGCTTTTTACAAGTAACATACTTAAAACATAAGTTACATGGAAAGGTTAAAATGTATAATATGTAGGAGTGTATGCATACTTACATTTATGCATATAATATGTTTCATGCATAAATGTAAGTATTAATTACATTTATGTAATTACATGCAATTACATTATATTCCATTATGTAATTGTGTAATTACATTATATCAATATTACATGCATACATTTCTACATGTAACATATGCACATGCATGTGCATATATACCAACACACATACACATATGTCCTGTGTTGTGTTTTTTGTTTCCAGATAAAATCAACCTTAAGGCAAAAAAGTATTACTAAAAATGATGAAACTGATTACATAAAGGTAAAATTTTCCAGGAGGATATAGTAAGTCTTATTTCCCAAATACTTAATAACATACAATCAGGATATATAAAGCAAAAAATTATAGAATGGCTGAAATGCACAATTGTAATAAAAATGAATGTGTTTCATATTGCGATTTGTTGATCCAACTGATAACGTCGAGTAAGAATAGAGAAAATTTGCAGAGCACTATTACTAACTCTGCTCTAATGGATAAATGTAAATGCAGCACTTAATGATCAAAAGATACAATTTAATTTCCAGGCACAAGTTGAATATTTGTAAAACAAGTCCCAACAAACATCAGTGAACCTAACATCATGTAGAAAACACACCATGTAGAAAACACTTTTATTAACAATGTACTAAGAATTCATAGCAAAAATGTTTCTAATTGCTCACGTGTTTGGAAATTAGAAAGAAAGCTGATGAACGGCTAATGGATCAAAGATACAGTAAAAATAAAAATTAGAAAACATTGTGAACTGAACAAGAGTGAAAATATGACAGATCGATGCTCCCAGAAAGGAACTAAAGTGGTATTTAGAAATAATAGCCTTTAATGCTTATCTAGGAAAGAAGAAAGTCTGAAGGTTTTTCAGTAAAACATCCAAAATAAAGAGTTAGGAAATGAACAAAGTACTTAAGACTACAATATATCCGTAGACAAGAAATGGAACAGCAGAGAACCCAGAAATAGATCAACACATTGGTAGAAACGTAGAGTATGCTGAAGAGTCAGTGGAAGAAAAGATGGACTGACTATTCAATCAGTGGAAAGAAAAAAAAATCCAGATTAAAGAAAGGCCTAGTCTGAAAAACGAAAATCATCAACCTTAGATAAAACCTTAGAAGAGTATTTTTATAACTTGGAGATAATGAAGACTTTCTTAAATACAAAACAAAATGCACAGATTGTGAAGAAGAGAATTGATGCATTCAGTACCTTGAATTAAGAACTCATATTCATCATTCTGACACCGAAATTAGAATTGTGAAGCCACAAGGTGAAGATTGATGTTTGCAACCCATATAATAGCAAAGAATTGGTCCCAGAACATATGAAGAATTTCAATAAATCAATATAAGTAAAAATAAACAATTAAGAAAATAGGGAAAATTTATAAACTGGTAACTTATAAAAAATGAAAGGCAAATAAATATATGAAAGGCTGCTTAATATCAAAGGTTCTGAGGGAAACTGAAATGAAAAATAACAATAAAATATCATCTTATCATTATATAAGACTAGAAAAGTTTTTAAAGTCTAACTGTAGCATAC
Source organism: Muscardinus avellanarius (assembly GCF_963383645.1). NCBI lineage: Eukaryota > Metazoa > Chordata > Mammalia > Rodentia > Gliridae > Muscardinus > Muscardinus avellanarius. The sequence continues at coordinate 131,601,894 of NC_137790.1, forward strand.
CTTGTTGAGTTTGAAGAGCACTAGAAATATTCATACACTGTTAGTGGGAGTCTAACTGGTGCAACCACTTTAGAACACAACACAGAGGCTCTACTGCAACAGAATATACACATACTCTATGTTCTAGTATATTAGTTTCAAAGGGCTGCTGTAACAAGCACCACATATTGGCTGGCTGAAAGCAGCAGAAATCTATTCAGGACAGAGACTATAAGATTTAAAAATATAAAAGAAAGGAGCCGGGCGTGGTGGCATATGCTTGTAATCCCAGCCCTTGGGAGGCTGAGACAGGAGGATCGCACAGGTTTGAAGCCAGCCTCAGGTACTTAGTGAGGCTCTCAGCAACTTAGTGAGACCCTGTTTCCAAATAAAGTATAAAATGGGTCTGGGAGTATAGCCTGGAGGTAGAAAAGCCTCTGGGTTCCACCCCCAGTACCACCAAAAAAAAAAAAAAAAAAAAAAAGCATAGGAAGGTGGGGAGGGAGAGAGAGGGGGTGGGAACTGGGCGAGGCTCAAGGAGTGCTGTGTGCATGGTACCTCCATCACCCTGAACTGCAACAAGATGCATGATTGCAATGCACCAATAAAAAAAAATTAATCTAAGTCAGGCATGGTGATGCACGCTTGTAATCCCAGCATTTGGGAGGCTGAGACAGGAGGATCGTGGTTTGTGGACAGCCTCAGCTAATACTTCGTGAGGCTCTTTGCAACTCAGTGAGATCCTGTTTCAAAATAAAGAATAAAAAAATAGGGCTGGGGGTGTAGCTCAGAGGTAGAATGCCCCTGTATTCCATCCCCAGTACCGCAAAAATAAATAATAAATCTAGACATTACATGTAATATTAGTGCTTAGCTACGTGTGGGTCTGTACATGATATCAATATATTATTCATATTATTATATGCAGTCAGCCCTCCACATCTGTGCACTCAAAAGCCAAGGACTAGGAAAAAATAATTGCTTCTCTATTGAAAAAGAAAAATAAAAATGGCAAAGCAATACCTAAAATAATCCCCCACAGAAGGAAAGATATGTTACACAGAATATGGCCCCCATATTAGCCTCACATAATAATTGGGTCCTGTGAATGTACTACCTTCCGCGGCAGGCAAAGGAGATTTAAGTTTGAACACAGAATTAAGGTTGCCAGTCAGCTGATCTTAAAACAGGAGGCACATTATCTGGATTACTTGTACGGGATCCATGGAATCACAGGGGTCTTCATACACAACAAGGGCATTTAGCCCCACAACAAGGGCTAAATGACAGGTGTGTGTATGTATGCCTCTACCATCTTATACATCAAGATGTACTACTACAATGTACCAATAAAAAGAGAGAAGAAGTCATAAACATGGCAGCCTGAGAAAGACTTGCCCGACCTGCTGGCTTTGCAAATGGAGGGACGCAGCTACGACCCACAGAATGTGGGAGCCTTTAGAAGCTGGAGAGGGCAGATGAATGGTTCCCTAGAACTTCCGGAAGAGAATGCAGCTCTGCCAACACCTTGGTTCTGGCCCAGGGAGACCCATTTTTGGACTCCTCAGTTCCAGCCCTGCAAAATAATAAATGGGTTTTGTTTTAAGCCACTAAATAGCTGGCACATTTTTAGAGCAACAACCGGAAACTAATACAAATGAAGAGAAAACGTACTGATAAATATCTGTTCAAAGATAAACAAGTATTTGTAATGCAAAATAACAAAATTAATGTCAGGCTTGAAGGAAATGGGATGTATTTAAAATACTGAACAATAGCCGGGCATGGTGACATGCCCCTGTTATCCGAGTCCTTGGGAAGCTGAGAAAGAAGGATCATAGATTTGAGGCCAGTCGTCACAACTTAGTGAGATGCTCAGAAACTTAGTGAGGTTCAGTTTCCAGCTAAAAATAAAAGCCAGGCAGGTGGCGCATGCCTGTAATCCCAGTACTTGGGAGGCGGAGACAGGAGGATTGCAGGTGCAAAGCCAGCCTCAGCTACCTAGTGAGGCTCTCTGAAACTTAGTGAGACCCTATTTCAAAATAAAGAATAAGCTGGGCACTGTGGTGCATGCTTGTAATCCCGGCATTTGGGAGGCGGAGACGGGAGCATCGTGGCTCACGGAAAGCCTCAGCTACTTAGCGGGCCAGCGGGCCCTTCACAATTCAATGAAATCCTGTTTCAAAACCAATAAAAGACATGTATGTATGTATGTATAGGGCTGGGCATTTGGCTCAGAGGTAGAATTGAAACCCAGGTTGGCCCTGGGTTTCATCCCCAGTACCACACATACACATACACATACACATACACATACACATACACACACACATACATACACACACACACACACACACACACACACACACAAAAGAAATATACAAATAAAAAATAGGGCTGAGGGCATAGTTCAGTGGTAGAATTCCCCTACGTTCCATTCCCAGTATTGCAAAAGTAAAATAAAATAAAATAAATAAAATAAAATAAAAGGCTGGGATATAACCAGAAGGTAGTAACAAAAAATATTGGACAACAATAGTACATGTTTTAGAGATAATGTATTGATCAAGCTCTTTTCAGAAAATAGAAAACCCACAGTGATTTCAAGAGGAAAAATTTAATAAAAGTGATCATTTACAGAAAACTGAAGTAATACAGCATTGGATAGTAAAAATTAAAGAAAAATCATAAATATGGAGATAGCATATAAAGAAATACCATAAGTCAGTAAAATAATCCCCTAAGTAAGTAAAATAAATGGAATAATGAGGATGAAAAGAGAATGTAGTGAAATAAAAAGGAAACATCTAAAAGATCATTAAAGTCAAAGATGGTGCTTTGAAAATATTACTGAAACAGACAAAGTGTTCCTTTGGGTAGGTTAGAGTACCCAAGGGAAAATGCTTACCTCCCCAGGGCAGAGATACAAACACCCTTAGAAAGGGCACAGCTTGCCTTAGTATCTGGCAGAGAACCACCCAGGTACAGGTGAGGTCAGCTAGAGCCCACCCTTCATCAACAGAAGCCACCAAGCCTTAGAAATCGAGAAGTATTGTGAGAGCCAGGCGTAGGGGTGCACGCCTGTAATCCCAGCACTTGGAAAACTGAGACAGGAGGATCTCAGGTTTGAGGACAGCCTCGGCAAGTAGTGAGACTCTCAACAACCTAGCGAGATCCTGCTTCAAGAAACAAGTAGGGAGCTGGAGGTATAACTCGGAGGTAGAACATTGTCCCTAGGTTCAGATGTCAGTAACACACACATGTGCACACACACACACCCGCACACACACACGCTAGCTTCTGGCTGCCACTGAGACAAGGATCTGGAAGAGACTCCCCTCTGTGGGCATCTAGTGCACTTCTATACAAAGGTGTTGGCAGCGTGGCTCCAGGCCAACTGCGTGGGATGAAAATTAGGTGGAGAAGTCACTAGAATCAGTGCAGTCACTGAGAAAGAGTAAACATAGGAGCTATAGTTGCCAAAGAAGTATAGCTTTAAAAATGTAAGATTAGAAAGAAGAAAAACAGCTGGGCACGGTGATGGCACAAGCTAGTAGTCCCAGTACTTGGGAGGCTGAGACAGGAGGATTGTGGTTTGAGGACAGCCTCAGCTACTTAGTGAGGTGCTCTGCAACTTAGTGAGACCCTGTTTCAAAATAAAGAATAAAAAATAGGGCTGGGGGGTGTAGCTTGGAGGTAGAATGCCCCTGGGTCCATCCCCGATACTGAAAAAAAAAAAAAATAGAAGAAGAAAAATAGTAGCAATAACTCCATCCAAAGAAAGCAAGAAGAGAGTAGAGGAGAATGGAAATAGAAAACAGGATAGAAGAAAAGAACATAATTAGAAGGTAGAGATAGCACAGATTTGCTGAAAGACAAAGATTGACAATAAAGAAAAAAACCCAGCTGTGTGTTGATTTCAAAAGCTGGAACTAGAGGACTTCCGGGAAGATGGCGACCGAGAAAAGCGGGGCTTAAGAGTCCCGCTAACAACCAATCTCCATTACCACAAAAAGAGCGCCTTTCATAGCCAGAAAACACCATCACCAGAAAAACAAAAAACCACCAGGCTCCAGAGAGAAAGCGGACTGAGAACAGAGCTCAGGGCCACAGAGGAGACACATGCGCCCGAGGACGCGGCAGCAGCGCCATACTGCCGGCGGCAGCGGCGAACTCAACGGACGGCTATAGCAAGCCGAGGTGAGCCGCTGCGGAACAGCCAGGCGGGATCTTTCGGCGCAGACAGCATTTAAAGCTCCCAGTGGCTGAGCTCAGCACACGCTGCAGGGATTCAGAGTGGAAATCAAAACCAGAGAAGAAAAAATACGCCAGCCTCATGGCCGAGGGTGTGGCAGAGGCGCCATATTGCCACCGGCAGCGGCGGCAGCAGCAGTGAATTCACCGAGTCCAGTACAGCTACATCTGCGTACTCAAGAACAGTGAGTCAAATTGCGGGCCACAGAGGAGAAATCCCAGTATTGTGCCTCCTAGGACTTGACCCAGTGAGGGAGTGGTGGTGGCAGAGATATCACACCATAGGAGAACGTGCAACCTGGCACCCCCCATAGTTTAAAGCAGCCTCTATCGACTCCCTGGGTCGGAGACTCTGTGATACAACCCAGTAAAGGAGTAGTGGGGTCTGAGATACTACTGACTCGAGATCCAGAGCACCTTAAGTGAAGCCATAGTGACCCAAGGGAAGAACCCAGAGAAGGCACAAACCTCCGAAATCATGGGAAAGAGGAATAACACTGGAGTAATGAATGTGCACAACCCCACAACATCAGAACCCAATAAAACAGAAAATCAGAGATTTCTAGAAGATCAAATCAGGAAAATAACTGTAGAAATAATAGAGGTGCTTCGAAAAGAACTCAGAGAGAGCCAAAAAGAGATAAAAGATGCAATTAATGAAGTAAAGGCCTCAATTCAAAGCACAAACAACTGATTAGACCACATGGAAAACAGAATCTCGCTCTTAGAAGATGAGCAATCCAAAAATGAACGCATAGTTTCTAATCTAGAAAAAAATATCCAACAGCAGGAATCTGACATTGAAGAAATATGGGCCCATTTTAAGAGAGCTAACCTAAGAATAATTGGAATAGAGGAGGGAAAAGAAAGTGAAACCAAAGGGATCAACAATCTCTTCAAGGAAGTAATAGCAGAAAATTTTCCAAATATAGAGCAAGAGGTTGATACACAGATCCAGGAAACTTATAGAACTCCCTTTAGACAGGATTGGAGAAGAGGATCCCCATGCCACATAATTGTCAAAATGACCAATGTGGAAGCCAAGCAGAGAATCTTAAAGGCAACAAAAACAAAGGGCCAACTGACATTCAGAGGCAAACCAATTAGAATCACTCCAGACTTCCCAAACCAAGTCATGAGAGCCAGAAGGGCTTGGAGTAACATATTCCAAACTCTGAAAGAAAACAACTTCCAGCCAAAAATTTCCTACCCAGCAAAACTTTCTATCAAATTAGATGGAGAAATAAGAAGCTTCCATGACAAACAGAAACTGAAGGAATTTATGTCTTCAAAACCAGCGCTAGAGAAAATACTCAAAGAGATTAACTACAAAGAAGAAATAGGTAACACTCACCAGAACCAGAGAAACAAGAGTTTCCATCCAACAGACAACTAAGATTGGTTATCTGTGGAGATTCATTATTTATGTTAGTCTTTTACCTATCTCTAAATTGTATTGTTTGCCTTTATTGTTGTTAATTTTTAGGATTTCTAGTTGGAATATTAATATACCTTCATATATAGCATTTGGAAATATTTTATCCAATTCTATTAGTAACTTTTAACTCTGTTTACATTGTCTTTGGATATACAATATTTTCTTTTATTTTTTAGGGAGTTTGTATATTCTTCTGTTGCCTGTGCCATTGAAATCATATCCAGGAAATCACTGCCAATTTCAATGTTGTGAGGTTTTATGACCCAGATTTTCTCCTAAAAGTTTATAGTCTTAAGATTTATATTTAGGTCTTTTATCTATTTTGAGTTAATACTTGTATGTGGGATTAGGTAAGGGTCCAATTTTATTCTTTTCCATGTAATTATTATTTTTCAACAATATTTAGTTAAAAGATTATTATTTCCACCACCAAATGTTCGTGGAAACCTTGTCAAAAATAACTTGACAATATAGGGAAGAATTTAGCTCTAGGTTTGTATTTAACTCCAATGGTCTATATATCTGCCTTTAGAACAGTACTACACTGTTTCAATTATTGTAGCTTTATATGATTTGAAATCAGAAAATATATATCTGCTAGCTTTGTTCTTTTTCAAGATCGTTTTGGGTATCTAGAATTCATATTCCATATTAGGACAGATTTTTTTTTCTGAAAAATAAATATATAAATATATGATAGTTTCACCTAACAAAACAGAAAAAAATATGCTCTAGTAAGAAAGAAAGCAAAAAGAAATATTGAAATGTTATCTTTAAATCATCAAACGCTTGGTATCAGACAAATGAAACTGTTATGTGAGATTATCATTTTTAATTTTGGATAAATTGCTATAATAGTAGATGTCAACCACTAAGCCAAGCATGGGAAGGAGGGATCGGGAGAGAATGGGGTGGGGATCGGGTGGGGGCTGACTGGGCGATGTGTGCATGTATGTCTACAAAAGTTTGTATCCCACTATGATGTATGAATACAGTGCACCAATAAAATAAAATTAAAAAAAAAAAGTGTGTTTCACCATGCCCAGCTAACATTGTAGTTTTCAAACTGTGGATCTTCATACCAACTTATTGACAAGAGTGAAATAAATTCATTGGGTCATGACCAGCAAAAAAAAAAAAAAAAAAAAAAAAAGCTGGAACTAAAACATTCTGTCTAACACATAAGGGTTCAGTAAGATGAAATTCAAAGGATGCAAAGTTGGTACCAAGCAAATGCTAAACTAAAGAAAATTAGAGTAGCTGTATTAAAAGTCAATAAAGGAAACTTTAAAAAGTCACTACAGAATTCTGTCACTCTCAAATTTTACATTCACAGAGAAGACAAAACAATTCTAAATTTCTAGTTACTTAATAATAGAACCTCGAAATGTATAATGTGAAAATCTGCCAGAAGTAAAGAAGTAGAAATAGTTAACAGTCATAAGTACCTAATTAAAAAGAACTTTTAGCAATCGACATTAGGTAAACAAGAGATAAGTATGGAAAATTTAAGTAGCAAAATAAGATGAATTACATTTTGGGTGTTATAGCACAATACACCCAACAATTAGAGGATATGTATTCTTCTTGAACACACAGGAATCATTACTATTGAACAATATAACCAGACCCAATTCAGTTCAAAAAATTGGCACATATTCCGTGCAACTACAAATGATATAATCGTTATAAGACAAAAACAAAAATTAGAACACAAATAACATTAAATTTTTATAGTTTTGAAGTTTAAGGATACAGAACTAAGCACTCGTAAATCTAAGAAAACGCACTACAATTACAAGCATGAACAAAAACATTATATATCAAGTCTTCTCACGGATGATAAACCAGCAGCACTTAGATGGAAATTAGTCTTAATGCTTGCATTGGAAAATGCAGAATATTTTCATTTAATGAGCTAAGCATTCACCATAAGAAATTAATAAATTAAATCCATAAATAAGTAAAATAAAAGAAATAATAAAAATGAAAAGAGAAATTAGTGAAATATAAAAGAAACATCTAAAAGATCAATAAAGCCAAAATTGGTGCTTTGAAAATATTATTGAAACAGGCAAAAAATCTGACATGATTAACGCAAGGGGGGAAAAAAGAACAGAGAATAAATAGGCATAGAAAGCCAAACATGTTACAGATGATTAGAAAAGATGATAAGAGGACATTATGAATAATCCATGCTGATAAAATTTTAAACTTTGATTTTAAAAAATTCTTTAAAAATTGCCTTTAAATGCCATGGTTATGAAAAAATATTTTAGTACACTTCAGGATTCTTCTATTATAAAGGAAACTAAGAAAAGAAGAAAACTATTTATTTAATTTTTTGTGTGTGATACTGGGGTTCCTGGATGCCCTTCTACCTCCAGGCTACACTCCCAGACCTATTTTATATTTTTATTTGGAAACAGGGTCTCTTGAGCCAGCGAGGCTGGCTTCGAACCTGCACGATCCTCCTGTCTCAGCCTCCCAATTACGAGCGTGCGCCACCACACCAGGCAAAGAAGAAAACTCTTTAAAGCACATTATGTACTTATTCATATTGAAGTTAACCACTAAGCCAAGCATGGGAGGGAAGGATGGGGAGGGAATGGGGTGAGGACTGGGTGGGGGCTGGCTGGGTGATGTGTGCATTTATGTCTACACAAGTTTTTACCCCATTATGATGTATAAATACAATGCACCAATAAAAATGTTAAAAAAAAGAAAAGATGTAAGGTATAACATGTGATATTTTCTTGGAGCCTCGTTCAATGAAAAAAAATCTTAAACTCAAAACATTATTAGATCATTAGGAAAAATGTGAATATGGAATATATATTAGACAATAGTTATCTCAGTGTCAAATGACCTGGGAAATGGTACTCAGGAAACACTCCCTAGCTAAATATTTAAGGTGAAATAGTATTATATGTACAGTTAACTCTTAAATGGTTCAAGAAAAAAAAAGCACATGTAGACAGTTATGTTTGTGTAGGAGACAAAAGAGGAGAGGCTGACGGGGTGAAAGAGAGAACTCAAGAGAGAACTCAAGCAAGTGGGAGAGGGCGAAGGTGGCAGAGCGCTGGCAATTGGTGAATCCAGTACTGGCATGGCAGTATTCACTAAACTATCCTTCAGCTTTACAAAGGTCAGAAAAGTGTCAACCGGGAGTGGTGGCTCACACCTGTGATCTTAGTACTTGGGAGGCTCCGATAGGATCACAGGTTCAAGCACAGCCCCAGTGACTTTGACCTCCGAGCTACACCTCCTGCCCTATATTTTATTCTTTACTTTGAAACAGAGTCTCGCTAAGTTGCAAAGGGCCTCACTAAGTAGCTGAGGCTGTCTGTGAGCCACGATCCCCCTGTCTCAGCCTCCCAAATGCTGGGATTACAAGCTTGCGCCACCACGCCCGGCTTTACACTTTACTTTTTAAAGAGTAGATTCTGAGGCTAATTCTGACTTTCACAGGGCAGGAGGTGTAGCTCGGAGGTCGAATGTCTCTGGGTTCCATCCCCAGAGCTGTAATAATAATTAATAATAATAATAAAATAAAATAGGTCTGGGAGTGTGGTTCAGAGGTAGAACAACCCTGGGTTCAATCCCCAGTACCCTGGACAAAATTAAAAACGAAACATTTCAAAATAATTCAAAGACAAATTGACATTACACATTATTAATGCTGACTCAAAACAATATGGGACTTGATCCAGTCGTTTTGATCTTCCCGCAAGGAAAACATCAGGCTCAGGTGGTTTTTCCGAATGTTTTCATACACTTTTAAGTACCTGATGGTTCCAAACACATCAAATTTTTTAAGAGAAAAAGCAAGAGTACCTTCAAGTTCATTTTGAGTTTACATAATCTTGATGTCTGACAAAAATCAGTGCAGTAAAAAGAAAAATCACCAGGCAAACTCAGGAGTGACTTACATGAAAATACTTGCTCCCTCAAAAACATTATCAGGCTGACCTAACCGTGCACTAAAAGTATTAGGGTTTATTTCAGAAAGGCAAGGTTCATCTAACTTAGAAAACAGTGATATAATGTATCACATTAACATATTTAAAGGTAGAAAGGAGGTGCTGATTTAAAAGATTCAAAGCCAAGCCAGGCCTGGTGGACATGCTTGTAATCCAGTATTCAGGAGGCTAAGACAGGAGGCTCACAGGTTCAAAGCCAGCCTCAACAAATTTAGCAGCAGTTTACCAAGATGATCAACAACATAGTGAGACCTTGTTAAAAAAAAAAAAAAAAAACAGATTAAAAGAGTTGGGGTGTATCTTGGAGATAGAATGCCCCTGGATTCAATCCCATGTACTCCCCCCCACCCCCCCGCCAACACACACACACGATGCAGAAAGGTGGTTTTAAAAATTCAATATAGTAGCCGGGCATAGTGGCACACGCTTGTAATCCCAGCGCTTGGGAGGCGGAGACAGGAGGATTGTGCATAGCCAGCCTTGCTGGTTTAAGAGACCCTGTTTCCAAATAAATAAAAAAAGGTCTGAGAGTGTAGCCTGGAGGGAGAAGGGCTTCCAGGAACCCCAGTACCACCAAAAAAAAAAAAAATTAAATATAGTACTAGGTGTGGTGGCGCACATTTTTAATCCCAGTACTTGGGAGGATGAGACAGGAGGATCCGGGTTCATAGCCAGTCTCAGCTACTTAGCGATCCCCTCTGCAACTTAGTGAGGCACTGTTTCAAAATAAATAATAAAAAACAGGGCTTAGGGTATAGCTTGGAGGTAGAATGCCCCTGGGTTCAATCCCAAGTACAAAAAAAATCCAATATATATTCATGATTTTAAAAAGTGTCAGAAAATTACAAATAGAAACTTTGTTATCCTTATATAATTAACATGTGTACATGCATATATCTATACACCTAAATGTGTACTATATATAAATACGCATAATATATATTACATACTAATAAATATTAATCTTGTATTCAATATATTTAATTGTGAAATATGAAAAGCATTTCTTCTGGTACTGAGAAGGAAGCGAGGATGCTACTCTTAGTATTTTTCCTCAGCTTTTCATAAAAGACTCAGTAAACTTGATTTAAGAAAAGAAAAAGAGGAAGGCATAAGAACTGAGAGAGAAAAGGAAATAAGTAATTATTGATTGCAGATTATATGACTGTGTTAAGTAAAACATCTCTAGATAGATCAGTAGAATCAAAAAGTGCTTTCAGCAAGAGTACTGAAAACAAAAACAGTAAGCAAAAATCATTTGCCTTTAAAATGAGAACATCAAAACTACGAACTAATTATTAAATATAACAAAAGATTTCTACAGAAGACATAATAAAATTTCTCAAAAGATTAAAAAGCCCTTAAAAATTGAAAGTAGTAAAGACATAATTTCTCAAAAAACAAAAACATGTCACATCAATTGAATGAAATCTCAATAAGAATTCTAAATGGGTTTTGTGGAGCTTGGTAAGCTTATTTGAAATTTACTCATAAACATAAAAGGCCAAGGAAAACCAAGAAACAGGGCTGAAAACCTCACTTTCCTTGTATCAGGATTTACTAAAAAAAAAAAAAATTACAACATTTAAGACGGAATATTATAAAGTATATTTATAAATATTATAAAACTATAGCAATAGAATCACAGAGAAAAGATTATAACAGTGATTACATTATATTACAAAATTACATATTGCAAAATATGTATTTTTCCAATAGTAATAAAAAAGAATGAAGAGAGAAAAGCCACTACTGGAAGAAGATATTTGTCATACAGCTAAGTAGCTAAGGTCTATTACCATAAATATATGTAGATGCTAATTAATTTATGATAATTATCATCATAAGATAGTCCAGAATTAAAAGGTCTGATTGTTTCAAATGCTGTGAGAATTTGAAACAATAGAAACTATTGTACCTTAGTAGGGGGAGTAGAAATTGTTATAATTCTTTGACAGCCTGCTACTGAGTAAAATTTAAGCTACGAATCCAGCAAGCCAACAGTACCACTCCTAGGTATTTGTCCATGAGTGTCCCTTATACATATGGATCAGGAAGGCATGTACAAGAGTGTTTACTGCAGCACTGTGATTCCAAACTGGAATTGCACAAAATGCCAATCCACCACAGAAGGGATAACTCAGCTGGGCGTGGTGGCACACGCTGGTAACCCTAGTACTTGGGAGGCTGAGATAGGAGGATCAAGGTTCGCAGACAGCCTCAGCTACTTAGTGAAGCCCTTTGCAACTTAGTGAGACCTTCTTTCAAAATAAAGAAAAAAAGTAGAGCTGGGGTTGTAGCTCAGAGGTAGAATACCCCTGGGTTCTGTCCTCTGTACCGCAAACAACTAGAAGGGATAAATCAATTGTGACACGTTCGTTTAATAGGGTACAAAAAGTAACCCAAAGAAACAAACCACAGCTACGCATTTACCAACATGGATGAGTCTCACCAACATAGCTGAGCAAAAGAAAGCAGGCATCATCAACTGTCTATATGTGATAGCATTCCCCTTATGTGAGCTTCAACACAGGCAAAAGTAAGGTATACTTGTTATGAAGGCAAACATACAGGGCAAATCTGTAACTCAAGCCCAGAAATCATGATGACAAGCGTCAGGGTAGGCTTAGCCTCTGGAGCTGAAGCTTCTTTAGGGCAGAAGCCAAGCCTTTCCATCTTTTTTTTTTTTTTTTTGTGCATTGTAGCCATACATCTTAATGGGGTACGAGATGGTGGAGACATACATGCACACATCACCCAATTAGCCCGTACCCGACTCTTGTTCCACTCCTTCCCCCTCCTTCTCATGTCTGGCTAAGTGACTGACTTTGATATGTTTGTTAATGTACCTCTTGTACACTAGAGAATGTCCCTCTTCCCCCTCCCATCACTTAAATCGCCCTATTTGCTTATCTATAGTATCTCCAGCTTTATATTTAGCATCAAATCTAAGCCAGACCCACAGATGCCACTCAAAAAATCGTATTTAATTGGCTGCTATTGTATCTACAGTAGAAGTTATTAAGGTTTAATTGTTGCTCATTCTGAGATCTAAACTCATCTTTATTCGAGACTGCAGGTACCAGACAGGGCAATCATAAAATTGCCCACTTAGTGAAGAACGTCTACTATTAGTTATTATGTTCTTTAAAGCAGCACTGTATTTTAAGCAATGAACATTAACAATGTAAAAAGACCCACAGGTGTTTCTTACTAGGTTCTTGCTTCATAGTGAGGCTGGATGAGAAGATAAAAAAGAAAGAGTGAAGGGTATTAAAGAATTGTACCTAATTAAATTTGTCATGCCTCTCGTAAACATGAGCTGCTTTAGCAGGGATCTTTAAGCTTTTAGTGAGGCACTCATGGAAGGAGGTTTCATGATGATTTGGCCAAGAGGAAGGAAGGGAGGAGAGATTGACTGGAGATTCCAAATCCTAGCACTTCTACTTCTTAGTACCACTTGCTACTCACCACTTCTGGAGCAAACGCATGCACTTTCTGTCACCCCATACCTGCTCTTCCATCCCCATTACTTGGTGTTCACAGCAAAAGCTGGGGAACTTGTTGGGGTTTGATGATGAAGGTCTTGAGCCAGGCATCCCCAGAAGGACCATGGGTAACATCATCCATGGCAGCAGATGATCACCTGACAGGAAATTCAACCTTGAAAGGAGGACTTGGGATGAAAAAAGGATGATATCTTGGGGAGAGACTGGGCTTGAGGGACTGGGAGGCCTGGCAGGTAGGTTCAAATGGCCTCTGTCTTTGGGAGGTGGCCCAGGAGGCCTCCCCTAAGAGCCCCTGATGGATTGAGCTGTCAACTATTGCCTATTTATTTTCCAAGTGTTCCTAGAGCTTGTAGTAGTCTTGGTTACATGTCCCTGACTCTTGCCAGTGGCTGCCCACAAGGAAATTAGTGAAGAACTGTGAGTTATTAGGATCTAGAAAGGAAATGGTATTTCACAACACCTTGGTGGTGATGGCAGTAGTAACTTGCCAGAAGCCTCCAACTGTACACTAAATACAGATGACAAGAATGAGGCTACCAAGCCTAGCTCCCCACTTTCCCTCCCCCAGGAGCCTCAAAACCCACAGGTCTCAGGTTGGTCTTATTGGGGGAGTCAGCAGGGTTCAGGTCCCCTAAGCAGCAGGCTTTGCTTACCTTTGGACTAGGGTGGCAGAGGGATCCTGTTCATGGCTAAGACACTGCATTTCTCTTGACCTCAAGAGAGAGAAAGACAGAGAGATGTCAAGCAAGTTGTGCAGTGGGTGATCACAAAACAGAATAAATGGGCTTGTAAAAACCTCTTTTCCAAATATATCACAAAGGGTATTTGAGACAACTGTGGTAGCTCTACCGGACACACATGTTGGAGAGATATGGTTAGAATAATAAAAAAGCTAGGTCAGGGAGCAAGTGTGGGCATGTTCTTAATTTAGATCTGTCTTGTCCCTTTCTGAAGGAGAGGTCCCATCCCAAGAAAATCCTGCTCTTGTGTTTTCACAGCTGTGCTCTGTGTTTCTGTCACCCAAGACATGAAGGAGACTTACAACCTAGATAGACAGGCTCTCTCCAAATTAGAGACAGAGAGAGAGAGAAAGAGAGAGAGAGAAAAGAGAGAGAGAGAGAGGAGAGAGAGCAGGGATTGAACCCAAGGACGTTCTACCTCTGAGCAATACCACCAGCCCTATTTTGTTTTTATTTATAAACAAGGTCTATCTCAGTTGCTGAGGCTTGCCTCAAACCTGTGATCCTCCTGACTCAGCTGCAAATAATATCTTAGAGCCAACAACACACCATCAACTTGTTCAGGGAATGAGGGGCCCCATCCTTGGCAGCCTTGGCCAGATTTGAAGAAGAGCATTTCTCTTTTTGACTTCAGGATTCCAGATTCCAAGGGCTGTTATCAGGACTCAACAGGTAAGCAGCTCTTTGGAAGAAGAGAGCATCTTTGCCTGACAGCTTTAATCAAATGTCTGGGAAAGAATGATTAACTAGAGTCCAAGTTAGGTAGCTTCTAAAAATACCAAGGAGAGCCGTCACATTCCATGTGATTTTGTCTGTTTGTGCTGGGGATTGAACCCAGGGTCTTGCGCATGCTAGGCAAGCACTCTACCACTGAGCTACATCACCAGTTTATGTCACATTCCATTTTGAGGCATGACATTTCCAACACAGCAGAACCCAAGGTCTCTGAGGTCCAGATTCTTGTCTACAGGACCCAACTCTCTTCTTGCCAGTCCAGTTTCCAATCCAAGAAAGAATGAGGCCTGTAAATTCCAGCCTTGGGTTATCCCTGGAAGTGCTGCTTCTCCAATTCATCTAGCTACAAAGTGGGGTTTTGGGAAAATGGAATGATAAACATTTGGAAATATCAAAAGTGGCACATTGCTTTGAAACTTGTTTGCAGATCTGCTTAAAGCCTGGGTGTATTTCCAGTTGGGATCCTTGCACAGAGGAGATGGTGAGATTGGTTGGAGAGACTGGAAGTCTGTCCTGGTCATGCTGAGATCAGTGTAGCAGTTTTGTGGCCGAGAAGGAGATGGTAGACTCAATTCATGTAGAGACACCTCCCTCATGATCACCTCTACTACTCAAGAAGAAATGATTATGGCTGACAGAAATCCCAAGTCTCATGAGATGTCCATAGCCATTGAGAAAGCTCTAAGTCTCATGCCCGTCCAAAATATAAGTGTAAAATTTGCTTCCATGGCTGAGCATGAGGCTTGAGGAAAAACACAGAATTTTCACTTCTAATAAAAACAAAACTGAACTACCATTGAAGGAAATAAAAACTGCCTTCTGAAAAGGGATGCATTTGGTAGTTCTGCCTAATGGAACCCAGCCCAAATATCTTTCATAGAACCGGACACAGAGCTACATCTTGTAAAAACTGATAACTCAAAAAAAATATGGAAATTATGGACAAGCTGTGCTCCAGCAGCCTGGACAGAGATCTCCAAATTAAACTGGCCAGATGCTGGCCATGCGTGAAGAAGTAGCTCATTTGGCTACTTGCACATGAGCCCTGGGTTGTGGGCAGTTTGGAATCCATTCCGTGCTTCAGTGTTCAGACCGTGTAGTGCTTTGCAAGCCCTTGGACACCTCCATTTGTGCAGCCTGGCCAAGTCCAGCAGAAAGCACTTTGCCAATCTCCAGGCTCTCTCTGCCCTCCCAACTATAGAGTGCTGGCCCATCCTCATTGTCCAATGCTCTTCCCGTGCCATTTGGCAGATTGGAAATATATGCAAGTACTCAAATCAGCAGTGTGAGTAGTTTACCTCTTCCTCCGCCTAACAAAGAGGGACTGGCAGGTCATTCCAAAGAAGGCTATGATGTGTGTAGGAAACCTTTTCTCCTATTGGAAAGCTTTTGCTTTTTCAAAAGAAAATTCTTAAATTAAGGACACTGAACTAAATTATAGGAGACACTGAAGGTGTCTCTTTTTGACTCTTTTGTCTCTTTTTGTCTCTTTGTGGCCGAGAAGGAGATGGTAGACTCAATTCATGTAGAGACACCTCCCTCATGATCACCTCTACTACTCAAGAAGAAATGATTATGGCTGACAGAAATGCCAAGTCTCGTGAGATGTCCATAGCCAGAGAAAGCTCTAAGTCTCATGCCCGTCCAAAATATAAGTGCAAAATTTGCTTCCATGGCTGAGCATGAGGCCATGAGACACTGCAGGTGTCTCCTATAGGGAGCTATAGGAAGGCGATTGATTAGCTACTGAAGACAGAATCATATCTCAAGGATCGCAGAGTCTCTTATGAACACAACCCTCCACCCCCCGAGAAAATTTTGAGTTTCAAGAGAAGTTAATTTCTTTAGCCTTAAAATGTTCTCCATGTTTAAATGGACATATAACATATAAGCCCCCCCACACACTTTTTTCCAGGATACACAAGCCTTATTAAAACAGATCTGATTCACTACTATGGAAATAAACATGACTCAATTCTATCTCTTAATGGAGTATTCCATATGAAAATGGCTTCAATAGGAATAACTACAACAAAATGGTATTATGACGATTTGTTCTTCCAGGTCAATCTTCTGGGTGGCAGAGTCGGTGGAAACTTCATTCACCCCTGTCTTTCTGGGAATGACTAAATATTCCCCAACAGGCTAGGCAGCAAATCGCAGACATCTGGCTACAGGATGGTTCTCAGATGAATTCAGCAAGTATTTACCAAGCTCCTTACTGTGCCCCAAGCCTGAGCTAGGCTAAGTCATGGTCAGAATAAAAGACAGAAGAGACCCACCTCTCCTAGCCTGGCCAGGCTGGATGGCCGGCTCAAGCTAGAGAGGAGGAAGAGCCAGGCTATGGGCAAATGCTCCTCCAAATTCTGCACACAGTTGGGCTTTGCAGTGTTTTTGCCCTTGGAATTTATTTCTCTAGATGAAAACTACCAATTGTTATCCAGAATATGAGGCAAGGCACATTGTAGACTTTTGGGGAAGGCCGCATTGAAAGAGGGAGGAATTTTAAAGCCAAGTCCAGAGGCAGAAGCAGGAGGAAAATTGAGATTGGGTGGGACCTGATCTGAATGGGCTTGCAGCCTAGGCATTAGAGAGAGGGAGAAAAACTGCAAGGGATTATCTGGCTGATGATGGCCAAGTAGAGAGAGCCCTTGGACCATTCAACTCAGTATCTTTCGTCTCTAGAAGGAAATTGCTCCAAGGTGATTATAGCAGGGCGTACCAGGCCTCTTCATTGTCAGGGTGGATGATTTCAATTGTGATAAAGAGCTTAAACCCCAGAGTAGATATGTTCGGGATTACATTCTGGCTCGAACATATACTCTTAAGCCCCTTCATCAGCAGCTATAAAGGAGGATAATAACCACAACACAACCCAGATAGGATGATGCTGGGAACCAGTGACATCACCGAAGCATGGGGCCTGGCTTAGGAGAAGAGATGACACTACCAGCAAAGGGGGGGAGATGCTATAAGAGAGAAAAACTGGAGGCTGTTGGATCAAATAAAGGTAACTAACCAGACAAGGCTCTCAGAGCATTTGACTTTCCCTAAAAGGCAGTAAAAACTAACATGATGAAGAGAAAGATGGAAAGGTTGGGTGTATGTGCCTGTAATTCTAGTACTTGGGAGGCTGAGACAGGAGAATTGCAGGTTCAGAGCTAGTCTTAGCAACTTAACGAGACCTTTGGCAACTTAGCGAGACCCCCTTTTAAAATTAAAAAGGCTGGGAATGTAGCTCAAAAGTAGAATGCCCCTGGGTTCAATCTCCAATAGCGCACACACACACACACACACACACACACACACACACACACAGGAAGATGACAGGGGATCAGAAGGGCAGCTTGGAAAGAGGACCCAGCATGAACAAAATAGGAAGTGATGAGCAAGCAAGACAGTTTGGAAAGCAGAGACAACAGGAGGCAGATGCTATAAGAGAGAAAAACTAGAGGCTGTTGGATCATAAATAAAGGTTACTCATGGAGCAAGCCTGGGAGAGGCTGAGCATTGAGCTGAGCAGAGGCTGGAGTTTGAAGGCACCAACTGACCTCTCCTCTTCTTGGGGGAAAGCAGGGGGACAGGAAAGATCTGCCTCCTGATCTCTCTAGTATTGGGGATAACTACCCACCATCATACTGAGGGAGAAGGCCCAGGAGATAGAATAACAAGGAATCTGTGGCAATTATCTGGGTCAGATGTAACAGGACTAGCTGAGGGCAGCGGAGTCCAGAAATAATTAAGAAGCAAAATTGGCTGAACTCAGAGGTGGGTTGGGTGTAGACTGTGGAGGGAGGAATGCAGGCCAGCCTTCTAGCTTGGGAGGCTCCTGGTGGAGCCAGGCTCTGACAGATCAAGCAGGAGCAAGGCAGGCAGGTTAAGGGAGGGCAGGTGGGAAGCTTGGATCTGGGCCTGTTGGGATGGACTGGTTTAAAGGACCAGAAGTGGGTGTCAGGAAGAAGTGTAAGGTGAGTGTGGTAACAGAGGATGAAGAGCCTGGCCAGGCAGACAGGGTACCCGACAAACAGGGCTGAAGTCTAGCCTGCTGAAGTATGTGTCTTGCCTTCTACCATCCTACCTGAGATGGAGATAGGGCTGCCTGCCCCCACTGGAGAGCATCAGGATGTTTCTATTCACTTGCAGATGATCCTGGTGCCATTGCAGCAGCTTCTTTACTGGTCCTCTCACCTCCCATTCCTGCACTTCAGTGGACTCTCCTCCTTCCTGTGCCTGCAGACTGACCTTTCCAAAAGGCTACCTAAACCAGGTTATTTTCTTGCTTAATAGACGTCAATGGCTCCCCATTGCCATCAGTAAGCAGGTGAATCTCTTTGGCACGATGGTTTAATAACTTTCTGCTCACATGGTGTCTACATGTTTGAGCAGAAAAGGAAATAGGAGCAGTGGCTCCCTGGATATTTTAGAATGGAGAGAGGTGGTCTCAGAATGCTTTGATATGCTACTATTCTTCAGGGTCTATTTTGTCAGGTAATACCTTAGCCCCATAAATTACCAAGCACCAGCATGTCATAGAATTTCAGGAACAGGCAGGCTTTTACAGAACAGATAAATTTGTGCATTAGACAAAGCCTTGATGGTATGGCCCCTGCCTCTGTCTGGGATCTTCTCTTGTGACACCCTACAGTCACTTCTCCGAGAAGTGTGTGTGAGCTGCAGGACTCTGGTCCTATCCTTTCTCATATCCTAGGACTTTTGTTTTTCTCTGTCCCTAATGCCCTTTCATCTTTTATCTTAATTTTTTATTTTACTTTCTTTCTTTTTAAGAATAAAAAGGGCCAGCCTTAGCAACTTAGCAAGACCTTGTTTCAAATTTTTTAAAAATGAAATAAAAAAGAGCCAGTTGTGACTTAATCCTCCCCCCCCACCTCTCTCTCTCTCAACATCCCAGAAGAGCCAGGCATGGTGATGCACACTTGTAATTCCAGTACTTGGGAGGCTGAGACAGTAGGATCACAGGTTCTCAGCTAGCCTCAGCTACTTAGTAAGGCCCTTCACAACTTAGTGAGACCCTGCTTCAAAAAAAATATAGGGCTTGGGGTGTAGATTGGAGGTAGAATATCCCTGGGTTCAACCCCTAGTTCTGCAAAAAAAAAAAAAGAACCTCCCAGAAACCTTCTGCAATGCCATGGCACCCCACACTCAAGCTTCCGTCCCTCTTTCCTATCACATCCTCACCATGCAGTTCTTGCTTTCTTCCTCTTGTCAGCAAGCTCCCTTAGACCAGGCTGCACTGTGTAACTCTTTACATCAGTGCTTTAGAGACTCAGTAATAGGCACCTACACAGGTACTTTCTGTGAATGCCCTTGACAAAGCCTGTTTTCTGTCATCAAGTTCATGTAGATACCACACAATTACCTGCTCACCCCTGTCTCCTCCAAAGAGTCAAGGAGGCCTGCCTTAGCATGGGCTTGTAAGCATGGAGACTTGTTAACACACCAAGGCAGGGAGTGACTGTAAGAAGAACATTTGCCAGCAAATGGCAAGAGTGAGTATATCAACTGGAGCCAGAAGCCTATGGGGAGAGGCACCACTTATTTATTTTATCTTGCTGTCTCTATTATTCTAAGAAGCTAGGGTAGAAAATGAATAGAAAACAGTTAAGTCATTCCCCAAAGAAAACTGTTTAATAACTTTTCTTTTAGACAGTATCTACATGGTTTTGAAACAATGGGCTGGAAAAGTAAAAAGTCAGTCAATCACCTAGCTCTTAAGACCTGGTAGGGATGACTTGGAATCTCCTAACACCGTCAGCATTTGCAATCCAATAGGTAACACCCTGGCCCTATAGAGACCCATGTACCAGGGAGTCCTGGCAATTTAGAATGAGAAAGAATCTTAGAGACCCCAGAATCCCACAGCTTCATTTCAAATATAAAAAAAAAAAAAATGAGTGTCCATGCACATTTTTAAGTATGCATGTGCTGCGTCCAATTAAGCACACATAGGAGCTAATAAGAAACCAGAGAGGAATTCGAGAAGGTCATGGGATTAAAAATGTGATGTCCCAGGATTTGGGGCAAGAAATCTTTCCCCCCACGGGAGGTTTGAGCCTAGTGGGATGCATATTGTTTAAGTGAGCAATCATAGGGGAGGCATAAGGAGTTCTTTACAAGAAAAGTGTTATAAGTGCTGGTGAGAGTGGGCAGCCCACCCAGGACACAAGAAGTCAGCCTGAGCCCCTCAGACATGGAAACCCATACACTGGCATTTCAGACACAAGTTACCCAGGTGAGGGGTGAGGGGCAGGGTAGCAAAGTGTCCTAGGAAAAAGAAATTGCACCTGTAGAAGCCTTGAGGTAGGGAAGGGATGCATGGCACATCTTTGAGCTAGCAAGTGGATCTGAAAAGCTGTACCGTGGATTTGGGAATAGGGCACAGAGTGCTGAGAAGGGAAAGGGAGAGAAGAGCGAATTCTGAAGTGCCTCGTGTGATAGGAGTCATGCACAGGAATGCTCAGGAATTCTGATCTTTTCCTGAGGCCTTGGGGAGAAACCGAAGGAGTGCAATATGATCAGATAATGTGCTGCTCACTGGCCACAGGATGGAGAACCAGCAGAAAGCTATAGACAGGAAAGAGGTGAACTGCAGTGAGGGCAGCAGGAACAGGGAAAAGAAAACAAAGGGGCTTGAGAAATATTCAATTTTTTTTGGTGGTACTGGGGTTCCTGGAAACCCTTCTACCGGGCTACACTCCTAGACACCTATTTTTTGTATTTTTGTTTGGAAATAGGGTCTTTTAAGCCAGCAAGGCTGGCTTCGAACCTGCGCGATCCTCCTGTCTCCTCCTCCCAAGCATGGGGATTACAAGCATGTGCCACCACACCCGGCTTGAGAAATATTTTAATATGCTTTTGTTGGTGCATTATAGTCTCATGTCATAATATAAATCATGTTGACAGTGATATATATGCACATAGATTTTTTTTTTTTTTGCAGTACTTGGGATGAAACCCTGGGGCATTATTTCTCTGAATTATAATACCCCCGACCCTATTTTTTTAATTCTTTTTGTTTTGTTTTATTTATTTTTTTGTTTTTTTTTTGTAATACTGGGGATGGAATCCAGGGGCTTTCTACCTCCAGGCTATATCCCTAGACCTATTTTTATATTTTATTTGGAAACAGGGTCTCACTAATTGCTGAAAGCCTCACTAAGTAGCTGAGGCTGGCTTCGAACCTGTGTGATCCTCCTGTCTCAGCCTCCTAAGCACTGGGATTACAAGTGTGCACCACCACGCCCGGCTCTTTATTCTTTGAAACAGGGTCTCACTAAGTTGCAGAGGGCCTCCCTCACTAAGTAACTGAGGCTGGTCGTGAATCTGCAATTCTCCCGTCTCAGCCTCCCAAGTACTAAGATTACAAGCATGCTCCACCATGCCCAGCCTAGCTCACAGATATTTTAAAGGTGGACTTGAGAACTCTTGGTTATTGGCTGATGCAGAAAGTTAAAAAGAGAATGAAGCCAGGTGTGGTGGCACATACCTGTAATCCCAGTACTTCGGAGGCTGAGATAGGAGGATCACACGTTTAAGGACACCCTCAGTAACTTAGGGAAGCCCTGAACACCTTAGTGAGATCCTGTCTCAAAGTAAAATATAAAATAGGTCTGGGGATGCAGCTCAGAAGTAGAATGCCCCTGAGTCCAATCCTCTGTTCCACACACAAAAAAACAAAAGAACAGAAAGAACCAAGGGTTATACCAGATTCTGCTTTGAATGACTAGGGCATGCCATTCACCAAGTGAAGATTACCCAGAAAGAGGAGGCACTGGTGTGGAGAAAGGACCTAGGGAGACACGTCCTCTAGTGAACACGTACTATCTGCCAGGCATTGAGATCAGCACCTTCTATGTTCTTTGCTCAGCTACTCACCACAACAGTATAAATCAGGTAATACTATGATGCTCAACTTAAAAATAAGATACAGAGGAATTCAGACGTATTGTCCCCAGTGAGTCACTACTAGTAAGCGGCTAAGCCAAGATTCAGACAGAGAGTTAGATAAAAATCAGCAAGTACTATTAGGTTAGGAATGCTAACTAGACACACAAGTCAGACAGTAGCCAAAGCCTAGACTGCAGAGGAGACGTTTGCCCTGTTACCCAGAGACCAAGGGAAGCAAGGATTTGGAGAAGGAGGGGATGATGGCAATGAAATATTGCCAAGAGATTAAGATAAGCATTGAGAATAGATTATTGGATGTGGCAGCCTGGAGGTTATTGATCTCATCAAAGGTGGAATCAATAAAGTGAAGAGGACAAAAGACTTTTGAGGTGGGCTCAAAGAAAGTTGGAGGGAAGGAAACCGAGTCAGTGCACACAAACTCAAAGAGCTTTTCCATAAAGTGGATCAAAAACTTGGACAGTACAGAGAAACCTGGGGTCAAAGGAGATTGCATTTATAAGATGGAAATCTAATTGGTATCTCGGCATGCTTGCATAAAGAGGGGCATGAGTCAATAGAGGTGATAATTTTAATTTTATAGGGGAAAAGAGGAGAACCTGTCTGAGAAAAACTCTTGAGGAAGCCAATATGTAGGTGAAATGGTCGGTTATAGAGCGGTGCAAGAGTGACCGCGTCCATTGTTATATCGGACAAAGCACGTAGACTCAACCGCAAATAAGCTGAGGAAGTTCCAGTAGGAAATCAAAGCAGCTTCTTCTTATTTCTTTGATTTTTTTTCTCAGTCAAAGAAGAAGCAAAAGTCAAGAGTCAGGAGATGCTGGGGGTTTGAAAGAAACAGAGAAATGCAAAATAGTTGTTTAGAGCCGGAGACCCACTGGTGATCCGTGACAATAAATTTTAAATGAGACCTGATGTGTTTCTTCAGCTATGTCTAAATGCAGGTGTGGAATGGTTGGGGAGTTGGCTTTAAGCAACAGGATTAGGTATTGTGTGTTTATTTCAGGAAAGCCCAATAAAAAGAAAGAAAAGTAAGGGCGTATACAGGAGAGAGACCATGATAATGAAACAGAAGTTTTGAAAGTAGAGAAGAAGAGATGCTGGGTGGTAAAATGGGTCAGGTCGGGTATTAGGGATCCCAATAAATACAAGAAGTGCTGGAGGGGGGCACTGCAGGAATCCAGTTGGGAAGCCAGCTAGCTGGCAGTACTCAGAGCTTGCTTTGCTTCAAGTTATGGCTTGGGGTCACAGTTGTTAATAAGGACAAGGACTTAGGTGTGCCCATGGGAAAGGGTGACGGACGTGGAGGGGAAGAAAGTCTCATTGGAGATGAGGCAGTTACACAACTGAGAGGTCAGGAAGGGGGATGACTCATCTCTATGAATGCTGAAGTTGTAAAGAATGGTGGTAAAAGTAGCAGAGGAGAGAAATACAGCGAGCCCGATACTGAGATATTTGATGACCAATGGCCAGAGGAGAGTAAAAGGAGAGTGCACAATTGCAACACACAGGGTTAGAGGTATAGAATCCAGTGATGCACAAGTCAAACAAACTGGGGTGGAGGCTTAGGAGAAAGGGAGAAATGGCCAGAAGGGCATGCCAGGGAGCAGCAAGGAGGGCCCTACCTCAAGTCTAGGCTCTGCACTTGAGAAGGCTGCCATGTGAACCGTGTCCCGAAGGAGCAGAGAGTAAAGCGGCCATGAGAGCAGGAAGAGGGATTGTTAAAGAGAAGAGACATATGCATTTTAGGAGGCAAAGGAAGTAGGGAGATTGAGCCACAAAGATTATATAGAACTATGTGGATGGGTGAAGAGTTCCCCTGGCAGAGGCCCACCGGGATTGAGGGCTTGATGGGAACCATCCTGCTGGTCCCTCAGGACTGCTGGGTCCTAAGCTTTTTTAGAATGTACTGACTTGACATGCCTGCAGAGCATCTGGAACATGAGCTAAGGGTCTAAGACTGGGAAGAGGGCAGAGGTGGAGATACAAATCTGGGAGCTTGGGGAAGGCTGTTACAGTCATGGGCATGCATGAGGCCAGCCAAGGACAGGTCCCCTATGAGATGATGCAGGATCTGGCAGAGAATTCTCAGTGATACCAACACCAAAAGGTGAGAGAGAGGGGGAAAGCTACACGGGAGACTAAAGGAGCATCCGAGGCAATAGAGGCAGGCTCAAAACACACAGGGCTGTGTGGGCTATGGGAGGAGGACCCTGCAGATGCTGCAGAAGAGTCAGCTAAGGTAAGGGATGGAGCTTTTCCACTGTATTTTGTAATCATGAGGAACTGGTGTTCTGGACACCGCAGCTCCACACGAGAGGAGGCCGGGCTGTAATGGATCGGAGCGCGCGTGGGAAGTGGGGAGTGGGGCACCCCCATCCTGTGCTCTATCTCTGAGCTCAATCTCTCCCGACCTCCATTTTTCAACCAGAAGTAGAAGGATGAATACCATCCTCATAGCATTGCTGTGATTAAGTAAAATTAAGTAAAGCAGAGTATACGTAAGAAATAGTTAAGTGTGTCATACATAGCAATCATGAGCTGGGTGTGGTGGCATACGCCTGTACTTGGAGTACTCGGGAGATTAAGATAGGAGGATCTAGATTCGAGGCCAGACTTAGCAACGTAGTGAAGCCCTGTTTCCAAATAAAAAGAGATGAAGGTATAACTCGAAAGTAAAACGATCGAGTACCAAAAAAATAAGTAAGTAAATAAAGAAATAAATAAATAACAAACAGCAATGATGGCAAACATATCATATATTTTTTGTGGCTGTTTGCCTACAAAGGATTTGAAAAGTAAGATGTAAGCAAGATTGGATGTGAAGTGTGTAGATTTATTCTTTGCTTTTTGACAGGGAATGGATTTGCCGGAGAACCTTTAGAGACTGGAAATACAGCCGTAAAAAGCAAAGACAACTGTCCCTTGTCAAAATGAACCCACGACCTTGGCTGCATGGGTTCCTGTTGGAAGGAATGAGGTCGACTTGCAAATCCTCAAATACGCTTGGAAAAACCACAAGGGTTCCCATAAAGTGTGGCTGTTGAGAAACTCAAGAATTGCCATCCACAGCTTCAATGGGCCTTATCACTCCAGTCATAATATGCTTCCTGGAATGAAATGTCGTTGATTATACAGCCAGGCTATGATTTTCTGATTTGTGCAACAATATCTCTCTGGAAGGCAGATAGATTGTCATGCACTGAATTCCTAATCCAATGCCTAATTTTGTCCAAGCTACTGCAAATCTTGATGTGTTACCTGAAGGGAAATCTTCGATTTCTAAAAAACGAATATTATAGAGCTTTCTATGACCCAAAGAGACTTGTGCAGCAGGCACAGCCGCATGGTATGGATTTTTGCCAGCCACATTAAGATGCTGAATATAGAATACGGCCAGTGTTGATCTGGACCAACTGTTAGCAGTGTCTGGTGGCCCTTCACCTGCAGAAAATTTGACTGTGAAAGTCAGAATTAGCCTCAGAATCTACTCTTTAAAAAGTAAAGTGTAAAACTGGGCGTGGTGGCGCATGCTTGTAATCCCAGCATTTGGGAGGCTGAGACAGGAGGATCGTGGTTCGCAGATAGCCTCAGCTACTTAGTGAGGGCCTTTGCAACTTAGCGAGACTCTGTTTCAAAGTAAAGAATAAAATATAGGGCAGGGGGTGTAGCTCGGAGATCAAATGTCTGTGGGTTCTATCCCCAGACCTGCAAAAAAATTAATAATAATAAAATTAAAGTGTAGCCAGCTGTAGTGGCTATGCCTGTAACCCAAGGACTTGGGAGGCCAAGGTAGGAGGATCATAGATTAGAAGCCAACCTCAGCAATTTAGTGAGACTATCAACAGCTAAATGAGATCCTGTGTCAAAATAAAAAATAAAAAGGGCTAAGGGTGGAGCTCGGAGGTAGAACACCCCTGGATTCAATCCCCAGTACCAAAAGAAAAAATGTGTAGGTGGTTTATTATGAATGCAAATGTCACTGGGGTACTTTTGGTCTATAAAGGGTTTGTAGGAAAATTATCTAAACTTTAGCTGTCTTCAGGGCTGGGAGGAGAGGAAGGGCTGACTTGGAGAACCATGAAGGCAGCTTCAAGACATGGTTGCATGAGTTTGTATTAAGATGACAATTTTGGGTGAGTGCCTATTGTTTGAATACTTGAGAATGCTGAAGATTAATCACTGCTTCCTGGAAGGTTTCCTAACTGCATATGGTTCTGTTTCATAGAAAACATAAATAAGGTCAGCTGAGCAAACTTCCTATTGTAAGTAGCCCATTCATTTGTGGAATGTGTCATTGAATTCCTGCTGAACACATCACACTACATTGGACGCTATACGGAGACAAGGTGTGGAATGAGATGTCTGTTCTCCCCTCCAAAGTCTAAAAAGCTCAGGGGAAAGTTGTAATAGCAATAATTCACTACCACAAATTTCCAATTTAGTTAAGATTCTGCCGTCTGATGTGGCGGAAACATATTCAAAATAGGTCTGACCTATTCAAATTAACACCAGCGACAGCCACGAGTCAAGGAGTATTTGCTCTAAAGACATAATCAGGACTCAAGGGCTTCCATGAAGGAAGAGAAGGTGGGCTCTCTAAGGACCAGCACAAGAGACTAGCAGGGCTCTCCTCAGCTTGCCTTTCCCCCAATTCTCTCTCTTGGCAGTATCTTCTCCTACTCAGGCCACAAGGCTGCCCCCAACGCCTTGCCTCCAGCCACACCTTGAAACCAGTACTTCACAGTCTGGGCCCAAAGCAGGATTCTCAGGACAGGGAATGGACACAGTCTGGCTGGCTACCCATCCGCATCCGATTGATGGTGAGGAGAATGCATGGAATGGGTCACGTGGCATAAACCACTCCAGTAACTTCTCCTTCCCTGCAGGTTGCCGGTGTGGTCCCAGGAGCTCCAAGGACAAGTGATTTGACCTCCACAAGAGAATAAAATCTCTCTTGATTGAGATGTTCCTGTAAGATTTTCTTCCTGAAGGAAGGGACTTTGAGCAGTGCCATCCAGGACCACAGGTTCTGACTTTGAGACAAGTGGAAGGGCTTTTTAACTGAAGGGGAAGCACCGACTGGTAAAGATAGATGGCAGGGAGAGGCCTTAAACGCCACAGCTAGTAGGTGTAGCTTTTATTCTTGTGTGTGTGTGTGTGTGTGTGTGTGTGTGTGTGTGTGTGTGTGTGTTATATTGGGGATGGAACCCCGGGGCATTCTACCTCTGAACTCCATCCCTGGTCCTTTTTATCTTTTTATTTTGAAATGGGGTCTCGCTAAGTTGCTCGGGGGCTTGCTGTATTGCTGAGGCAGGCTTTGCATCTGCAATTCCTCCTATCTCAGCCTTCTAAGTACTGGGATTATAGGTGTGTACCACTGTGCCCAGCTTAGCTTTTACTTTTCAAGAAGGACTAACATGATTATATGCAAGCTTCTAATTTCTGCGATGAAATAAACTTTTAAAAGGCTAAAACTAACTAGGCATAGTGGTGGTGGTGCACACCTGCAATCTCAGTACTCAGGAGGCTAAGACAGGAGGATTACACATTCGAGGCCAGTCTCAGCAAGTATTAATACTCTAAAAAGCCTGGTGAGGCCTTGTTTCAAACAAAAGATTAAGAAGCCTGGGGGCGGGGGGGGGCGCGGGTATAGCTTGGAGCTAAAATGCTCTTAGATTCAATTCTTGGTACCACGTGGGAAAAAAACAAAAAAAAAAAGAGGCTGAAACCAGAGGGTGGCTTTGCAAAGTACCCAACTTGACACTGCTCTGCAGCCTTCTCTGGGGGGAGCAAACATCTTAAGGACAGAGTCGGCAGGAGCAGACTGCTCGCCATGACTCAAGGTGCCTTACACAGTGCATTCCTCTGAGATGACCAAGCCGTGCCAAGCCTGCTGCAGAGAGGGCTCCTAGTGTCCATGGCTGTCCCAGAAGGAGAGCATCCTCAAATCCCTTCTCCCTGGGAGCAGCTTCTAAGACAGCAAGCCCGGCAGAGGGGACAGGAAGTTGCAACCCCAGTGCTATCTCTCCAGCCTATCATTCCAGAAGGATGGATCATATACACCACAGGTATATGAGGGCAGAGGCCAAGAAGAGACTGTGAACAGCCTCCAGGCCAAAGCAAGAACCTGAGCTATGGCTCCACAGCTGGGCCAGGGGCAGGTACTCAAGACTCCTTGTCTAGTGCTCCTTATACGAGGTCCACTGTCTCCATGGCCCAGCCTTGGCGGCACTCACCTCCTGAGGCAAAGTGGGTGCTTGATGACAATGGGGACCGAGAGCTGTAGGATGCAACCCTTGCTTTGGTTTTTGCTATTCACTCCCCATTTGCTCTCCCAGTTTCCATCTCAGCGAGGGCTCCTGCCTTCATTCCTTTCTCTTCTTTTTCCCTTCCTTCACTCCTCCATTCATCAAATATTTATTGTACGCTGAGTCGGGCACTGCATGAAGATCATAGGGTTAAGACAGATGACTGCTCTAATCGTGGAGACCTTAGGCAACGAGGACTAAAAGACACACAGGCAGCAAGTAGTTCAACAGGCAAAAGTGAGTTCGAGTAGTCTGGGCAAGCTATAAGAGAAGGGACAGTGTCTACCTTAGGCGATCTTGCACTAGCAAACTGTCCCTCCATTCTCCCTGAGGAAGTGATCCTCAGGAGACACCTAACAGATATATTGTCCATGGAAAGGCTCAAGACAGAGAGACAGAGTGTGCAGTGGTCCTGAGAGCAACAGGGGATGGGTGTGTGGAGGTGCAGCCCCATGACCGAGAGTGTCGAAGCAGTTCATGTAGGCCTGGTAAGCTGTAACGGGCGCTGGATTTTGTGAAGAGTGAAATAGGAAAACCCTAACAGGTTCTAAGCAGGGGCAGGTTATGAAACAATTTATTTATCTGGAAGGGCCTTCTGGAAAATGTATGATGAATGAATGGGAGAGGTCCAAATCAAAACAGGAAAACCAGTTTAAGAGGCTGCTACTGTGATCCAGGGGTCAGCCAGTCCTGGCCAGACCAGGATGGAGATGTGAAGAGCAAAATACTTGGGCAGATCAAGGTACAACTTCCCAGAGGAAGTGGTACCCTATGATGGGAGCTGATGGAAAGGGGAGGATTGGAGC
>NC_137790.1:131634071-131706571 GCF_963383645.1 Muscardinus avellanarius
CAATTGATTCTCTTATAGTTTTGGAAATTAAAAGTCCAAAGTGGATGCCACTGGACTATCATCAAGGTGTTGGCAGGGCTATGCTCCTTCCTGGAGGCCCCAGAAATTTTTTTTAGCTCTTGGAGGTCACTTACATTCCTGGCTCTTATCCTTCTCCTCCATCTTCAAAGCCACCAATGTTGGACCTCACTTTTCTTTTCACTGCAATTACATCTCCTTTGAACTCTCTTCTTCTTCAACCTCCTCTGGCCACTTTGAAGACTCCATGGTTACACTGAGCCCATCCATGATAATATAGGCATAATCTATTTTAAGGTCAGATGATTAGTAGCTTTAGTTCAATCTCCAGTCTTAAATTCCTTGACCATGTTAACATATCTGCAGATTCCTAGAACTGGGACATGGATATCTGTGGGAGACTATTATATTTTGCCTACCACAAAAAGGGATGTTCTTTATCTAATATAACACATTGGTGTAAAACATATGAATAAACTTACATTTGATGGAAATTTATTGACCTTTCCCCCTAAGGGAACAGTTTAAATATTTCTTTTCTCACCATTTCTGTTAAACCTTGTGTTGAAAATTCTATGCAGTATAATAAGGCAAGAAAAATAAAAAGGATGTAAGTTGAAAAGGAAGAAGAAAAACTGTCTTTATTCACAAATTACATAATTTTGTATATTAAAATGTTATAGGCTCCTAGGTTTAATAAGTGACTTGTTTGAGGGATATGAGATCAATATTAAAAATTAATTTTATATTAGCGATTAGAAAATAAAATAGTATTAAATAAATCAAATACTTAGGATGACTCTAACAAAAGTCATGTAAGTAAACGCTAGAACCAGAAACTTTCTTGAGTCAAATAAAACATTAATGTCTTTGTGATCATGAGTGGGTAAAGATTTATAACTCATAATTCAACAAGAATGAACTATAATAATAAAAATGATAAATATCTACAAAATTAAAAGTTTCTGCTGATTGAAAGGTACTACTAAGAAAATGGAAAGACAAGCTAAAAACTGTTTAATATTCTTATTTAACAAAAGACTCATATTCAACAGACTGAAGAGGAAAGGGAATACTAAGAACTCTTGTAAGTCAATCATGAAAAATAAAAACAATAAAAAAAATCCAGAGTCACTTTGAAAGAGATTAGCCAAAAATCACATGCACAGGTTCAATATCATTAGTCATCAGAAAAATGCAAACAATATCCACCATGAGACTCATTTCACACCCACTAAAAATAGCTTCTTCCTAAAATACAATACCAAATTTTGTCCAGGCTGCAGAGCCACTGGAACTCTCAGACATTGCTGATATAATGTAAACTGCTACATGATTTTAAAGAGTAGCTTGGCAGTTAAATAACTTAAATATAACCATGCCCCAAGACCCAGCAATCTGCTTTCTAGATATCAATCAAAGGGAAATAAAACATAAAACATATGTCCACAAAGACTTCAAGAATATTGTTTATAATAACCTTTAATGTAACACTGAAAAAGTGGGAGCAATGTAAATGTCTATCAACAGGCATACAAATGCAAAGGAAAACCTATCTAGCAAAACCAGAAAGTGAAATGATAATACTTATAACAATGGTGATAAATATTTAAAAAAAACACTGTATCTAAAAAATTATGGAATGTCTATGCCCGTTTATATGAGGTCCTAAATCAGGCAAAACCAACCTATGAACTGGTAAACAGAAAATGATTATGGTGGGGGAGAGATTGACAAGAGTTCACAATAAAAATTTCTGGGGTGATAAAAAATGTTTTATATTTTAAGATTGTAGCAGTCAACTATGGATTTTTATATTTCCCCAAAAAATATCAAGATATAATTTGAAACATAAACATGGAAAGATAATAAATTTTTAGATTATTGAACTTGAAACTATATATAACTTTTGATGTATGCAAATTATATCTCAATAATTTCTATGGCTAAAATGTAAGTCTATAGTTAAAAAATATAAAATGAGAAACTTTCTTTATTAGATAATAAAATATACTATAAAGTGATAGTAATAAAAACAGTCTAGTATTGGTCTACAAAGAGAATACAGATCACTAGAAAGTTGAATGGAATAGAGAATCAAAACAGAGCCATTATTATACTTATTATATGTTAAAATGGCACCTCAAATCAAAGAAAATATTTTAATAACATGAATAAAACTGGAGTACATGAAAATAAAGCTGGATTTCTGCCTAATATTACTGTATTCCAAATAGATGCAAGATCTAAATATGCAAGATAAACTTCTGGTGATCAAGACAAAATATTATTATTATTATTTTTTTTTTGTGTGGTACTGGGGTTCCTGGAAGCCCTTCTATCTCTGGGCTACACTCCCAGACCTATTTTTACATTTTTCTAAACAGGGTCTCCTATGCCAGCGCATGCGCCTGGCTTCGAACCTGCGTGATCCTCCTGTCGCTGCCTCCCAAGTGCGGGGATTACAAGCGTGCGCCACCACGCCCGGCTCAAAATAGAGAAGAATACACTGCAACAGAGAAGTAGGAAAGAACTTCTAAAATACTTCAAAGCATAAAAATACAGTAGGAAATAGGTGAGTTCTGTCATATAAAAATAAAATCATTTTCAATTCAATTAAAGACATTTGGAAAGTGTTAATAGATGAAATAATGAAAGAATGTATTTGTAGCATTTAATATCAATAAGAAATTATTATCTAAAAGTGTTAAGAAACTCTTGTAAGTCAAAATGAAAATAATTGGCAACTCAAATTGAAAATAATAAAAAGCTATTATTTAACAATGTATAGAAAAAACTCAGAGGGCTAACAAGTATATAAAAAGATGCTCAAACTCTTTAGTAATCAAAGAAATGCTAATTACATAACAAAGAGCTTAGAACTTATTAGACTGGTAAAATTGGAAAGGGGGGGAAAAGATAATTCTAAGTGCTGGAAGGAAGAGAGAGGGCATGGAAATTTCCATGTGCTCCTGGGTGGGAGTGGTGCAGCCATTCTGAAAAGCAGTCTGGTAGCTGTCAGTAAAATCAGGTACACAAATAACTGCGATATAACTACTCTGTGCCTTGGGTGTATACCCCAAGAAACTTCCACACAGGTCCAAGAGGTACAGGTATGAAGATACTGAGATGTTTCACATTGCAAGGTGTTGGGTTTCTAGGTAAATCATGGTGGATGCTCACCATGGTGTAGGGAGGATCTAGTCAGCAGTTAGCAGCACTGGATCCAGTATGTATGTGGCATCGAGCATGGATCTGAAAACACAACACTCAGCAAAATAAGTAAAAGAATAAAATACACGATGTGATGCCATTTGGGTAAATTTAAAATATAAGCACACACAATACCAACATGCCATTTGCAAAAGGATGCACATTATACCCTTTTAAAAGTTTGACAAAGGAGGGGGAATAGAAATAGAGAATGGAGAAATGAAATCCAAGAGGGATCTTATGTGGACCAGCGGTGATCATGAGGCACACTGATGAGAAGGATTCATTGGACCCTCTGAACCCGAGACTTAACAGCTAGTTGTAAAAGTTCCCTCGCAGATGAAAGAGGACAGCTACCCAGAGAGGAGAACATGGGCTGTGAAGTCACTAGGTTTGTGAGGGGTCACAGGGCCCCAAGTGATTACAAAGAAAGTAGGCTCATCTCATTCTCGGTATTTTTTGAAAGAAGAAATTAAAGTTTAGAGGAGCTAAACAACTCACCCAAGGTCACAGTTGGAGAGGAGCTGTGCCAAAATTCAGACTCAATATCAAAATGAGTCATCATTTGACTGCCACCACCCTGGCCCAAGCCAACACTATCTCTCATCTGGATCTTTGCCACGGCTTCCTGGCTTGACTCCCTCCCCATCATGTCCCTACCGACCATTCTCACAGCAGCCAGACCATCCCCTTAGATGGGTGAATTAGACCTTGTCCCTTCCCAGCTCAAAATCCTTCAAGGCTGTCCGCTCCCCTAACATTCAAAATCAATTCCAAATGCTTACGTGTCCTGCAAGCCCCAGATGCCTGGCCCCCGGCTCCCGTCCCTGATCCTGCTCCATCTGGCTCATTCAGCTCAGCCATATTGAACTTCTTGCTGTTTATTAAGCACTCCCAGAACATTCCAACCTCAGGGCCCTGGCACTAGCCTTATCCTCTATTTCCAAGTGGTTTCTCTATTACTTAACTCAGGTCTCTGCATGAATATTAACTCCTACAGAAAGGCTTCCCTGCCCACCTTATCTCTAATGCACCATCTTAATACCAGTCATTTTTAATCCCTTGCCTTGCGTTGTTTCTAACATTTATCCCTACCCAACAGCATATTGTCTACATTTTTATTTGTTTGTTTGGTTTTTGTCTCCCACATTAGAACAAAGGCAAGACACCACTATTATGTGTATGCTCTGCACAACACCTGGCTCAGAGTGCCCTCTTTCATTGGATATAGATGAATATTTGGATGTCTGAACCCAAACCCTAGGTTCTTTTCTCTATGACACCATGCTGGCTCCCAAATAGAACTGGGGAGAGGGAGCAGGCGGCCGGTGGGGCATGTGGTAAAGGTAAAACTTTACCCTTGACTAAGTGTTTCAGTTGACATTTTCACTGCTGAACTCAAAAACACCTGACCACCACAGCTTAGAAGAAGGAAGAGTTATTTGCTCACAGTTCTGGAGATTTCAGGGGTTTAGTTCATGTTAGGCTAGATAAAGTCTGCAGAGCTCAGGGAATGGGATCACAGAGTAAAAAGAGAGAGGGAGGGAGGGAGAGAGAGAGAAAGAAAGAGAGAGAGAGAGAGAGCATGCAAGGGCCCTGCTCTCTTATCATTGAGGCCAAAAGCAAGAGAGAGACCAAGTTGAAGGAAGATCATGTCTAATATCCCAAGGCAATACCCCTAAAAATTATTTCTCAGCAAACAAGCCCCATTTCGAACATGGCTGTCTTACTTCCATGAGGAGTACAGGGACATTCAGAATCCAGACTAGCTAGGAAACAGGTGTATGGGTCAGAGAGAGGAAATTCCAGAATTGGATAGAAATAGGAGAAAGAACTGGCAAGCATAAATATTTAATTGCCAAGAATATCTGCTCTTTCTGTTTCTGCCTCCGTAAAAGATACAGACCAAACTGACCAACCAGTTTCCCCAGCCCAGATCAGCCATGGTCCCTGAACCTGTTCTCATGAGCTTCATGGGAAAGAGACACAGCTGCCTGTACAAAACATTTTTCTTAAGTCTAATGACCATCACAACAAGGAATCCACCCTTACTATAAGCATAATTTCTTTTGCTGCACTTTTAGGCCATTTTCTCCAAGAAATGTACTAGAAAATTGAGAAATAAAGGGGTAAAGTGCTGTGGAAATATAACACATTTACACAACTCAAATAGGAGATTCCCTCCGGATTGTAATTATACCTCTCTTGTTAATCTCAGCTAGCTCTCAGAATCTAGCTCCTAGGGCTGAGCTTGGCAATCAGCTTCCATAAAAAAACGCCACCTACTGTTTGTCTCTCCTAAGAGACACTATTGACAGTATCGTTAAGAGGAGAGATTCCTTGGTGGGAAGGAGAACAGATAATTTCTCAAAAATGTATTGCCCTTCTGCTAAAAGCACATCCACTATCCATTTTCAGCCCCACTAAGTGGTGGTATGAGGAACCCTGGGGGCACTGTGGCCTGGCCATAAAACCCACCTGGCCTGCAAAAGGAGATTAGGCTGCTTTACTTCCTGCAGTCCTAAAATCCATCCTCCCGGAGTCACTGCTCTGAGCTAAGCATCAGTCCTTCAGGTCCTACATCCAGAATAGCAACAGCCAAAGATGAGCCTCAGGGTAATGAGCATTTGTTGCTTTTCCTGTATGAATTAATTCAGTTGCCTCTCTTCTAGTAACCGAGGCCCTCCCATGCACAAGTATCCTGGGTTTCCTGCAGTAGCTACCATCCATCATATGAGTGTTTGCTGCCATATGCTGCATAGCAAACTGTCCCAAAACTTAAGTGTTTGCAGAAACAAGCATTTGTTACTTGCATGGTTAAGATCTGCCATGGTTGATCTTGTCTGGGCTTGCTCTCATTTTAGGGGGTCTTTTGGCTATTTTCTAATACAGGATGATCTCTCTTAGGGCAACTGGTTTGATTTGACTCTGGTCTTTTTATTTGTCTTATGCCTAGATATGTTCTCACACCAATGGCAGAGTTAAAAGTGAGGATGTAGCCCAGCGTGGTGGCGCAAGCTTGTAATTCCCACGCTTGGGAGGTGGAGAAAGGCGGATCGCACAGGTTCAAAGCCAGCCTTGCTGGCTTAAGAGACCTTGTTTCCAAATAAAAATATAAAAAATAGGTGTCTGGGAGTGGAGCCTGGAGGTAGAAGGGTTTCCAGGAACCCCAGTATCACCACCACAAAAAAAAAGATGAGGATGTAAAAACAGTCTCTTGAAGTCTAGGCTCAGAAATGGCACACCATCACTTCTGCTCTTTCTACTGGCTGAAAGCAAGTCACATGACCCACTCCACAGACAGAGCAGGAAAGTTTCACAATGCACCATGCTATCTGAGAGATGCTGGAGGGACTGCCTGCCCTCCTCTAGAGTGTGCCTGTGACTCAGGACCAGCCAATCAATGGTCCACTGGTCCGTCTATAGACAGCCATTGTCTCAGCTATTGTTCAAGTAAAAGAGAGTCACACAGTGAAATTTTACTTGGCCATAAAGAAGAACAAGATAATGTCATTAGCAAGAAAATAGATGAACTACAGAATCTTACGCTGAGATCAATCAGTCTCAAAAAATCAAAGGTCATATGTCTTCTCTCATATGTAGAAGTTAAAGAGAAAAGAGGAATCAAAAGAAACTTCAAATAAATGAGATATTTCATTAGAATAGTGGACGGGGATTGGGGGAGGAAGGTAAGGGGAAAGAGTCTTAAGGAAGGAAACTATTCAAATAACGCTACGTACATATGTGAAATTATCAGTATCATTCCCTAAAACATGTACAAGGAGGGGAGCAAGCAGGGTGGAGGAGGGAACAGGGTGAGACCCGGAGGGAAACGCATCAAGTGCTTGCACATGTATGTTTCTATCACCGAACCTCGTTATGATTTATAATTACCATGCACCAATAAAATTATATTAAAAATATGTATGCCTCACAAAACTGTGAAGAGAAAGAAAATAGACTCACATTTGGGACTTCTATTTTGTCACTTACTTTTTAGTGTTACTCTAGAGATTACAACATACATCCATGACTTATTTTAGCCTAATATTAATTTGTACTTCTGCCAATCCTAAAAATACAAAGAACATAGAATACTTTAACTCTATATACTCCAGCTTGCTTCTGTGTCATTATTGTCTAATACTTTATATATTTTAAATCCATAAGTCATCATTTAATACAGTCAAGATTCATTTACATTCACCTACATGCAGATGGTCCCTGAATTATAGTGGTTCAAATCATAATCTTTCAACTCTACCATGATGGAAAAACAAAACATATTTAGCAGAAGCCACACCTCTAATTCTAAATGTTGATCCTTCCCCAGGCTAACAATATATGAAATAATGCTTTCTTGCAATGGTGGGCAGTGGCTGCCAGCTTCAGGCATGAGTCAGATAGATCATCCCAAGGATAGACACATGGTACACTACAGTGCACTGTGTTGCTAAGCCATGAGGTCCAGTAAGCTACATGTATTAAATGCATTTCCAACTTATGATAGGTTAATTGAGACTTAATGTCATAGTAGATTGAGTAGCATCTGTATATATTCTCTGTATATATTACATCAGTATATATAATATATTATATATATTATATATGTATATAACATATATTACATCTGTATATATCACATCAGTAATTCTTATCAATCTGCTTTTAAGTTCACTTTTCTCTGTTGTCTCTAGTCTGTTGTTAAATCCATCCATGTATTTTTAATATCAGATTGATATTCAGAACTATTTAATTATTACTCCAAAGATTATAACATGCATCCACAACTTTTAGATCTAGATTTCTATTTTAAGGCATACCCTGGACATGAATCATATGACACGAAGACTCTGGATTCTGTTACATTTGTCTAAAAAAAAAAAAAAGCCTGTGTTTTTGTTTCAGCTAGTAACTGGTTTAGATTTAAACTAAAACCTCTCTTTTGGGTAGCTCTAATCTCATTTATTCTTTTATTTTTAGTGGTGCTGCTTTTTCTATTGTTAGTTCTCAGTTTTCTATTTTGTACTTTTTATGGTTTCTACTTCCCTTTGAGCATGATGGCATATTTTTATTTTACCTCTGTGCCTAGAATGTACACGTTTAGGGGTTCTGAGCAAAATCTTGGAGTGGTGACTAGACCTCTGTCCCATCTTGGATTCTGGATTCATATTGCTGTCCCCCACATCCATTCTCACGAGTTATACTGAAGCTCTACTGACCCCTACCTTTGTTTGGTCTTTCAAGTCAGCATACACCTCTGGTAGAAAAACAGTGTCAGATATCAGGCTTACTTCCCTGGAATTCTCATTTCTGTACCATCTTGGACCCTGAAGTCATCCCTGACTTAGTACCTTTGCAACACCTTCAAAGAAGGATTTTTAAATATATGTTTTGCGCATCTTTCTAACTTGATTTTGATTAAATAAAAATGTTATTCACGAGAAAGCGCTAAGCTGCATTGAAAGAGCTGAGCATCTAAAGTTCTCTTTTCTTCTGACTTGAAGTTGTGAGGACATAAACCCAGAGCCTTTGGAAGCTGTTCGGGCCAACCTAAGGATAGAGACTTCCTAAGAATGATCTTACTCGTTAGACTGCAAACTGATGGCTCTTAGGCATAATATGGACACAGGATAGCTAATAGAAACATTCAGTTGATATTTTATGGATGGATAAACGAATGACCAGTCAAACCTCTTTACTCATCAACCTCACCAGGAGATGAGAGACGGGACGGAAAGGGTGAAAATACACGTGTAGCGAGTGGGCGGTCTGAGGCACCACATGATGGGTGAGTGATGCTGAGACAGTCCTCTGCAACGTGGGAAGACAGCATCTGCTGTTGGCACACTGCACCTCTTTATTTGGCCACTTGCCCTGTCTCTCCTCCCTCAAGAATGACCTTTATGCTGAAATGAGTAGCGGGGGAATCAGTTGGCTCACATCTTTTTTCTTTTAATATATATTTTTTATTGGTACGTTCTATTCATACATCATAGTGGGGTAATAAAAAAAAAGACTTGTGTAGACATACATGCACACATCACCCAGTCAGCCCCCATTCAGTCCCCACCCCCTCCCCACCCTAACCCTCCCTCCCATGCTTGGCTTAGTGATTGATATCAATACGTTTGTCTAAATACACCATGTGTCTCCCTCCCCTCAGTCAGATTGCCTTATTTGCTCCTCTATAGGTTCTCCTTTTTGCCTGGGGCTCCTCCTGTGACCATTTCCCCTTAGCTTTCACATATTAGGGAAAGCATCCAATTTCTTACTTTTTGCAACTGACTAATCTCACTTAGCATCATGTCCTCCAGTTCCATCCATTTCCCTGAAAATGCTGTAATTGTATTTTTTTAATGGCTGAGTAAAACTCCATTGTGCACATATCCCACAGTTCTGTAATTCATTCATCCGTTGATGGACGTCTTGGTTGGTTCCATAGTTTGGCAATGGTGAGTTGAGCAGCTATGAACATAGATACACAAGGATGAATTTGATAGTTTGGTTTGCTTTCTTTTGGATAGATACCGAGAAGTGGTACTGCTGGGTCAAATGGTAGATTTGTTCCCATTCTTCTGAGGATCCTCCTTACTGTTTTCCAAAGTGGTTGCACTAATTTGCAATCCCACCAACAATGTTTTAGAGTTCCTACTTCTCCACATCCTTGCCAGCATTTGTTGTTGTGTTTTGAATGATTGCCATTCTAGTTGGAGTTAGGTGGAATCTCAGAGTAGTTTTGATTTGCATCTCTGATTGCCAACGATGTTGAACATTTTTTCATGCATTTATTGGCCATTTGAATTTCTTCTTTTGTGAAGTGTCTATTAAGTTCACTTGCCCATTTTTTAATTGGAGTATTTGGTTTTTTGGTGTTGATTTTTCTTTAAGTTTCAACATCTTAACCAGGTTTCACCTAAACATTTCTACTCTGTTCTACTCTCTCCCATCACCAAAGTGGGATCACCTGGAAGCAGGGCTAATGCAAGGTCAACACTTCTCAAAGTTTAGTGCCTGAACCAGGAACGTGGGCACTATTTGAACTTGCAAGAAATGTAAATTACTGCAGCTTGCAGTAAAGGGCCTCATGAGAAACTGTGTTTGAAGGAGCGCTCCAGGGGCTTTGGAAACATTCTGAAGTTTGAGCATTATTGCCTTGCCCCAGTTTCTTTCTTAGTTTCCTCTTGGTTCAGGGCTTCCTGCATCTAGAATGAACAAGTCAGGTGTGCATCTGGTGCCCTTGGTTGGCTTAATGGAATGCATAAAGGGGAAGAAGAAGAAGAAGAAGAAGAAGAAGGAGAAGAAGAAGAAGAAGAAGAAGAAGAAGAAGAAGAAGAAGAAGAAGAAGAAGAAGAAGAAGAAGAAGAAGAAGAAGGAAGAGGAGGAGGAGGAGGAGGAGGATAGGAGGAGGTGAAGGAGGTGGAGGAGAGGAGGAGGAGGAGGAGGAGGAGGAGGAGGAGAAGAAGAAGAAGAAGAAGAAGAAGAAGAAGAAGAAGAAGAAGAAGGAAGAGGAGGAGGAGGAGGATAGGAGGAGGTGAAGGAGGTGGAGGAGAGGAGGAGGAGGAGGAGGAGGAGGAGGAGGAGAAGAAGAAGAAGAAGAAGAAGAAGAAGAAGAAGAAGAAGAAGAAGGAAGAGGAGGAGGAGGAGGATAGGAGGAGGTGAAGGAGGTGGAGGAGAGGAGGAGGAGGAGGAGGAGGAGGAGGAGGAGGAGGAGGAGGAGGAGGAGAAGAAGAAGAAGAAGAAGAAGAAGAAGAAGAAGAAGAAGAAGAAGAAGAAGAAGAAGAAGAAGAAGAATAGGAGGAGGTGGAGGAGGAGGAGGAGGAGGAGGAGGAGGAGAAGAAGGAGGAGGAGGAGGAGAAGAAGAAGGAGGAGGAGGAGAAGAAGAAGAAGAAGGAGGAGGAGGAGGAGGAAGAGGAAGAGGAAGAGGAGGAGGAGGAGAAGAATGAGGAGGAGGAAGAGGAGGAGGAGGAGGAAGAAGAAGAAGAAAAAGACTTTAGATAGGAGTCATAGGAAGAACACGGGCAGGGCAGATTTGCACAAGTCTGCTTAGCAAGAGGATGCTTAGAAAGAAGGAGACAACTTGAGGAATAGGGCCCACTCGACTCTCTCCTAAATTCCTGAGTCTGGAAGAATGGAAACCCAAATTATCCTCCTTCATTGGGTGGAGCCAAATAAACACTGATATGTTGCTAGTTCCAATTTTATTTATAATCTTATATAAACAAAAGAGAAGACCACATACACAAGCCAGTAACACTGGAGCAAGAGTTCACTGCTTCTCAAGAGCTATGAGCCACCTGCCTCATTAGCCCCGGCTCAGGGCTCTTGGGGAGAAGGAGGCTGGGGCACGCCACATACCCTTTGAGAGAGGAACCCCATAGAAAGATGCTGTGCATGCCAGGCATCGACACACATTTGTAATCCCAGCACTTGGGAGGCTGAGTCAGGAAGATCACAGGTTTAAGGCCAGCTTCAGCAACTTAGCGAGGTCCTCTGTTTCAAACAGCAAGGTTCTGTTTCAAATAAAAATAAAATAAAATAAAATAGGGGTAGGGGCATAGCTCAGAGGTAGAATGCCCCTGGGTTCAATCACCAATACCAAAATAAAATGAATTAAATGATGCTGCTAGTCCTCCCCTTTGGTCCAGAGCCAGGCCCAGCCCTCCTGCTCCTCACTCTGTCTAGCACTGCACAGCACCCTCCGGACCCACTCTCCCTCGCTGTGCGGAGGTGACCATTTCCCATCTAACAGACTGAAGGAACTTCAGTGCTTCCTCAGACCTGAGCAGGCGCCCGGGACGGGACTTGGGACAGGAACGAGAACAGCATCATTGTTCTGCTTTGGGTATGGCTGCCTTTTTGAAAAAGAAGCTTCTTAATCCTGCCTCAAAGACTAAGCATCCGCTTCACCGGAGGGCTGAGTTCTCAGAGAGGCTGTGCTTGACTCAGATTTCAGTTTGTGTTCACAAAATCACTTCTGAAACTGGAGAACTGAGATTTCTGCTTTATAGGAAGTTTACTACCATTTGTACTCGGTCTGACTTCGTAGCACATTCATGAATCCTGAAAACAGCCTTGGGTTCTAAATTCATCCCCAGGCACTCCTCCTTGTCATCCTCCTCTTTGTCCTCCTCCTCCTCCTTCATTTTTTTTTTGTTTGTTTTTTGGGGGTACTGGAGATTGAACCCAGGAGTATTGGGGGAAAATCTACCGAGGGGCGTTTGATCTCCAAGCTACACCTGGAGCCCTTTTTATTTCTTGTTTTGAGACAAAAAATAAAGTTATTTTTCTCTAGGTTGCTGAGAGTCTCACTACATTTCTGAGGTTGGCCTCAAACCTGTGATCCTCCTGTTTCCACCTCCCAAGTATGGAAATTACAGGTGTGTGCCACCACACCTAGCCCACAGGCTCACTCTGCCCACCACACTCTGACCCACTGTCTCCAGGGATGATTTACTGGGGCCTCCTCTTTCTCCTCGTCAAGCCCCCCAACTTCAGTGTGGCTTCCTCTCACTGGTGAGACTGAGGTTCTAAGAGCTCCCTGATCGACCCTCGAGCTTCAGTCACCCCGTCTTTGAGGGAGAATGATAATTCCCACCATGAGGGCTGTCATGAGAATTAAACCAACATGGAGTATAAAGTTCCTAAAGACTCAGGACTCCCAGCCATTTTTCTTAGCAAACCTTTGACACACAGTAACACATTTGATCTTCATAACACATGGGCATTATTGTTATTCTATACATATCTGAAGAAATTAAGGCACAGAGAATCCAAGGGGCTTGCTCATAATCGCGTGCTAGTCAACGGCAGGCCAAGACCCAAGTCTGCCCTCTTAACCTGTACGTGGGGCATCTATCAAGAAACCGGCTCCATTCTATTTCATGCATGCCCCTGGCTCTTTCTCACTCCAGAGGCATCAATCACTCCCCATCCGATGCCTGAAACGCCTGTCCCTATTCCTCCTGTTCAGGAGCTACTTGGGCGTCTGATCTCAACTCAATCATCACTTTCTGAGCTCAGCCTTCCTAAGCCGCCCCATCAGAAATAATTTCTACCTGCGGTTCACATCTCTCCATCCTCTGGTCTTTCCATTCTTAGCATTCCATATAGACGTTTACCAATGGTCAGATGCACAATCTCTCCAGTATCAGATAAATGCAAGCTTAAACACATCGAAAGTGCCTGTTACACTTATCAAACCAGAAAGATTAAGAAAATATTAAAGCATAGGTTTGGTGAAACAGAATTGGATATTCTTAAATTTGATGAAGAGGGAATTTTCCCATATGGTAACTCGGCAAATGTGCAGCCCCTTTGGCCTAGGGAGTTGCATTAGAGGGTTTATCCTATGCAGGCAAAGATGGGTAAGAACATGTACTGAAATACATGTAAAAGCGGAGGCTAGTTAAGTATCCAACATTAGAAAAGGGATGAAATAAATTACAGTGCTTTGATGCGATGGAATATCTTAGGGAACACCACATATACATGTGCACATATACATATGCATGCACGTTTATCCCTCTGTATTTGTGAGAGATTGGCTCCAGGACCCCACATGGATAACAAAATCTGCTGCGAATAGTATTATTTAGGAAATACTGACAAGAAAAAAATCTGCACATGTCCTGTACAGATACCACTTTCCTCTTAAAATATTTTCTAGCCACATTTGATTAGATCCATGGACACAGAACTCTCAGATATGGAAGACTGACCATAGATTATATATGGAATCATGAGATCCTCCTGTCCTTTTGCTTAGCTGTATTTTCTCCCATGTACTGGATTATTCATTCAATTTAACCCTTATTACAATGTGGCTAGGTGTGCAACTCCACCATTTTGCCGGAGGTCTCTCGAGCTTACTGCTTTTACAGGAGAGCGTTCACCACAGAGGACTCTAAAGCCCGGAGCCTGGCACTTCTGGCCAAGGCTGGGATCGGACCCGTAGCTTTTTCCAGGTTTGTTACTGCAAAAGCTCTGGCAGTGGGTTTGTAACCCTGAAGCCATCGAGTTCAGGGGTGGGACCTGGAGTACCAGGAGCATTCTGGCTCCCTAGCACCCCCTGGAGGTTGCAACTTGATATACACCTGCACCTCAGTTGGGGCTCCATACCCAGCTGCAGAAACACAGAAATAAACAGCACAGACCTAGGCCTGTCTTCCTCCAAAGGATTCTCAGCCTGAGAACCACCGCTACCAGCTGCACCTTGGAAACAGGTGCCCAGAACAGAATGCACCAGGGAGCTCAGTACCCAAAGGCACCCTGTGGCCAAGCAGTTTGCCGAGTGAGTAATCCCTCTCACGCTTGAGTTTCACTCACAGGGTTGTTAACAGCACATTGTAAACAGCATTCATGTTAATATTGTTTTCTTTTTTGGCCTCATTTTCAGAATGAAACATTCCTCATCAGTTCCTGGTCCCAGACTTATAAACACTTGAAAGAAAACATGCATCTGGTTAGCAAATGTTTTCAATTTGTATTCCAACGTCTGGGTTGACTTTGATCTACCAGATTCTTTCTGAAACACAAGAGGGCAAAAATCAAATGTGAGGCCCATATCTATTTGACCACTGATGGGTTCCTGGGGATGAGAAGAATTGGGACCCATTCCCTTCGTCCCCATCTCCTGTCACCCTGACCTTTTTCCTGTACCTTTCTGCATGGAACTCCTAGGCCCTACAGCCAGTGACCAATG
Organism: Muscardinus avellanarius; assembly: GCF_963383645.1. Lineage (NCBI taxonomy): Eukaryota > Metazoa > Chordata > Mammalia > Rodentia > Gliridae > Muscardinus > Muscardinus avellanarius. The sequence continues at coordinate 131,649,007 of NC_137790.1, forward strand.
TTTGTCTCTTTGATCCATCAGTTTGACAGCTGTGTATTAACACCTTGAACCATGGATGGGATTATACATTCTCCTTTTAGTCCTGTCTTTCTGGACCATAAAGTCGCACTTATCTCTCAAAGAATCATACCATTTATCACGGGCTGTCTTTAAGTTTTGCACCTAAAATTCCGTTTTGTGTAATAGAATGCTTCTTTTGGCCATGCTGTTTCCATTCCTTAATTCTAAGCCTTCTACATTAATTATATTTTGAATCCTAGAAAGTAGCTAAATGAATTTTTATCTTTAAAAATTTTATTCCCTGTATTTAATAGTTGATTGAAAGTATTTATACATATAATTACTAGCATATTAAAATTTTTTCTCTATTTATTTTTTTTTCTTTTGGCAGTACTAGGGATGGAACCCAGGGGCATTCTATCTCTGAGCTATACCCACCCCTAGACCTATTTTTTATCCTTTATTTTGAAAGAGTCTCACTGAGTTGCAGATGGGCCTCACTAAGTAGCTAAAGCTTTCTGAGAACCTTGATCCTCCTGTCTCAGCCTCCCAAAGGCTGGGAATACAAGTGTGCGCCACCATGTCTGGCTTCTGTTTATATTCTAACACACACACACACACACACACACACACACACACACACACACACACACACTGGCTTGATTCTCTTTGTCCTCTCCTTTTTCTCCTATTACTGATCTGATAGTTATAATTTGTTATTATTTTAAGCTTTCTCAAGATTTTCAACCTATGTTGTAATGGTTTGGATTTAGAATGTCCCCATAAACCTCACACAGACAAGGTAGCCATGTTGGAGGTGGTACTTGGTTGCTGAGGAATTGTCCTTGTGAGTGTGGCCTTGGGGATTACATAGGGTCTGCGTGTGAGGGTCTCTTTCTCTCTTTTGTGAGAGAAGGGCACTTGTTCTTTCTGCCTACCTCCCACGCCATGCCTGAGCACCACACACGTCACTTGACCTGATGTGGATTGAGTCCTGAAACCTCCAGAACTGTGAGCAAATCTTTCTCTATGTTGTGGTCGTCAGTGTTGAATCACTGAAACATGCATTTTTAATTGGATAAAGTTATAAGGGAATGTTAAATTTGGGAGTATTATACCTTACTTCCTTTCTCTAAGCTACACAAAATCATTTGCACTGTTGATATTTTAGTTCTGTATCTGCTGAAGATGTGAGAGAGGAGAAGGGTTGGAAGTTAAGCCCGTGATTCTGGGATTATCCCATAATATTCATTCACCTTTTCCCCCTGCACAATTAAAATCACTTCTCATCTGTTTTGTGGCTTTAAAAAAATGTATGTTTAGCCAGGCATGGTGGCACACTATTGTAATCCCCGTGTTTAGGAGGCGGAAACAGGAGGATCACGCAGGTTTGAAGCCAGCCCCGCTGGCTTAAGAGACCCTGTTTCCAAATAAAAATATAAAATACGTCTGGGCATGTAGCCCGGAGGTAGAAGTGTTTCCAGGAACCCCAGCACCACCAAAATAAATAAATAAATATAAATATAAATATAAATATATGTTTAGTTGGGTGTAGTGGCGCACACTTGTAATCACAGCACTTGGGAGGCTGAGACAGGAGGATCACACAGATTTGAAGCCAGCCTCAGCTACTAAGTGAGGCTCTCAGCAATTTAGAGAGATCCTGTTTCCAAATAAAATATAAAAAATAGGTCTGAGAGTATGGCCCGGAGATAGAGAGCCTCTGGGATCCATCCTCGGTACCACAAAAGATAAATAAATAAAAATAAAAACATATGTTTATTGTGAAACATTTTCAAACAATACAGAAAGTTTGAGGGACAAAATAAAAATCACCCAAAATACCTTGTATTATGAGATAACTACACCTGGGTGACTATCCATTCATATATCTTTATATGCATGTATACATGTCTATGCTTTCATAAATAAGCTTACATATTATCCGTTTAAACCGAGTGACTATCTTGATTGAACTCCTTTGGAGTTTTGCTTGCCTGTCCACTACCCCAGTGTTTATGTCTGACATAACCCATATGTTGACAGCTTACCTACACATCCTATCCTAGTTTTCTACGGGTTCATTTCATCATGCCTACATAAATGAGATCAAAAGAAAGAAAAACGGATGGGTAGGCAAGCAAAGATACAGAATTTCAGTAATTATCTCATAAAACTTCTCTGAAGTTTACTTTTCCACTTTATAATGCATCGGATAAATTGTTTGTAGTCAGCTTCAATAGACCTAACTCATTCTTTGTAGGTTTTCATTATGGAATTTTCATACATACACAAAAGAAGTAAAAGAAATAGAATGAATTCCTATGAATCCATCACTCAGCTTCTATAATTATCAATATTTCCATTTTAAAAACTGCTGCTTTAAAAAATCTTAATCATTAAAGACAAAGAATGATTTCCCCTGGTGTTACAAGTTGGCGATGGATTTGATTCGTTTCTACTCCTGTTTTTTCATTCCATGGCTCTGGGATTCAGTCTGAAAAAGCAACCCCTATGTAGAACACAGTGCCGTTGAGACAGATGGAAAAGATAGCGGCGCTCTACAAAGGCAAACCTTCTATTTGGATGTAACACACATCGCCCTGGTGACATTTCCTTGGTCAAAACAAATCAGGTAGCCGAGCCTTATGTTAGGGAGGTGGAGAGGTATAATCCTTTTTCAAGTATGAGGAGAAAATCACTGAGAACAATAATATAATCTACTGCCATTGCTGATTGTGCTAGAAATAATGGCGATATTGCTGCACCAGTTCTGTGCTGGTGTCCTGGAAACTCAAGCTAGACCCTGCCTGCCCAGCTCTCCCAAGGACCGTGCATCTACCTAATTCTCCCATATCAACCCGCTTTCTCTTCCTTGTCAATGTGACCAAACTCTTTGGCCATGTTACGGGTGCATCCCAGTTTATTCACTCCATATTCATAGACATTCCTTTTATTTCTGGACTATTTTTATTTTTTCTATTAAATATAATGCTGTGATGAAATACTTTAAAATGTATACTTAAATGCTTCATCTTCATTTCAAGAAATGGGCTTCCACAAATGGAGACTATAAATGTTTTTAATTTTAATAGTTATTTCTATATTTATTTATAAAATACTAAAGTAGTTATTATTCTGATGTTTCCCTCAAGTTTTACCAGTGCTGCATAGTTTAATTCTTTTGTTGTTGTTATTGTTGTTGTTGTTGTTGTTGTTGTTGTTGTTGTTGTATTGGGGATCGAACCCACTTGTTTGCCATCCCACTTCCAAGCTATACCACCAGCCCTATTTTTATTGTTTTAGTTTGAAATGGTGGAATTTCAAACTAAATTATGTAGTAGCCTCAGCTACTAAGTGAGGCTCTCAGCAATTTAGAGAGCTCCTGTTTCCAAATAAAATAGAAAAAAAAATAGGTCTGGGAGTATAGCCCAGAGATAGAAAGCCTCTGGGATCCATCCTCAGTACCACAAAAGATAAATAAATAAATAAATAAAAATAAAAACATATGTTTATTGTGAAATATTTTCAAACAATACAGAAAGTGTATTACAGGTGTGTACCACCACACCTGGCTAGTTTAATTCTTTAATAATTTTGAAAATCTGTCAGGTGGCAAATGCTATTTCTTAGATACTTTAATTTACATGTCTCTGACCACTGGTTAAGCTAGACATCTCTTTCTTTTTACTGCTTTATTGTGGTATAATTTACATTCTACAAAATCCACTCATTGTAACTGTACAAGTGGATGATTTTAATAAATTTATAGAGTTGTACAACCACTACTATGACCTAATTTTAGAAAGTGTTTCTCACTCCAGAAAGTTTTCTTATGCCTGTTTATATTCAGTCCCTGTTCTTGTCCTCAATTCCAGGCAACCACTGATCTTTTTTTTTTTTTTTTTCTGATCTCCTTTTGGTTGGGATGAATTTTCCCTCTCAGGACATTTCTAGAAGAAATGGAATTATATAACAGTGCTTTTTGTTTGGCCGCTTTCACTTAGTATAACATTATTAAGGCTCATCCATGTTGTGACATATATCAGAATATTGTTTATTTTTATTAGCAACTATTTCATTGTATGGATAAACTGCATCTTGCTTATCCATTCACCAATTGATGGAACTTTGGACCATTTCTACCTTGGCCTCTTACAAATCATACTGCTATGACAATTTGTGTGTAGACTTTGTGCAGACATATAATTTTATTTATCTTGGAATGATGTCTAAAAATGGAAATTGCGGGTCATACGAAAATTTAATGTTTAATTTTTTTAAGTGACAACTATTTTTCAAAGTGGCTCTGACTTTCTACTTTTGCACCAGCAACATACAAGGGTTTGTGTTCTCTATACCATCTTCAGCACCTGACTTGTCATTTTGATTATAACCATTCTAGTGGGTGTATAATTATATCTCACTACGGGTTTGAAATTGCATTTCCCTAACGACCAGTGATGTCGAGCACCTTTATACGTGTGTTATTTGTCATCCACACGTCTCTTTTGATAAAATATCTATGCAAATCTTGTACCTATTTTAAAATTGGAGATTTTTTTTGTCTTATTGAGTTGAAAAAGTTTTGGTTAGAAATCCTTTAATGACTTGAAAATATTTTTCCCAGTTATGACTAAGCTGCTAGTGTTCATACCCCACCCCACCCTGGCAGAATCACTTAGACTACTAGGCGTATAGGAGTGGGAATGGGGAATAAGAACAGCGTTAGGTATGAATGGTGCAGATTTACCACCATTCGGCAGATTTTATGAGTAAATACTGCCCAATATGTTGTCTCAGCTCAGTGTCTAGACCTATGAAAGTGATTTTTTTTTTACTACTGAGGATTAAACCCAAGGACATGCTGCCACTGAGCTGTCCTATTTTATCTTGCAATAGGGTCTCACTAAGTTGCAGAGGGCCTCCCTAAGTTGCTGAGGCTGGCCTCAAGCCTGCAATCTTCCTGTCTCAGCCTCCCAGGTACTGAAACTATAGACATGTACCATCATGTCCAGCTGAAATGGTTCTCTTCAACAATGTTTTCCAGTTTGTTTGTTTTTTGTTTTGTTTTATTCTAAAGAGAGAAATCACCAATCTCTTTGCTTGCTGTGCTAGGAGCCACCAGACATCTCTTTATACGATTGTGACAATGAGGAGCTGGCCTTCTTTCTCAAGAACCCCAGTATTTTACCATCTGAGGTTGGGCGTGGGTCCTGTGCTGACCCTAAACCATTCCCAGTGGCCAGTGCGATGTGGCGCCGTGATTGGCCAAGGCTGAGCACCTCGCCCACCCTGGAGTCAGAGGGGATTCCTGCTACTTACAGTACCTAGCCTAAAAGTGGAATGGAATCATCCTCCAGATGTGAAATGGATACTTTTCCTTAAAAGAAGGCATGATACTGAGGTGACAAAAGCAGCCAGTGCCTATTACAGACTCCCTTTCCAGTTGCGATGTTCTACGTGCAGCCCTTGCATCGTGGGCCAGCAACCAGCACCTACAATGTCTACCATCTTCAGGGAGACTGTGTCTGACCATGAAGCTTTGCTGACTTTCTTACCAGAGATATCAGAGACAAAGCCTGCCACAATTCAAAGGCATAGAAACCCAGCTTTAGATGCGAGCAGACTTCAGTGCCCTCTAACCTCTCAGCCAGCTCTTTCCTGGTTCTATATTCCTAAGCCTAGTAACCTAGAATTACAAATGTCCATTTTGTTCTGCATTTTAGTTTTATCTTATGTGTTTTTTAGTCTCTTGGGCACCTTTTTCAGCAAAACACCATTTTGATATTCCTTGTATTCTTCCTATCCCAAAAACATCCTTGTTCTTTCTGTCCCTCTCTGTGTGTCTTTCTTTCTTTCTCTCTGTTACTATATATCTGTCTCTTTCTCTCTGTCTCCCTGTGTCTCTGTCTGTCTCTGTCTTTGTCTCTCTGTCTCTATCTCTCTCTGTCTCCCTGTGTCTCTGTCTGTCTCACTCTGTCTCTTGTTCTTTTTCCCACTCACTTTCTCTGTTTATATCATCAGCATGGATTTGCAAAACACCTAGGACAGCACTGTGCACAGCTACAGCATTGCAAAACAAAGATGTATCACTTATATTCCTTTCCTTCAAGTTTACAATGGCTCTACGAAAAAGAACCATCATTCATTGCAAAGCTAAAGGGCAAACTCTAACATCAGGAGCAACACTGATGGCACAGGCCATGCTTTCTCCCCAAGCCAAAGCTGGAAACTTCTGTAGCTCCAAGAAGCTATGTGAGGCCCAGAACACCTACTCTACCAAGTACTAAAACTTCCTCCCTTCACATTCCCTGATGTTCTCATAACCTAAGCATCACTACTGTGCTAAACACAGAGCACTGATAATAATTAATTACCTCCCAACATTTGTTTCTTTTAAGATGTGTGCCTCAATCAACAGTCTCACTGCTACAATCCAAAAAGACTGACCACACAACTTAGAGGAAGGAAGATTTGTTTGCTCACGGTTTTTTTGGAGATCTCGGAGGTTCAGTCCACGTTAGGCTGGGTTACACCTGCAGAGTTCAAGGCATGGCAGCAGGATGCAAAAACAGGGAGAGCAAGGGCTCTGCTCTCACATTATGGAGGCCAGAGGCAAGAGAGCTGGCAAGCAAGGGGAGTCAAAGACACAGATCCTGCGGCCAAACCCCCAGGGACCCAGCTTCTACAGCCACACCCCCCATACCTAGGCTACCACCAGTAAATCCATTACAGTGGCTTTACATATCGATGGAAGTACAGCCCTCATGACTTAACTATATCAACCCTGGACATTAAATATATGAGCTGTTCAGGGGACATTCTATATCTAACCCAAACAATGGGCAGTATCAACCTCAATGCAGAATGGCCATTTGCATATGTGAGGGGCAGGCATGGAGACGCTGGAGCAGGGACCTGCATTGGGATTCATACTGATCCTCCACGTAGGGCTCACCAGGGGGCAACAAGTACTTGTGATGCATGTTAAGGTGGGTACAGATGAAGAATGAGCACCCAGATGGGGCGGGGAACCTCCAAAGGCTGATTCTAAAAACTTCACATCTGTGTCAAGAATCACTCAGGATTCTAGCCATCCATTCACCCTGGTTTGAGTTTCTTTCTCCTTTCTTTTCCTCTTCCACTCAATTGCCAGTTGATAGGCAGTGGTTTATATATGGCTTAGAATTCAGTGACCTCAACAAGGCATTTGGACTTTTCTTGGAGTTTAAAAATTGTGCAATTCATGTGATCAAGTGTTGCCAATGTCACGGGCTGGTGAGTGACTGTAAAGAAAAAGCAAAATCTTCCATTTCATCATGGGCTCCTTGCCAACACAGTGAATTATCGCAAGGGCAAGCCAAGAGCAGCAACACCCCTTTGGGGAGGGGGAGAGTGGAGAGAATTATTCATGCTATGGAAATGTCAAGAGACTGAAAAACAAAATAAAGTCTAGAAAAGGGGGGGGGAGCAATCACACAGCAAAAGGTAGGGGAGAGCACTCCTTCGCCTTCGAGGGTGAAATTAGTTTACTTTCGTTAAGATGCGAAACCCATAAAAACTATAAATACAGCATCCTGATTATTTAAGAGAAAAACGCTAATTTTCAAGTTTGTGCTATTCCTGGCGATTGCAATCTGCTCCGCAGGAAGTGTGAGAGTGCTGATAATTAAGGAACACGATGTTAAGTGATGATAACACACCGCCTCTGGATCGCAGCTCACACTACCTTAAAAATGTGGTAGAACCAGATGAGAGACTGGTAAAGTGTCAGGAGTACATGTTAGCAATCCTCGTATTGCAACACAATCCAGTGATGCTTAACTCCGCACGGCGAGCCTTGTGTCAGTGTTCCTTGTCACAGACTAGATAACGTGCATCCCAGATAATTACTACAAGGCATTACCAAAGAGCCACAAGCTGAAATAATTTATGAATCACTTCTCCCTGTGCTTTTTGTTGCCAACCTGAATAACTGACCTAAATAAATTGCACTGTCCACAGCCCTGAAAATGAAGGGGGTAGGCGGGACTCCTCAGTGGTCTTAAGGACTCTGCACCATCCAAAAATGAGCCCCTAGCTGGGCGTAGTGGTGCACATTTGTAATCCCAGCATTCAGGAGGCTGGGACCGGAGGATCGCGGTTCACAGACAGCCTCAGCTACTTAGTGAGGCCCTCGGCAACTTAGTGAGACACTGTTTCAAAATAAAAAAAAAAAAAATAGTGCAGGGGGTGTAGCTAGGAGTTTGAATGCCCCTGGGTTCCATCCCCACTACTGCAAAAAAAAAAAAAAAAAAAAAAAAGCCCTTGATTGTTTATACCCATTTGCCTATTCATCCCAAGCCCTGCCAATCACCCCCTTAAAGTCACCCAAGCCCCTATCTGATTGTATTTCCAGGTTCCTCAGTGCCTATACAAATATTGCCATGCTTTTGCTAAAACAAATTTAAAAACAAAACCAAAAACTCTATGGAGTTTCACCTTTTTTTCCTAGGTTCAAGTTTCAGCTCTTTAGCATGATTATATGGTCCTTGGTGGTCTGCCCTATCCATTGCTCTGGTTCAGTGCACCCCCTACCTCTGCTACCTGGACCCAAAAATTTATGTCCATAACAGAAACGCCAAACCAAGTATACTTCTCATATGCCCCTGCTGAACTGGCTACACATGGTAATTCATGCCAATCTTCCCCGTTACCCTCACTGGGACAGCTACACTGGACCATTAATACTGCTTGCATCCTCCAGGAAGCCCTCCGCAAGGAATGGATGTGATTCTCTAGACTTCCCATCCCTCCACCCAACATAGCACATTGTGGTCAAGCTTTCTTTCACCCCTGTGGACTGTGAGACCCTGCAAAGCAGGTGCTATATCTCATTCATCTTTTTATCCCCTGTGCAGAACAGAAGACCAGGAGGGGGATGAGTGGTATAAGCATCCCCTAAGTCATTGACAAAAATTATACAAATTAAGAGTCTATGGTAGGTAAAAAAAAAAAGCCATATGGTAGGTAAAAAAAAGCCACCTCCAATCCTGCAGATTCCTAGATTAAATAGGCAAAAAAGGGATTAAAGCATTTATTTAAATAACATATCATAAAATTATAAAACCACAGACTATAATTTATATCTGATATACATTGCTCTAAGTTTTAGAACTCACACAAAAGTTAGATAAAAGTGTCATTCTTTATGTTTTGACATGTATCTTGCTTTTTTTCCTTTGAATAATACGTTATTTAGATTTATCAGTGTTGATATACTTAAGATTTATCTTGTTCGTTTTAATTGCCGTTATGTATTCTGTTGTATGAATATACCATGCTCATGATTGTTTTATTTTCTTGGTTGAAAACTTGATCAATATATAGTGCCCTTTTTTTCTGCTAATAATTGTCTCTTCATTAAATTCAATGTTCTATATAAAAAATGCTACAAAGCTTTCTTTTTATTTGTACTTATTTATTTGCAAATAACCTTTATAATTAAATTTTTGCAAATAATATTTATTTGCAAAAAAGTCCTTACTTGAAAACATTCTGTGACTTTTGATTGAGGATGTCTTTAATGAATAACAAAAAGTGTGATTTTCAATATTTATATCAGTGATAAGAGTTATTGCTGTCTCTATCTTTTGATACATGATTTTAAACTGATTAATACTGATATATTTATAGTTAATTATTGCCAGGTAATTTGAAAATTACTTGCTTTATTGCTTCTTTTATTTATTTTTACTTATTTTTAACCTTTCTTGCTTTCTGCTGAATTAATAAGGTTTTCTTTGTTTTTTTTTTTTACTTTATTAGGTTATTTAGAAACTGTAGTGCAATTTCTTATACAATTTGTGTTTACTTTTTATTACTTAAAATAAAAAAGAAAGCTACAACACAATTCACCCATTCAAAATACATAATTCAATGTTCTCAATTGAATTATCTCAACTCATATTAATGGAGTTGTAAAGCATCGCGCTGATCAGTTTTAAAACATTTCATCATCCCATAAAGAAACCCCAAAACTGTTAGCAGCTACTCTTTTTATCTCTTTGACTCTCCATCCTATTTCTGGGCTGCTGGAATCTACTTTCTAGCTCTATAGATTTTTCTTATAAACGGACATTTTCTGTAAATGGAATCACACACTATGTGATGCTCTATGTATATGTATATGTATATGTATATGGCTCTCTTTAATGGTGCATGTTTCCAAAGCTCATTGATACCCTGCAGCACGTATTGGAACTCCATTCCTTTTTATTGTCAAATGATATTCCATTATGTAGACATAACACATATTATTTTTCCACTCACCAATTGATTAAAAAATTATTGTTTCCACATGCGGGCTCATTTGAGTAGTGTTATAAACATTCATGTGCACAAGTGATTCAGTGGACACCTACTTCCATATTTCTTGGGCATACACACACACAGGGGTAGAATTTCTAGGCTGCGCGGCAGCTCTGTGTTTAAGGAAGCATAGACTGTTTCCAAAGGGCATGCTCCGCTATGCTTTCCCACCTGCAGTGTGAGGCCTCCAGTTCCTTCAGGTCCTCACCAACATTTGTACTTGTTTTTATTACAGCCATTCTAGTGGGTGTGAAGTGGTATCTCATGATGATGGCTAATGTTGCTTTTTTACAATGGCTAATATTGCTGACTCTCTTTTTCATGTCTTTTTGAACATTGATGTTATCTTCTTTGGACAAAGGTCTATGCAGATCTTTAATTAGGTAACTTAGGTTTTTATTATTGAGTTATAGGAACACTTAGTGTATTTTAGATACAAGGCCCTCCACTGATGTATGATTAGCAAAAATTTTCGCCCTTTCTGTGGATTGTCTTTTAAGTGGTTTTAATTCTTTTAGATCTTTTAATTTTTTTTTAAGTTTAGTGAGTTTCAATCTATTTAGTTTTTGTTTGCTTGTTTGTTTGTGTTTTGGGTGTCATATCTAAGAAACTATTGTCTAAAGCCATGCAAGCTTTACAACTGTGCTTTTATATTCTACTTTTAAGATGCATACTCAATTACACCATGATTTCCTTTATCCTCACTTAACAGAAGCCCAACACCACCTAGGGTCATTCAGATGCTTCCATAAGTTTTTTAAGTACTTTTATTGATGGATTGTAATTATATGTCACAGCAAGGTTCGAAATGATACAAATATAGTTATGCATATGGTGCCCCGCGCCCCCACCTCCCTCATGTTAGTTAGGTTGGTGGTGTTAACTTCATATGTGGACATCATATTATTTGAACTGTCTCCTTATTCAATCCCCTTCCACTATTCAATGGTCTCCTTCCTCGTTATCTGAAGATCCTTTTGTTTCCTATTGATTTTCACTTTAGCTTCTGCAATGAGAGAAAACATTTAACCCTTGATTTTCTGAGATTGGCTGGTCTCCCTTAGCATAATACTCTCTAGTTTCATCCATTTCCCTACAAGTGGCATAATTCCGTTCTTCATGGCTGAGTAAAATTCCATTGTGTGCATATATCACTTTCCTTTATCCATTCATCTGTCGATGGACACCTCGGTTAGCACCCTAAGTTGACTGTTGTGACTTGGGTTGCTATATAAATGGATAGGCATGAATCATAATGGTATTTGACTTTAATTCTTTTGGAAAGATATCCAAAAGTGGTATAGTCGGATCATATGGTGTTTTCATTCCTAGTCTTTTGAGGATCCTCCATACTGAACTCCATAGTGCTTGCACGAATTTACAATCCTGCCAACAGTGCATGAGCACTCTTATTTTTCCACATCCCCATCAGTATTTGTTGTTGTTTGGATTCTTGATAATTGCCATTCTAATTTGAGTTAGATAGAATCTCAGTGTAATTTTGATTTGCATTTCCCTAATTTCTAATGCTGTTGGACATTTATTTATTTATTTATTTATTTATTTATTTATTTATATGTGGTATTGGGGATTGAGCCCAGAATCATTCTACCTCTGAGCTACACCCCAGCCCCATTTCTTATTCTTTTTATTTTGAAACAGGATCTCAGTAAGTTGCAGATAACCTCACTAAGTAGCCGAGGCTGCCCATGAACCTGCGATCCTCCTGTCTCAGCCTCCCAAGTACTGGGATTATGAGTGTGTGTCACCATGCCCAGCTTGAACATTTTTTCATATATTTGTTGGCCATTTGTATTTCTCTTTTTAAGAAGTGTCTCTTTAGTTCAATTGCCCATTTTTTTAAATTGTTTTACTTTGTTTCTTAGTGTTGGGTTTTCCCAGTTACAAGAAAATCAATTTTTAGGCAAAGATATTCACCAGCTAATGGTTTCAATAAGCTTAAGAAAATTTTGAAAATTGGTCACCCCTTCCTCTTTTTTCAGTCTTAACTTTTCCTGTCTGTGTAGCTGCACACAGACAGGCATAGCTTCTCAGTTCAGGACAGCATCATTACAGACCTTCCCGCCTCTGCTTCACTCTCTTCCCATTCCTGAAATGTTGGCTGGACAGACCATTCTTGGCCTGTTCCTTCCTAGTAGTCATTGGGGTACACCTGGCTTTGCCCATTGACCCAGATAAGTCTATTACATTGGCGTCATCCATTGCTGAAATTACAATACTCACGACTCAATTACATCAGCTTTGCTTCCTCTCATTTTAGTCTTATACCAGAGCCCTGACCAGCTGTCCTTTTCTTTCTTCACAACTCCTTCTCTGTTCCTTCTGAGACCATGCCCACTGAAGAGAAGCATCCTCAGACCTTTCTGATCAGTGTCACTAGGGGAGAAATAATGAATGTTGCCTATATTTTCCCCTTCCATTTCAGGTCCCACCCCCCTCATTCCACTCCAGAATATCATGGTCCCTTGGGGACCTAGTTCTTGACAGGTCCTTGAACCGGACTTGGACCTGTCGGCTTTGGGAGTGGAGTTGGGGGTGAGCCAAACTTTTGAGGACGAGTTTCATTACACACTGCACACTGATGTGTCAAGTAGCATCAAGAGGGAATTCAAAGAAGATGGAAGACAGAGCCCACATTTCTCATCTCCTCTGTTACCAAATTCCCTTCAGCAATGACTCTACAAGAGAGAAGGAGGTGTGAAGATGGGAGAACTATCATGCTGAATCCTAAAAGGGAGCTGGCTCACCTTTCAGCTCACCTTTCAGCTTGCAGGGGGCCTAGCTGAGTGTGGGCAGCGGGCACCTTCTGTCCTGTGAGACTTACCTAAGTCCGGGAGGACTTAGGATCCACGGCAAGGGAGGAGGGATCCTCCCTGGCAAAGTATGATGTGAGACATCTGACCACCACCAGCAGAAGGAGGTCCAGCATGCTGAGCTGCTGGATCCCACAGGGCATAGATAGAGAGCTGCCGCTGCCCCCAACCTCCACCTTCGGCACCAAGAGAAAACCACAGTCCTTCATTTCCAGCCATTGCCCTCCAATCCACCATTTCTGGAGAGACCTATAAGTTGGGCCTGGATGGGTGCTAGAGGAAGCCAGACCTGCTGAAAAGCACAGGCAGGGAAGGGCTGACTACAGGGCTAGAAGTTTTGCAGCACAGGGGAAGACCAGCAGACCCAAACTTCTTCCTAAGGAGGAAGCTTTAATGAAAGAAGCAGAAAAGAAGCTAAAGAAAAGTCCATAGAAAATCATAAAGCTATGCAACAGGCATGTGAGCTAATTCTATTATTATTATTATTATTATTAATTATTATTATTATTATCTTTGTTATTATGTGTTGTACTGGGAATCAAACCCAGGGGCATTCTACCTCTGAGCCATAGCCCCAGCCAGCCCTATTGACTTATTCATTTAGAAACACAGTCTAAGTTGCTGAGGGTTTCACTAAGTTGCAGAGGCTGGTCTTGAGCCTGCAATCCTCCAGTCGCAGCCTCCTAAGTACTGGGATTATAGGCATAATCCCACCATGCCAGACTGAATATTTTTTTAATTAAAATTGAGATTTTCATTTGCAAAACTGAAAAGCAAATAGAACTGATCCCACTAGAAAACAAGCAAGTAATCTAGAAAATCAAGTAGAATTTTTTTCTTAAGTACAAGAGAGAAAAAGAAAGTAAGAGATATACAGAATTGAGCAGTTTCAGAAGGAGATATATGAACAAACCTAGGAGACACAGGAGCAAAAATATAACAAGAAGGAGGAAAACCAAAAGTCATAAATTTTCAAATTGAAAAGGCACACGCCATGGCAGATAGGAATAATGAAAAAAAGATAGAGGCGTATACGCACACATCACTCATTTAGCCCTTGTACTCCATTAAGATGTATGACTACAATGCACCAATAAAAATTAGAAAACAAAAAGACATATATATGGAAAAAATATTTGAACTCTGAGGATTCAGAAATGTGCTTACGGATTTCTAACAAGGCTAGGTTCAAAAGCACAAGAATCAGAGCAGCAAAAGATTTCTCCTCTAGAACTCTGGCAACTCAAAGACCATGGGACAAAATATATTTAGTTTTTAGAGAGAAGAATTGTGATCCCAGCATCTTACCCTATCCGATAAAATATTCATATGGGAAGAGAATGCTTTTTTTTTTTTTTTTACCACAGGAAGATTCATAATGTATGGCCCCCAAGTGCACTTTCTAAGTAAATTACTTAAAGGAGACCTAAAATAAAAATCAAAACAAAAAGTAGGATGGACTGTTCAAAGAGTAGAAGTCATCCAACCAACATTTATAGATTCTCATTTTTTTATGATGGTGGTGAGCATGAAAGAGCCCCCTTGTCCTTCAAAGGCAATATCTACAGGTACTAAGTGCTGGGGACATTAGCTGTTCATGGGGAGAGGGATTGGTGTGCTGCTGCTCCTGCTGCTGCTGATATGCTGCTGCTGCTGCTGCTGCTGCTGCTGCTGCTGCTGCTGCTGCTGCTGCTGCTGCTGCTGCTGCTGCTGCTGCTGATATGCTGCTGATCTGATGCTGATCTGATGCTGATCTGATGCTGCTGCTAGTCCCTTGGGGCCCTTGGCAGAGTTAGGCAGGACATTTGATCTGGGAATTGCATATAAAGAACAGGCAATCCTGCACATTTACAGAAGAGCATTCCAGGCAGAAGAAACACAGTCTCTGAAAAGAAAATGAGCTTGGTGTGTTTAGACATGGAGAACTGGGGCAGGTGTAGAGGAATTAATCAGTCACGACCCTGGTGTTGTAGCAGAAACTGCTAGTCTCTGCTCACTGACATCCAGGGTTGTCCTCCTGTTCCAGGGCACACAGGTGGAGCACATGCCCGAGACTCTACTGGAAGCTGGGCTAGGCTCCGTCTGGCCAGTGTTGCATGAATGGAAGTAACATTCACTTTTGCCCATAAAAAAAAGCCCGTGTGCACTTCTCTCTGGATGTCTTCCCCTCCAGCTGGTTGACCTGAAAATGACTCCCAGAGTGACTTTGAAAGCCTTTGAAAGGGAGGTACATATTGAAGATGACAGCCCATATCCTTTAGTGTGTGCATGTAGAACAACTCTACCATTCTCTTCTCCTCCCTCTGTGCTGTAATTTAAGCAAGGGAGAAACAACTACATGGTTTGAGACAGTATTGGTTCCTGGGCAAATTTATCGGAGCAGTTAGCACACTGTGATCAGTACTGTCTGACAGGGTCTTGTGGGACCAGGAGAGAGAGTTTGACTTTTTCTCCAAGTTAATGAAAAGGACTGTGGGACTGTGTGTGTGTGTGTGTGTGTGTGTGTGTGTGTGTGTGTTCAAGAAATAAGAGATATGATCAGTTTTATACTCTATGATAGAGGGGTGGAGTTCCTGATGAATCAAGAGGCCACTTTCAGCCAGGCACAGTGGAGCACACCTGTAATCCCAGGATTTGGGAGGCAAAGACAGGTAGATTTGGGGTTCAAGGCCAGCACAAGGTAACCTAGTGACCCTCTTTCAAAATAAAAATAAATACATAAAAATGCAAAGGGCAAAAGGATTGGAAGTGTAACTCAGTGGTAGAATGACCCTAGGTTCAATCCCTAGTCTCTTCCCTCTCCCCTCTCCCCTCTCCCCTTTCCCCTCTCCCCTCTCCCCTCTCCCCTCTCCTCTCTCCCCTTTCCCCTCTCCCTCCTTCTCCTCTATCTGTCTGTCTGTCTGTCTGTCTGCCTCTCTCTCTCTCTCTCTCTCTCTCTCTCTCTCTCTCTCTCTCTCTGTTTCTCTCTCCCCTCCCCCCTCTCTCACACATACACACACTATTTTCACCGTGTTGAAGATAAACGATTGTGGCTTGGAAGAAAGCTTTGGAAATTGAGAGGCTCTAAGTGATTACATTTGGAGAAATTTTAGAGGTTAAGAGATGAGGTGTTAGAAATGGGAGATGTAAGCAAGGAAAAAAAATGATGTCTCATCAATTTAAGGTAATCACTAAGATGTGAACACCAGCAATGAGGAGTAAATATGTTAGCTGCAAAATGCAGGTTTCCGTTAAATCTGAGATGTTGATTAGATATCCAATGATATCTCTAATCCCAATGGGAAATATGAAAGATTTGAAATACAGTTTCAAACAGTAGATTACGATTGAAGGAAGGAGGAGGATTTGAAGCATCCTATACGCATGTTTCTGAAGCCTATAGCTCTCTTAGCGGGGAGAGTGTTGACAGAGAAGACAGATCGCAGAACTTTCTGGCATTCTGAGTGCTGGTTAGGAAGAAGAAGACAGCACTGGAGACTGATAAATGTGTCGTCTGAGTGAGAGAAATTTCTGGGAAAGGCAGAGTCCTAGGAGCTTGGTGGGAATTTTCCTTGGCTATGTTTGGTGCTCTGAATTAAAGTGAGGGCCACAGAATGTTGGTTTTCAGTAGTTCAGATTTTTTTCCTGTCCAGCACATGAGCAGGAATGTGTTTCTTTCCTAGGGCTGCCCTAGTGAATCGGTGATTGCAAGCAACAGAAGTTTCTTCTTACAGTTCTGGAGGCCAGAGCTCTGAAATCAATGTGTCGGCAGCTTGGAATCCTCCTGGAGGCTCTGAGAGGAATCCGTTCCATGATTCTCCTGGTTTCCAGTGCACTCTTTGGCTTGCGGACTTATCAATCCTTACTCTGTGTTCACATTGTATTTTCCTTTATACATTCCAATGCCTGGTTCCCCCTCTCCTTTAAGGACTTGGCATTGGAGTGAGGCCCTCTGTAAACCAAATGACCACATCTCTGTGTCTTCAACTTGATTACATCTGTGAAGATGGCCTTACCCCAAATGAGGCCACGTTTACAGATTCCAGGTGGGCTTATGGCCAAGGAGGAGAGGGTGACACTCTCCAACCCTTTGCAAGGAGAGGCGAGTGGGTCAGTGCGTTTTAAGAGAGGCTCCAGTCCATGGAATCCAAGCTGGAGGAAGAGGGAAGGTATGAGAAGATGCAGGGAAGGGGACAGAGTGGAGACCAGGGTGGACAGAGGCTGGGACAGGCAGTTGGGAAACAGGGGAAGTGTGGTGCTTGACACTGTAATCACTGAAAGAGGTCAGTATTGGGGATGGCAAAGGCTGAGTGGTGGCCACGTAAGTGTGCAACTAGGGTGATGTCTGAGAAAATGCCACTACGGGAGAGGAAGGTAGGAGTCTCACAGATCAAGGTGTGGCTGTGCCACTAGCACGGTAATGCAGCCTCTAGGTAATAACCTCCAGTTAATAATGGTAATGCAGCCTCCAGGATGACAGAGTCAGCTTCTGGGATGCCAATGGCTGAGGGACAGGACCACGGGGCCAGGACAGCAGGTAGGGTCGCCCAGGTGAACATGAAATCTAAGTTGGAAGAGTTGCATGAAAGAGGATAGCCAACTCCAATATAAGGAGTTACAGTGAACTGAATATTCTAAGAGAATTTTTAAAAACCGGGAACCAAAATTCTGAAGGACTTCACCACACATCAGGAGCTGGTGAGGGAGAGAGAGAAGTGGGAGGGTGAGCGAGAGCATCCTAACAGCGTTGTTTCAGCGTGGGATATTTGGCCGGAATCAATTTGAGTGAGTTATACTAAAAAAGTCTCTTCTTGAGACACAGGGATAGTCAGTATATTATAGAAAAGTACAGAATTGAATATACTCTTTGTAATATAGGTACCCACCCAAAAGCCAGAAATATCTACAAAAGCTTCTAAATAAACAGGGACTGAAATAATGACTAAAATTTTTTCCAATGTAGGAGAACTTGATAAGGACAGCAGAAACAAGTAATATATGATAGTATACAAAGCATAAAATAAGGAAGGCCAACCACGACCTTTATTTCAATTAGGGCAACTGTATTTAACGTCCATATTCTAAATACTGATGAAAAGATCACTCAACAATCATTAAAGCAATCTTGAAAGTGGTTTTTTCATGGGTTATAGGATTGTGCCCCTTAAACATGTACATTTTGTTATACATCAAGTTCACAAAATGCTGCTTGACAGACAAAACAACAAAAACTCTAAGATTGGGGAAAAAACAAACTCCAATTTAATGCCCTATGCTTACATCTAAAAGTCACAAAGACAGCCTGAAAAGAGAGGACAAGTACAAATAAAAATGGAGCTGGCAATATTTATGTTATATAATGTAGATTTAGGGAATAAAAGTATTGTGAAACAATATAGATACTTCGTGATGCTAAAAGGCAGAATCTACAAGGATGCTTCAAGCGTCAAAAAGCTCTAATGCATCAATAACATAACTTTAGAACTTATGAAACAATAAATACAAAAGATAGGCAAATCCAAACTCACTATAAAAATTCTAGCTCATCTAAATATACTGCTCTCAAAAATATTCAAGTCTATTATATAAATATAAAGTGAAATAATGGGACGCTTGAAAATAATGAACAAACTAAATACACATAAATATGTCATTGCACACTACACAAATAGAAAATGCATGCTCTTTAGAACTTTGACCATATAGTAGGGCACAAAGAAAATGTCAATTACTTTAAAAAAAAATAGAAATTCTACAATACAAGTAGAAAATGTCAAGAAAAACCTTGTTCTTATAAAGTAAACAAAGAAAACCACTTGAAAGATTTGAAAACACTCTTCTCAATAAGCTATGTACTAAAGAAAAATCAAAACTATACTTTTAATTAAAAATAAAATAATTTAATTAAAAATAAAATTAAAATTAAAATTGAGACTACATGTTTAAAAAAAACCTATGATAATCTAATAATGATTAATAGAAATGTATAACCTTGATGTTGTGTTGGGAAACAAGGAAGACTTTATTTTACTTTATTTTATTTTATTTTTGTGGTACAGGAATGAAGCCCAGGGGCATTCTACCTCTGAGTTACATCCCCAGCCCTATTTTTTATTATTTTAGTTTTGAAACAGGGTCTCATTGAGTTGCAAAGGGCCTTACTAAGTAGCTAGGCTGTCCACGAACTGTGAGCCTCCTGTCTCAGCCTCCCGAACGCTGGGATTACAAGCGTGTGCCACCACACCTAGCACAAGGAAGATTCTAAATAATGAACTAAGCATCTAATTCAAGAAGATAAAAAAGTATGGAATGCAATGAAAAGTCATAGAAATAAAAAAAACAGTAGTGATTGAAATAGAAAACACTTTGGTCATAAATAACAAAAAGATTTTGATAATATAAAGGCGGAAACAATGAGAAGTCTGCATCTTTGGCAAGAGTAAAGATGGAATCATGAAATTATAGCCACTAAGGTGGTTTGAAATTTTAAGACAACACACTATGCTAAATATTTTAGTCCGCTTTCCCATCACGGTGACAAAAATACCTGATGAGCCCAACTTAACGGAGCAAAGTTTATTGGGACTCACAGTTTGGGAGGTTCAGTCTATGGTCACCCGGCTTCAAAGTTGAAATCATGGTGGCAGGGAACGTGTCAAAGAAAAGTCACTCTCAGTCTTGGTGGCCAGGACAGAGAGAATGAGAGTAGGAGCCTGGGGACAAGGACAGTCCCTGAGATCCCTCCCACAGCCCACCTCCCCCATCCATGCCCCACCTGTGGACCTTCATGTACTGGGGACCATGCTATCAACGCATGAAATTTGGGGGGTGACATTCTAACCCCAAACAATAGCATCCAACTACTTTCAAAGTCTAGATGCAATAGATGATTTTCTAAGAGAATATTAATTACCGAACTGACCCAAAAGCAAGTCGGAAGCTTAAGGCAAAAAGTAAAGTTTTTAGATGAACCTTTAAAAAATTATTGGAGAGCATCTTGAATGTGTAGGGTAATGGTTAGGAGCAAAGACTTGCCTGTAATCCTTGCTCAGTGTGTCACTTTATTATGGCTGCCATATTTATGAAATAACAACGTTAGTATACACAGTTAAATTTGAATTCCAGACAAGTAACAAATAGTGCATCCCCATGCACTATTTAAGACATACTTATGCTAAAACATTACTTACTTTTTATCTGAAATTTAAATGTAACTGGACATCCTGCAATTTATTGGCAGTCCTAGACTTAGGCAGAGTATTTAACTTTCCTGGGCCTCTATTTTCTCATCTGTAAAATGGTGGTGGTGGTGGGACGATAATAAATATCTATCTTATAAGGATTATTGGAAAATCAAATGACCTTTAGAGGATATGCAGTTCATAGAAAGCATGATGTACATGCTGGTTACTTTAGCAGAAGCTTCTTTTCCTTTTCTTCTCTCCCTTCTTCCATTGGCCCTCCCATTCCCAGCCCCCTCTCCCTCATTATTCCTTTCTTTAATGAGCATGTATTTAACATGTCCCTAGGCTAGACACTGGGGCAAACACAAATGATAAAATTAGAAGCATCTCTCCCATCTCCCCTCTTCCTCACCGGCCACCCCTAACACACATGCCATTTTACCAGCCCATATTAGAAGCAGTTCTAGAATGATCACACAGTGATCAGTGTTCTTTCATTTTCGGACAGAAGGTGAGGAAGAGAACCACAGTGCACATCTCATTCATGAGCCCGTGCCCACCATGGAGGCTGGAGGCTCTCATTCCTGCCCGTGGCTTGCCTTCTGACATTCATAACTTTGGAATCAACAACGTGTGGCTTTTGGGGGGTGCTTTACCTCTCAGCCTCCCTAAGGTAAAACAAGGCACTTGAAGAAGTCAATAAACAGATGCAAGTGCCTATCACACACAAGGTCCTCTGAGCAGCTCCTGGCATTGAAAACATTACTGTGAGCATAAGTCTGGGATGTTTTTGCCAACATCGGTCTTTCCCTTGGGTGAATTGTTGTGTTTGCCATTTCCTGGTGAGAAACAGTAGCTAAGACAGAGAGAAACTTGGCCTGGTCTCTGCACCAGGCTTTCCTAGAGCGCTGCTGGCTTCCTTGGTTTCAGTGTTCCAGTTTGTAGCCAGATCTTGAAGGATGGACAGGAGCCCAGCCTGGTCTCCCAGCATGGGTCTTTCTCTGTATGGAGCTATTTCTACTACAGCCCACCTAGCTCCTCAAACAGGTCCTTCTCCTTCAGCTGCCCAGGTGCACATACCTGGCTCACCTATCTCACTCACCTTCAGGGCATGCCTACCCCAGCATTGCTGCAGGGCTTCCTCGGCTTCATCTCCCTCTCTCTAGGATGCATCCTTCTGGTGAGCTCGGGATATTTCTTGTTTTGTTCTGTGGTATTAAAATTGAACCCAGGAATGTTCTACTCTGAGCGGTTCCTTCAGCCCTATTTTGTTTTTTATCTTGAAACAGGGTCTCATTAAACTGCTGAGGGCCTTGCAACATTGCCAAGGCTGTCCTTAAACCTGCAATCCACCTGTCCCAGCCTCCCCAGCAATAGGATGATAGGTGTGCGCCACCATACCCAGCTTGATAAGCTGTTCTGATAATGAGGTAATCTCCATTTCCTCTGACTATACTTTTCTTTTTGGGCCCCACCTTACTGATCTCTCCTACATCCATCCACTTGGAATTACATTCCCTAGTTTCCATCAGACTCAACCTCACTAATTAATTATGGACATTTTATTTATTCACTATAAAGTGAATACTGAAGGTTAGAGACTCTACACTGGGGAAGCAAAAAAAAAAAAAAAAGGTTTATTTAAACTTGAAGGAAAAGTGCTATCTGTGTGCTGAACACTGGACTAAATCACTCTCCATACATTTTTTTCTTATTTAATTTGCTAATACTGTGGAGGAGCGGATGTCAGTATCTTTTCACATTCAGAAGCATGGGTTCAGAGAATCTAAGGGTCTTATCCAGGTCATACATACTAAAGGGGCAGAGTAGGCATTTGAGTTCAAGTCTCTTGAACTCTAAATTCCATATCTGATGTCAAAGGGTGATTTCCAACTCCACGAAATTTTGCTTTAATATTTCTGTTTGTGTATATATGAGTGTGCGTGTGCATGCATGTGTGCCCTTATGCTCGTGTGTATTTTTCCATGGCTGCCTTCTCCCCACCCCACCTCTTCCCTCCTTCTGCCTGTCCTAGAGTTCCTTGGTAGCTTTTTCATCCTGTATAGTCATGCCCATCATTGGCAGACCCAGAGAGGAGTACATGAGCTCAGAGGAAGCAAGACTGTCAATAGACCTTTGCTGCTCTTGGGCAATAGGTCCAAGAATAATCAAAGCCCAAGCCTCCAGGCAGTAGCTTTTCTTCTCTGAAGACCCTCAGTGAGTGACAGGCAGCCAGACTGGCATTTCTCAGCCTTGACCTGGATCCAGTCACCCACCAGCAACCAGGTTGTACATGCGTGCTCGCCAGACCCTCAGCCTGAATCTCTTCCATTTTACTTTTGCTTCTTCTTTTTTCTCCCTTTCTCCTCCTCACCCCTTCCTTCCCTTTTCCTTCCTCTCCTTCCCCTCACTTTAGTTGCACCAGTCTAGACCAGGTGGCTGAAACAATGAAGATTTACTTTCTCATCCTTCTAGAGACTGAAACCCAAGATCAAGAAGTTGGCAGGTTTGGCTTCCTCTGCTGCCCTTCTCTTTGGATTGGGAGTGGCTGGCCTTCTCTGTCTTCACTCTGTCTTCCCCTCTTCTCTCTGTCTGAGTGCAAATCTTCTTTTCTCACAAAAGCCATACGCCAGTCAAATAAGTTTAAGGTGCACTCTAGATACCTTAATTTAAAGTAATTTTAATGTAATTATCTTTTTAAAGACCTTATCTTCATAGTGAGAACTTGTTTCAAAATAAAAAAGTAAAAGAGGGCTGGTGGTTCTCAGGGGTAGAATGCCCCTGGGTTCAATCCACAGTATCACAAAAACAAAAAAGACCTTATCTCCAAATACATTCTTTTCAGAAACACTGAGGATTGGGACTTCAACATATCAACTTGGAAGAGTGCAGTCTCTCTATTTTCCTTCTCTCTCTCTCTCTCTCTCTCTCTCTCTCTCTCTCTCTCTCTCTCTCTCTCTCTCACACACACACACACACACACACACACACACACACGTGAAGACAAGTGCTGGGTTGAGGCTGAAGTTGCACACGTCTCAGTGGGGAGTCAAGTCCCTCAGGAAGAGAAACTCTAGAGCCACAAGCACCTGCTCTTTAATGAGGAGGAGTGGCTGGTGCTGGCGGAGAGGTGCGGAGGGAATGGTTTCTGTGCACGCAGAAGGCTCCCAGGGAATCCTAGAGATTTCGGGGTGGGAATGTGGGACCTGCTGCTTTTCTTACTTGTGGCAGTGAGAATATTTGTAAGAAGAGAGTATGAGATTTGGGACGGAAGCAGACCTGTCCTCCGTGGCTCAGTGCCTTGGTTAGACGGTTCAATAACTGGGCTCCACTTTCATATTCATAGAGGCGTCAAAGCCACAGTAGGCTTTATTTTTTACATTTGTGCTTTCATTTCAATAACTGCCTAAGAATATCAGTAGTAAGCACATCCAGAAATATCAAGAGGAGCTCCCAGAGGCAGAAGCTGCCCTGCCATTTCAGTGCCTACGTTTGTGTTTCTGCCATTGTGTTGGCACCAAAGAATACCATTTTAAGTGTTGGGAGCCAGAAAGAAAAGAGCATGTTTTACTCTTATGCATAAACATAAAAGGAGGCCAAATGTCACAGCACATGGCATGAACTGGAGTCTAAGATATTTTGCTGCTGGAATAAAGAAAAGAGAATGAGAACTAAATCATCGCTCAACACAATTAAAACCCTGAAGTCGGGAGATGGTCATATATTTAGATGCATTGTTCACCATGTTAAATTAACAATGATTTTAATTCTACTTTTTTTTGCCTTTAACCAAGTTCTTAAACTGGTTAAATTGGTTAATTGCATTTGTGAAAATCCGTCTAAATTTACAATTTTTTGGCTTTTTGTCATCACAAGTCTACAAGACTCTCAATCTAGATTTACATTTTTACACGTTTAAGGAGTGTATTAGTCAGGTGTGTTGGCACACGCCTGTGATCCTTGGGAGGCTGAGACAGGAAGATGGCATGTTCGAGACTAGCCTCAGCAACTTAGCAAGACCCTGTTTCAAAATAAAAACATTTAAAAGGAGAGAGTAGCTTGGAGGTAGAATGTGCCTGGGTTCAATCACCAGTATCACAAATAAAACATAGAATAAAATGTGTTAAGTCCAAACTTACACTTCCAGTTCACATGGAGTAGATGGCCTTAGACTAAATCTCTGGCTAAGAAAACCTGAGACCTAGATAATAATCTAAAATCAGCTGTCTATGGCATCAGATAATACCCAAAGCATCCAAGACTTGAAGGGCCAAAATCCCCCAGGAGAGGGAAATGCTTTGTGTTGAGCCCTGCATTCAGCAAAGTGTTTTCTCCTTGAGTTATTTATCAATTTGTGGCCTAGGAAATAAAGAGGAATAGTCTGGAGCTCACAGTGCTCTCACTAAACAGATAAAAATTGAAATTGGGGCTACAAAGAAATCAGAACTTGAGGCCCAACAAGAGAGAGCGCAAAGAAGAATCCCAGCAAGTACAAAGTCTTAGTATAGAACGCTATAACTAATATATATGTTTAGGAAGACAAGAATTGGAATGTGTGGCCTGTCATGTATAAGACCCTAGTAAACACTGAGGGTTTCAGTTGAAACCCCAAGAGGGCTATGTCTTAGGGCTAAGGGAAAACCAGAAATAGGAGCACCCCCAGTAAGCCAAGGTGGTTTCCCCAAATCCTATTTGATCATAGAGGACTTACTCTCCTCTGGTTTCAACCTGGGGAGACATTACAGCAACACGAAGCCTCTCACCCACAGTCAGCTGGGCATTCAGGCATGGGGGGAGGGAGGCCCTCTGGGTTCCCCTGTGCATCTGGGCCACTGAGGTTACATCAACCCTGTGGCATTCATTCTTGGCTTTGAGACATGTGTAATATCAGGGTAGAGGGGTCAGTGCTTCAGGAGGTTGCAGATACCTTGCATTTGCTGAAGTGTCCAGGAGACCAATCCAGAGGTCCAAGCTAATGAGACGTTTCCAAGGAAGACATACCAGGTGTTTCAGGAGATGAAGGGAACACATATAAGGCATGGTTGGGCAACATCTCTGCCATACCGAGAATCTGAACACTTGTTAAGCCATGGGACCACCACTGTGCTGCTGAGTGATGAGGAAACTGGGACTTAGCCATGGCAGGCACTACTTTTTCATTCTGTTCATATCTTTGTTTACGTGTATCCTGTTTCCTGGCTCTACCATGTATATTCCTAACACCTGAGCCAATCATGTAGCAAAGAGCGCTCTTGAACTTGATAAATATACATGCATACATATTTCATGAAGGTTCAGATCAAAAAGAAGAGAAGGGCCAGGCGTGGTGGCGCACACTTGTAATCCCTGTGCTTGGGAGGCGGAGACAGGAGGATCACACAGGTTCGAAGCCAGCCTTGCTGGCTTAAGAGTCCCTGTTTCCAAATAAAATATAAAATAGGTCTGGGAGTATAGCCTGGAGGTAGAAGGGTTCCATCCCCAGTATCACCAAAAAAGAAAAGAGAGAGAAAGAGAGAAAGACAGAGAGAGAGAGAGAGAGAGAGAGAGAGAGAGAGAGAGGTGTGACAAGAAGATGACCATAATAATTTATTCTTCTCTGAAGAAAGAAAACATCTGAAATATCTAAATATTTTGAATTCAGTATTCATAATTGTTCATTGACATGCCATGAAACAAGACCAAATCACTGAAACCCATGAAAAAATAGACAACATAAACAGATCCACAGGTGACCCAGATACTGGAGTTATCAGACATATGCTTTATTTTAAAATGACTACAATGGCAGGGTGTGGTGGCGCATGCTTGTAATCCCTGCACTTGGGAGGCGGAGACAGGAGGATTGCGCAGGTTCAAAGCCAGCCTTGCTGGCTTAAGAAACCCTGTTTCCAAATAAAAATATAAAAAAATAGGTGTCTGGGAGTATATCCCAGAGGTAGAAGGGTTTTTAGGAAACCCAGTACCATAAAAAAAAATGACTACAATGATTATGTTTAAGAAAAGTAGGCAGAAAAAAACATCTTACCAGTGAACTATAATCTAAAAGGAAAAAAATATCAAATAAGACTCCTGTACCACTAGCCTTTCAATAGGCTCATCTAGAAATCTGGGTCTTGTTTTTACTCCTCATCTTTCTCAACCTATTAACTCACTCCTACTTTACTATCTGCAACTCACTACCATTTTTCTAATGAAGGGACACCCACATGGTGTACACTTCACACCACAGGATGAACTCCCTCTACAGCAAAAGCGATCATGCCTTTCCTCTTCATTCAGTGGATCCCCACTGTCTTCAGAACAAACCCCAAGTCGCTTCTGTGTTCTGCCAGGTCATGCATGAGCTGATACCTGATTTCCTCTTCAGTATATCTGCCATGCCACTTCACCACTCAAACCCTCAACGAGCGCCTGTCCTGCTGCTGCTGCAGATTAATTTCAGCTACCCCGATGCACCAGGCTTTCACCTCCTGAAATTTGCATATACTGCTCTCTTTAATGACACCTTCTGTCTCTTTTCACTTAAAAAACTTCCTACCTGTCCTTCAGAAACTTGTCTTTCAAGAGACTCACTGATCCCTCAGGACCTTGTTAGGTTTATTTCTACTAGAACATGCCGTCTCAGAGCATTTACAACACTCGCTGTAATTATACAGTTACCTGCGTGTCTTCTCCACTAGATTACGAGTTCTATCCTATGCTCGCAGGGACCACAGTTCCATGAAAGTTTGAACAACAATTTACATCTTGTAGTTAAGTCTCGGGATGGGTGGCTGAGAGAAGCTATTATAATTAAGGTCCTGGGAACAGAACCTCAGCCTTTTATTAAAAAGATTCAGCCCACCTTGGACTAAAGTTTTCTCTCTCTGTGGCCACATATTTGCCTCCACCCACGTGGGTCCTGGGGCAAAGCCAGTCTCCACAGAGGGCTGGTAATATGGCCAAGTCCCGAGCCTTTGGGGGTCCTCCCTCGCACACCAACCCAAGCACTGCATCCAGTACGCCATCCTCACCCCCATGAAGCACAAGTGTATAAGAAAAGGTCTCCCCAAGGGGCCATCTAAAGACTACAGGCAAAGGGTGATGCTGGCTGTTACCCAGCAAATGTTCCAAATGTTCTATAAAAGTCCAAATGTTCTTCCCCTAAGTGTGACCTTTCCTCTTCGTGCCTATGTTGGTGACCTGTTCTGCCCTCCCAAAAGACTGGAGTGAAGAAAAGTTTATTGGGAATGAACACAGGAACACAGGGAAGAGATAACATGCTCTTGTGTGTGTGTGTGTGTGTGTGTGTGTGTGTGTGTGTATGGAGAGGGTGTACTGGGGATTGAATCCAGTGGCATTCTACCTCCAGGCTATATCCCCAGAGCTTCATTTATTTATTTTTGTCTTGAAACAGGATCTTGCTAGGTTGTTGGGAGTCTCACTTTGTTGCTGAGGCTGTCCTCAAACCTGCAATCCTCCTAACTCAGCCTCCCAAGTGCTTGGATTACAGGCGTGCACCACCACCCCTAGTTGCTAACATGCTCTTGTTGCACTGAGCAGAGGAGGCATCCTCTCCCACCCGAGGCTGAGGCTGTGCTCCCACAGCCCTGACTCACGCTGGCCTCTACTGCACCACCATAGGCTCTGCGAGGGCTCTCACCTGCCTCACAGGGGCCACTTTAGGAATAGCTCAAGCAGAAAAGATGCTACTAATACCTGCTACTGAAACTTTTCTTTGATGCACTTTTTAATCTTCGATGATTGTCTTAGCTGAGCATCACCTCCATTTCAGAGAAAAGGAGAGTGAAGCAGAGGGCTGAGTCATCTCTCTAAGGCCACACAGGTAGAGGTAGCCAGGACTCAGACTGCGGTGGATCTTAATGGACAAGGCTGCTCCCTCTCAGTTTCCCCCTTCACCTGGAAATAACTTAATTTTTCTCAGCATAAATCAATTCCATTCATTTGGTGGTGATGTGGAACCCACTTGTAACCAGTGTGCCTAGGAAGAGGCCACCAGTCGTGGATCCTAAACTTGTAAGCCTTAACTTCAATACTGTAATGCTCCCAGGCAAGATGGCGCATGCCTGGAATCCAGCACTTGGGAGGCTGAGATGGGAGGATCACAGGTTCAAGGCCAGGCTCAGCAGCTTAGCAAGGCCCTCTGCAACTTTGTGAGACTCTGTTTCAAAATTAAAATTAAAATAGGGCGAGAGGGGGTGTCGCTCAGAGGTAGAATGCCCCTGCGTTCAATTCCGAGTATTGTAATAAAAAAAAAGAAAGAAAAATGAAAGAAAAGAAAGAAACCAGCCAGTCTCAGCAAGTCAAGGGTTGTATATTTTCTCTCATATGTAGAATCTAGAAAGAAAATAGAAAATAGAAGGGACTTTATGGTAATAGAGAGTGAGTTCGGTAGCATGGCGGAAGAGGCTGATGAGGGGGAGGAAAAGAGAGGATAAAGGAGACTCATGGAAGGAAATAGACCACATATTATTATGTCCATATATAAGGGTACCACTAACAACCTTACCAGAACATGCAGGGAGGGGGGAGGGAGGAGGAAGACCACCTGATGTGGGCTGCATATACATGAATGAATGTGTTAATTTAAGTCTCACTACAGTGTAAAATTATATTACACCAACTA
Organism: Muscardinus avellanarius; assembly: GCF_963383645.1. NCBI lineage: Eukaryota > Metazoa > Chordata > Mammalia > Rodentia > Gliridae > Muscardinus > Muscardinus avellanarius. The sequence continues at coordinate 131,677,983 of NC_137790.1, forward strand.
AAACTTGCACTATCAGAAGAGGTCAAGGGTCAAAGCCATTTCAACTCCAGGATGCCCAAGAGTTTCAAAGCTCCTGCTCTTTGAAAGGTCTTTTCTCAAAAGCATCTGCTGTCTGGGTAACATTTGTGTGGAGACTCCTCCCTTGTGTGAGAAGCACAGAGCTCCCCCGAGCCCAGTAAACCAAATGTTTTTGTGCCTGAAATCTCCTCTGGAAGAACACAGGCCCTCCTGGTCCTCTGATTACACTTGATAGTACAAGATAAAGCAAAGAAGAAAGCTTCTTAATAATGATGCACTGCTTACTGCCACAGCCATAAGGGAAGAAAAACTCGCCCCAGCCCCCTTCCTGAGCCAGGCAGCAGCAGCCCAGTTCCTTTCAAGGTAGAGACATTATTAACTTGTGACCTGACCTAGGAGCCAGGCAGCTGTGAAATAATGTTTCCATTAAAAAAGAAAAAGAAAGAAAGAAAACCCTTCAGAACATATTGCTGATAAAATGTTTATACTCAGTTTAACAAATTTTATAGTAATGATGTTTTAAAAATGTGTTTCTCGTGAATGGCTCTGCGCTACTGAATACAAATAAAGAAATAATGAGTTTGCAATTGCAAAATGATTACCTCTGTCCTGGGCTTGATGGGATCAGCACATCACCCAACCTAGCCCCGCACATAGGTGCGGGTCTGCCACGTGACTTCCCAGAGGCCCTATAAATTGCATTTTGGTTGCCTCTTGGGGTCACGTGGTCACCCCTGGAAGGCTCCCTACGGCTGGAGGCACTGCTGCAGCAGACAAGACTCCTCTAACCACACACACACACACACACACACACACACACACACAAACACACACACACACACACACACACACACACACACACACGTAAGAAACAATTGCCAAAAACATCCCAGCATTAGCACCAGGGAAACTGAGGAAGCATTACAGCCCCCGGCCTGTCTTTGAATATTCGGCACGGGAGGAGTCTGGTATGAGAACCATGCCATTCCTTGTAGAGCAGAAGCAAAGGTGTGATTTTAACCCAGAGAATCAGAGCCCAATGTCTAAGCATTATGGGGTGCTCAAGAAGAGACTCACTTCCTGAATTCTCCTTTCAGGCAGGACCCCACAGACAACCGGGGACATGAGTGAGGCTTTCTCTCCCATTGACAATGGAAACACAAAAAAGCAAAGGCTCAATTTAATTATCTCTTATCACACTGATATTCCTACTCAACAGCCATCACAGGGTACATTTGCTGTTGGCTGGTGGGGATGGTAAAAAAAAAAAAAAAAAAAAAAAAGGCAACCTCAGAGCCACCGGAATGACAGAGGATCAGAGCACCCCAGGTAGGGTAACCAATATGTCTCGGTGTTCTCCAGACTTTCTCAACATTGCCACCAAAAATTCATGTCCCAGGAGACCTCTTCATCCTGGAAAACCCAAAAAGGAGAGTGGTCCATTGGGAAAGAAATTGATGCTGCAGCTCCAGCAACTATCTATCCTAGTGTCAAAGCGAAGCCAGGCAGATTATGCAAAGCTCAAGGGAAGGCAGGAGGCTCCACTTTCGATGTGTGTGAAGGGCACATACAGAAACCAAATCAAGGACATTGGGCATTGGGTGACCGGAGGGACAACGGACCTCCTAGGGCAAGCAGCTCTGGGTCACAGGGATCCACAGATGTGAACAGTAGAGGCTAGAATAGGACTGGTTCAGGGGGGCAAACCTATTCTTCAAAGTTCCTCTTCTAGGACCATGGAATGAGGATCATCACCCACAGATTTATATATCCACACGTCAATGGAAGTGATTCCTTTGTATGTGAGAAAACCAATGGTCAATCCCAATATCTGGTATGGAGAAGGGGTTCAGTGGGGAGGGAGCCAGGGAAAGCCCACCAAGTTTTATATGCATGCATGTCATTATTACTGGGAACTGCATTATGGTTTGAGACTGTAATGCACTATTAAAAGTATTAAAAAATAAGGTGCATAGGGGTGAGAGCAATATATTCCTCTCAAGTCCCTAACAATAATGGTGGTCAATAATATTTATTCCTTATCAATGACAATGAAAACTTTTTTTTTTGGTACTGGGGATAGAACCCAGGGACAGTCTACCTCTGAGCTACACCCCCAACCCTACTTTTTACTCTTTATTTTGAAACAGGGTCTCATTGAGTTGCAAAGGGCCTCGCTAAGTAGTTGAGGCTGGCCATGAACCGGGATCCTCCTGTCTCAGCCTGACAAATGCAAACTTTTGTGGTGGTCAATACCTCCCCCCATTTTTTGGTACTGAGGTTTGAGTCCCGGGGCCTGATGAGCTGGTACCCCAGCCCTATTTTATTTTTTATTTTGAAACAGGGTCTTGCCAAGTTGCTGAGGGTCTTACTGATTGATGAGGCTGATGTTAAACCTGTAATTTCCCTCCTGTCACAACCTTCCAAGTACTAGATTTACAGGCATGTGCTTCCCCTCCCTCACTCCACTGGAGTTTCTCTTCCAGTATATAAAGTATTTGCTATATCCCAATTACTCCCTAGCTCGCATATGAGAGAAAACATATGACCCTTTACTTTCTGACACTGGCTAATCTCTGGGTCCATCTATTTTCCTGCAAATGACAGAATTTTGTTCTTCTTTATGGCTGAGCAGAGTTTTATTGTGTGTATATCCCATAATTTTGTAATCTGTTCATCTGTTGATGGACACCTAGGTTGGTTCCATAATTTGGCTATTGTGAATTGTACTGTTATAAACGTGGGTATGCACATATTAATACATTACTCTGATTTCAGTCCCTTTGAAAAGATACCCAGGAGCAGTATAGCTGGATCATATGGTGAGGCCATTCACAGTTTTCTGAGGAATTTCCACACTGATCTCCATAACGGCCGTACTTATTTACACTCCCAGCAACAGTGTAGAAGATTTCCTAGTTCCCCACATCTTCCTTAGCATTTATTGTTGTTTGACCTCTTGATTATTGCCATTCTGATTGGGGTTAGATGGAATCTCAATGTAGTTTTGATTTGCATCTCCCTGATTGCTAACGATTTTGAACGTTTTTTTCATGTATTTATTGGCCATTTGTATTTCTTCTTTTGTGAAGTGGGTAATTTAGTTCAAATGCCCATTTATTGATTGGGTTATTTGTTTTTTTGTTTTTTTTTTTTTTTAGTGTGGAGTCTTTTAAGTACTTTGTATATTCTAGATATTAGTCCTCTATTAGAGGACTAGCTGGCAAAGCTCTCCCATTCTGTAGGCTCTTTCTTTAGACTCTTGATGGTTTCCTTTGTTGAGCAGAAGCTTTTTAGTGTATTGCCATCTCATTTATTAATCCTTGCTTTAAAGTTCTGGCAGACAGAGGCCATTGCAGGGAATGCTAGCTAGGAGGAGGTTTTATTCTCAGATCCTATAACTCCCAAGGCCTAAGAGATCCTGGACATGTCAGATTATAAGAGGACAATTTTCTTCATTTTCCTCTCCTAACAAGGATACCACAGGCCCCGAGAAGCTAAACAGAGAGAATAGAGGTCAGGTTGGGCCTCCCAGGGACAGGCCTTACCTAGTGCTCCTCTACTTTGCAGAGATAAAGAGAAAATATTTAGGGCTGCTATGGATGGGCATGTTATTTGTGCAGTGTACAAAAGCCCTCTGTGAGGGAACAAGTAGGAATGGAGCCTAGCCCTGGCTCTGCTCACCAAGCATCCTACAAAAGCAAAAGAGACACTTTTGTCTTTGCACAAATACATCTACTTACCAACCACTGTACCACAGTGCCTACCTGGATGAGGAGTCATTTCAAACTCACAGAAGCATCTTCTGAGCTTGCTGTCTGTGCGCTATAGTATTCACTAATACCGCTTCTACTTCCAGGTCAACACCTGACCTTCTGCATGTTAGTGATGGTAGACACAGAGAAGCTTCTTTGTATGTGGAAACAGGAAGTAGGTGGGATTAACGATTCACCCTACTTCCACCTAGGTTTTGTCTACTTGTCTAACTGGGCCTAAATGTCAGAAATGTGGGCAGCCAGGAAATGTTGGCTCTTTGGAGGGTTGGAGGTCCACAGAGGATTTCTGTTCAGGCCTCCTAGGCCAGGCCACTCTTCACTACAAAAGTAGGCAGGGGGGGGGCACTTCAGCTGTTACCTCCAGGAGCCTCTGAAATTTCCACAATGGGACCTTCAGTAAAATCAATCTAAGTCCCCACTGCACCCTAGGTCAACAATTCACCCTGATTGCATTGCTCATCTCAAATTTCAAGCCCCGGTGTCCAATATAGCTCAGCAGAGGATAATGTACCACAAACACCACATGACAGTATAAAAATACTCCAACAGCACAATACCAGCAGCTTAAAAATAGCTGGAATGTGAGCACTTTGGACCCTCTCCACAATTAAATTCTAAGAGGGAAATCAACATTCAAAACTGGAGCTCTCTTTCTTTTACAAATTAAAGGGTCATAAGAGGAACCCTAGATGAAGAAGGAGGAAACCATAGATGAGCAAATAAGGTGACCTAGCTGAGGGGGATGGGAGGGGGAAGAGGGAAATTCCCTAATGTACATGCTGTACATTCACAGACAGATCAAAGTCAATCACCAAGCCAAACATGAGAAGGGAGGAGGAGGGAATGAGGTGGGAATTGGGGAAGGGTTAAACACGTGATGTGTGCATGTATGCCTCTACCATCTTGTACCCCATTAAGATGTATGATTACAACACACCAATAAAAAAAAAAGAATTACAAAAAGATCCAAAGAAACAGGAGCCATCCCCCTGAGTTTGGAATCTCCCTCCCAATGACCTGCCAGGGAGCTTCCCAGCTGGAGCCCTGAGAGCAGCTGCTCTCTGTGTTGTCTACCAGGAATGGGTGTGGCTCCTGAAGCTACAAGAAGGTGGGGTCTAGCCAATCCCAGGGCCCTCCTATGTACTGCTTTGCAAAAACTGTGAAAGTCAATAGGATGTACAAGAATATCCCAGCCCCAGCCCCAAACCCACCAAATTTAGCCCAGCGACAGTATATTCTCAGACCCGTGTTTCTGTTGCCAGCCATGGTACGTAGCAGATGCTTGGTGACATCTGGGGGAAAGGAGATAGAGAAAACAAATGGAAGACGTGGAAAGAAAATAGCCTTTCTTTTGAACTCGCTAGAATTGAGCCAATAAGATTGGCATCACCCAGGTGTGACCCAGCCCACCTGGCGATTCTTGCAGCCCCATCTCTTCCCTGTCCAGCAAACATTTGTAAAATCTAGTTCGTTTCCTCTATAAACCTGTGTTCCTGGTGCTCTGGGGCTGTTTCGCCTGATCAGTGTCTCCTGCCCTTCCCTCTGGTGAAGCAAAGCCTGCCCAGGTCGAGCGTGTGTGGCTCTGTCCTTATGTCTCCATGTTTCTTTGAGATTATCAAAGCATCTCTGAACACACTGACCTGTGCCATCTGATGCTGCTCCCCCTCTCTGTTCAGGATGTGAGAGTCCTACCTGTAGGGGCAGTTTTTTGACTCAGTTGCAGGAATACTGGGAACCATAGCCACCATTCGTGCTCCTAGAGGAGATGATCTTTTCTGGCCATGGGCTCCCTTCCAGAGCCTGGTCTGCCTGCCTCTTCTTAGCCTTGCATTCTGTCTTATTTGTGTTTCCCTCAGCTCTTTTTTTTTTTTTTTTTTTATTTTTTGGTGGTACTGCGGTTCCTGGAAGCCCTTCTACCTCCGGGCTACACTCCCAGACCTATTTTTACATTTTTATTTGGAAACAGGGTCTCCTAAGCCAGCGCGCACGGCTGGCTTCGAACCCGCACGATCCTCCTGTCTCTGCCTCCCAAGCGCGGGGATTACAAGCGTGCGCCACCATGCCTGGCTCCCCTCAGCTCTTTTGATTTCCATGTGTGTGATACTAGGGATGGAATTCGGGGCATTCTACCCCCAGTTATACCCCCCCCTCTGTGTGTGTGTGTTTGTGTGTGTGTGTGTGTGTGTGCACGTGTGAGAGAGAGAGAGAGAGAGAGAGAGAGAGAGAGACCGACCCCCAGGGATGTTCTACCTCTGAGATATACTTTTAACCCTTTTTAGTTTGGAAGAGGGTCTTGCTAAGATGGTGAGGTTCTTGCTAAATTGTGGAGGCTGGCCTCAAATCCTATCTCAGCCTCCCCAGTACTAGGACTACAGGCTATGCCACAACTCCCAGCTGAGGCTCCCTCTCTGCGACCCTTTTGGCTGAGCCTGCAGCACCTGTACCTTTTTGTTTGTATGTGTGTGTGTTTGTTTGTTTGTTTGGTTGGTTTGCGGCCCTCAAGGACATGATGGGGGTTCTGTTCTCTTGATTGTAACAAGGCTGGGCCTGAATAGAATCGTGTACTTGAAGTTGTAACAGAGCAGGTGGGGCTCATTGGTGTGTGCTTTCAGAACACTCAGCTCTGGGGGCTCTCTCAAGCCTTCCCTGGCTTCCTTCCAAGGGTAAGCAAAGCACTACAGGGAAGAAAACAGGACCTTTCTCTCTTGGCTCTTATGCTCAGGAAGTGGCCATCCCAACCTCTAACCTAGATATCACTCAACCCCCATTTTCCAAACTGCCTTCCCTAACTTTCCTTCCTGTCCAAACTGCACACATCTTCCTGGCATGTGTCAGAAACTCCTGCCAAAACAGCTTTCCCACTCATAAGTATCTCATCTCGAAATCCACCTTAATGTATTTGAATCATCTTTTGGAGTTATTTAAATTTCCCTCCTCACATCTATGCAAATTCTCTTTCACCTCCTTGCATAGCCACCCCAGCCTGCAGTCAGTGGGCTCCCCTTGCTTCATTAGCATGCCCTCTTTCTAGATAAAGATTTGAATTCCCTTCAAGCCATAGAATGGGTAATAATTCCATCTACAATTTTTTTTTTAATTTTGGTGGTACTGTGGTTCCTGGAAACCCTTCTACCTCCGGGATACACTCCCAGAACTATTTTATACTTTTATTTGGAAACAGGGTCTCTTAAGCCAGCATGGCTGACTTCGAACCTGTGCGGGGATTCCAAGCGTACACCACCACGCCTGGCATTCCATCTAAGTTTTGACCAGAATCTCCATGCCTCTTTGTCAACTCATGAATTAAAAATATACCATTTCTCAGAGGAAAACTCCACATTCCACATCCCTGAATAAACCAGGATGCTGAGACTGTATGCAGAGAGAAACCCAAAGCCAAGTTGAGAACATAAAGGAGGAAGCAGCTTCAGGAGCCCAGGATCCAGACACAGGCATCCCAGGTTGGCCTACAAGTATCTTCTGTGGTCCTGAGTGCTAAAATTTAAGCCCAGATGAAAAAAGAAAACTGTATGTGACATAAGTGAACCTGCCTGTTCCACCAATGCATAGCTATAACAATTTCTCAGATCTGAAAATATAGGTCTGGCTCTATATTCTAGCTCTCGGGTCCCATGAGGACATCTCTGGCAAACTGGAGTCCCAAGCACCTCAAACCAATGGTAACTTCCATTCAAATGTCTGCATAGCACATCAGCCAAGGACCATCAGTTTCCTATCAGTGCACGTCCTATTACTACGTGGCAGTAACAAAATCCCTCCAAATCACAGTGGCCAAACCTATGGTTATTGTTTGTTCTCACTGCATTTATATCATGATATCTGGGGAGAGAGGGAATACCTTGCCTATAGTTTCTTTATTTGGGGACTTGACTGAGGGACAAGTCTATCTCTTTTATTTCTGAAACCATCAAATTAACTTGTTGGCATCATTATTTGTATTTCAAGAAGAAAAATGAGCTGCACTTGGCATGGAAGACTATCTTGGTCTTTGCCCTATCATTTAATAACTACCAGTTATTTAATCTCTTACCAGTCACTTTCCTTCTTTGGGTCTTTATTTCCTTTTTTCATCTGCAAAATGAGGGGGTAAGGTCGCTGATAACTCTAAGCCCATTTATATTTTAAAAAGTCTATGTCTGCTCCTCTTGCTTGGAAGAAAACAGGAATTAATGATTATTGAGTATCAGTTTTCCTAAGTACTCTGGAAAACATAATTATTCTCACTCTATGGTTTAGAAAACAGACTTAAGAGATGTGAGCTCACTCCAGATCACAGAGAATTGGTAATCAATCTGGGATTTGAATCCAGAACTATCATAACCCAAATATTGTCTCTTTTGGGGGGATTTACTCCATATGTGATCTGACATGATCTATACAGAGAGGGAGGATGGAGAAAAAGAGATGTAAAGACGCAAGCACAAATCCTCATCTCCTGGGGTAGCCTTGGTGGACAAAAGGGCCTATGGTATTTTCATCTTTTTAAAAAATAATTCAGTTTAACTTAGTACCAGCAATATGTAGTACTTATTAAGTGATAGATCCTGGATGAGGTGCTAGATATGCAGATACTAATTACACCTGGGAAAGTATGGCGTACACATAATGGTTAGGGAAAGAGAACCACTCTGTAGACTTCAAGAGGGACTTCCGGGAAGATGGCAACCAAGGGAAGCAGCACATACCAGTCCTGCTGACATCCGATCTTCATTGCCTCAAAAACAGCATTCTACAAAGCCAGAAAATACTATCAATAGAGGAATAAAAATTATAGGTACAAGGGGCAGGTAAAAAGAAGCTTAGAAGGCTGATCAGAGAGCAGAAAAGAAACCTGCCCGCCTTGTGGCAGTGGATACCATGGCAGCACCATCTTGCCTCACAGCACCTGACTCCAGAGACAAAAAGGAAAACAACCAAGGACCTGAAGTGAACAGCTGCAGACCATCAGGGTTGTAAGCCATCAGTTCTTCCTGTGAAAACACTGGCTACAACTCCCATCAGTGGCGGCCAATCTCACCACGCCCTCCAGGGATCCATAGCTGAGCTCAAAACCAAAAATAAAACCTGTCAGCCTCGCGGCTGAGGGTACCATGGCAGCACCATCTTACCTCACTGCACCTAACTCCAGGGATGATCAAAAAACATCTAAGGACCTGAAGTAAACAGCTACATATCATCAAAATTGTAAGTCATCAGTTCTGCCTGCACAAACATCAGCTACAACTTGCAGCAGTGGTTGCCAAGCTTACCCACCCTCCAGAGATCCAGACTGGCACACATCAAAACCATAAGTGAAGCTGTGGTCTCTGTAGGAGAATTCCCAGTGCAGCACCCCCAGGGACTCATGTAGCCATGATAAACTCCCTGGGTCTGAGACATTGTAGTTCAACCCAGTGAAGGAGGGGTTGAGCCTACAATTTCAGCAGTGGCAGCTGAGCTTACCATGAAGTCTCAGTTTCTCCCTGTTATGTAGGTGGCATATTCCTCTGAGACAAGACCCTCCAGAGATCCATAGCTGCAATCAATAAAACCATAAGTTAAGGTGCAGTTCCCATGGGAGAAGGCCCAGTGAGACACCCCCAGGGACTTGAACTGCCACGATAAACTCCCCGGGTCTAAGAATTTGCAGTTCAACCTGGAGAAGGTGGGGTTAGAGTCTGCTGTTGAACATAGCAGAGGCTCAGACAAACTCAGGCTCTCATCAGTGGACAGTGTGGTGGGAGACCTACACTTAATACTAGACCCAACTAGTAGGATCTCCAGGATCACCACAGACCACCCAATCATGTTGAATTGGAGAGAAGTCAGAACAGACCAGCCCTAGCTATAAAGAACAGACTGTTATTTTGAGTTCGGTCTCAGAAGCATACACCATATAAAGACAGGGAGAGACTGAGACTCCAAATCTGTGGAAAGCATGGAGGGTGACCTGTGCTTATCACTAGATCCACCTGCACAGACTGAGAAAGACTCAGAGAATGAGGCTTACAGCAGGAAAGGTGCTGGTTGCAATCGGTATCTGTGCATAAAGAGACTGTAGAGGCCCTGTCTGCTGTTATTTGTAGAGTTGCATTAATTCGTTGTTGGGGTTGTTTTGGTTTTTTGTTCTTTTGTGTGTGTGTGAGTGTGTATGCCTGCTTTTTTTTACCCTTTTCCCTAACCTACTCCCAAGCTACTTCCCTTGTACAGACCTATTATCTTCTCTCTATCCCTTTTCTTTCTTTTTACATTTTTTCTTTTCTTCTTCTGTCTTCCTTGTCTTGTATTAAATCCACTTCATATCACTATATTGGAAACTCTACATTGGTTACTAGAATACTACTACATTTTCACTATCTCTACTCTCTAATATATACTACCTTTCCAAACTCATACTCTCATTTTATTTTATCCTATCTGAGACCTTACCCTATTCTTCCATTTATGACTTCACTTCCCTCCTTACTCAAACTTCACTGTTGAATACAAGACAACTTGCCCTTGGATATATCAGCTGACACCTAGAGACTGAGAGAAATCTATCAAAAGCAATAGATACAAACTTCTGAAAACATGAGGAGGACTAAAAAGGTAGCAACGAGTTCCCACAACACCACAATAACAGAACCTAACAACACAGAATTGCAGAGATCTCCAGAAGATCAAATCAGGAATGTAACTGTAGAGATAAAACAGGACTTCCAAAAAAATTTAGAGAGTCTGAAAGAAATTAAGGATGCAATCATTAAAGTAAAGGTATCAATTCAAACTATAAACAATTGATTAGACCACATGGAGAATAGAATCTCACTCCTAGAAGATGGTCACTCCAAAAATGAATGCATAATATACAACTTAGAAAAAAAATCAACAGCATGAATTGTACATTGAAAAAATATTGGCCCATTTTAAAAGCACTAACCTAAGAATAATTGGCATAGAGGAGAAAAAAGAAGGTGAAGCCAAAGGGATCAAAACTCTTTTCAAAGAAATACTATAAGAACATTTTCCAAACATAGAGCAAGAGGGCAATACACATGTACAGGAAACTTTTAGAACCCCCTTTAGACAAGATCAGAGAAAATGTTCCCCATGCCACATAATAGTCAAACTGACCAATGTAGAAACCAAGGAGAGAATCTTAAAGGCAACAAAAACAAAAGACCAAGTGACATTCAGAGGCAAGTCAATTAGAATCACTCCAGACCTCCAAAACCAAGTCATGAAAGCTAGAAGGGCCTGGAATAGCATACTTCAAACTCTGAAAGAAAACAATTTGCAGACAAAATTTTTTTTACCCAGATAAACTATCGCTCAAATTAAATGGGAAAATTAAAATCTTCCATGACAAACAGAAGCCGAAGGAATTTATGTCTTCAAAACCAGTCCTAGAAACACAGAGGATACCAGTGGGACTCCAGATAATGGAGGGGAAATATCAGCAAAGTTTGAATGGAAAGATAGGAGAGGAGGAAGGCTGATCTTGATTAATGAGGGTCTACATCTGAACATGTATAAAATTATGAATAAGACATGGTTAACCTAGAAAACCATTGGTGGGAGGGGGGAAGGGAAAATGGGGGTGGGGGGAGAGAGCACCAAATATAGTTTAAATGTATACTATTTATGTTCAATAAAAAAATTGTTTAAAAAAAGTGTCACTAATTACGAAGGCTGGCCATAAACCTGCAATTCTTCTGTCAGCAACCCAAGTACTGGGATTATAGGTATGCTGCACCACATCTGGCCTTATTTCATTTTTTAGATAAAAATGTCTAGATGTCTTTAGGTATTTTGGAGGAGGGACACAGTTTTCATTACACTACCAAAATATGCATGCTAAGTTGTTTTATAAAAGTGTCTGTGCTTTGTTATTGCTAATGTCTGATGTCAATATTTTTTTACCTCCACAGAGTCTCGTGTCTCAAAATATAGGATATACTGATTCTTGCTTTTTCTAATTTCAGAGATTCAAACTATGAAATGAGGAAAAACCATGTGCCATATTCAGTTGTAAATTATGTATCAAATCATTTGTCCTGATACTTACAATTGGTTATTCTCTCTTTATCATCTATCATCCATCTATCTACTTATTTATCCCTCTATCTATGATTTCATCAAGATATCGCTATGTATGTCTAATTATGTATAGGCATAGAAATATGTACAAAGACATAAAATATTTATATACATAGATATGTATATGCATATATATACCCACATATGTGTAGGAGTTATGTGTATGTGTGTAAAATCTATAGCAAAGATAATACCTAAATGATAATGTCATTTTTGTTTTCTTATTTTTAATCATACCTACTGGAATAAACTAAAACGAGATACACCCAATCACAAGAAAACCCATGGGAAGCCTGCTCATGAGAATGTTACTTATCCTGTTTTTAAAATGATGAGAAAACAAAATAAAACAGCACAGTTTTGATCAAAAAAAAAAACCAGTCCTAGAGAAAATACTCAAAGAGAATAACTGCAAAGAGGGAATAAGAAATATGATACAGAACCAGAGAAACAAGAATTTTTCTTCTAGAAGACAACTAAGCAAAGAAGAGCAAATACTATTTCAAAGAAGTTAAATCTCAACATGTTAGGAATTAAAAATCATATTTCAATAATCACACTGAACATAAATGACCTCAACTCCCCAGTAAAAAGATATGAAGTAGCAAAATGGATTAAAAATCAGAACCCATCTATCTGCTGCCGCAAGAAACATACCTTACAAGTAAAGATAGTAACAAACTTAAGCTAAAAAGATTGAGCAAGGTAATCCATGCCAATGGAACTCGAAGACAAGCAGGAGTAACAACTATGATATCAGATAAGTTAGACTTCAATCCTAAGCTTATTAGAAGAGACAAAGCAAGTCAATTTTTACAGATAAAAGGAACAATCCATTGAGAGGAAATAATGATAGTCAACATTTATGCCCCAAACATAGGTGCAGCTATTTTCATAAAGCAAACTCTCTGTGACATTAAGTCACACAAAAATCCCAATATAATAATACTGGGAGACTTCAACACCCCTCTCACACCATTAGACCAATCTTTTAGACAAAAGGTCAATAAAGATGCCTCAGATTTAAAGAACATCATCAATCAAAAGGACCTGCTAGACATATATAGAATATTCCACCCAAATACAGCACAGTTCACATTTTTCTCAGCTGCTCACACAACCTTCCCCAAAATAGATCACATCCTGGGCCACAAAGTGAGCACTAGCAAATTCAAAAAATGTGACTTCTGGGAAGATGGCGACCGAGAAAAGCGGGGCTTAAGAGCCCCGCTAACAACAAATCTCCATTACCACAAAATCAGCGCCTTTCATAGCCAGAAAACACCATCACCAGAGGAAAAAAAAATCACCAGGCTCCAGAAGGAAAGCAGACTGAGAACAGAGCCACAGAGGAGATCCTCAAGCCCGAGGACGCGGCCTCACGCCCAAGGACGCGGCAGCAGCGCCATACTGCCGGCGGCACCGGCGAATTCACGGGACGGCTACAGCAAGCTGAGGTGAGCCACTGCGGAACAGCCAGGCGAGATTTCTCGGCGCAGAGATCACCTAAAGCTCCCAGTGGCCGAGCTCAGCACACGCTGCAGGGATTCAGAGTGGAAATCAAAACCAAGAAGAAAAACTCTAGCCCCACAGCTGAGGGCGTAGCAGCGGCGCCATATTGCCACCGGCGGCAGCAGCAGCAAATTCACCGAATTCAGTACAGCTACATCTGCGTACTCAACAACAGTGAGTCAAATTGTTGGCCACAGAGGAGAAATCCCAGTACTGTACTCCCTGGGACTTGACCCAGTGGGGGAGGGGCGGTGGCAGAGATATCACATCATAGGAGAACGTGCAACCTGGCACCCCCCACAGTCTAAAGCAGCCTCTATCGACTCTCTGGGTCAGAGACTCTGTGATACAACCCAGTAAAGGAGTAGTGGGGTCTGAGATACTACTGACTCGAGATCCAGAACACCTTAAGTGAAGTCATAGTGACCCAAGGGAAGAACCCAGAGAAGGCACAAACATCCAAAATCATGGGAAAGAGGAATAATACTGGAGCAATGAATGCACACAACCCCACAACATCAGAACCCGATAAAACAGAAAATCAAAGATTTCTAGAAGATCAAATCAGGAAAATAACTGTAGAAATAATAGAGGTGCTGCGAAAAGAACTCAGAGACAGCCAAAAAGAGATAAAGGATGCAATTAATGAAGTAAAGGCCTCAATTCAAAGCACAAACAACCGATTAGATCACATGGAGAACAGAATCTCGCTCTTAGAAGATGATCATTCCAAAAATAAATGCATAGTTTCTAATCTAGAAAAAAATATCCGAAAGCAGGAATCTGATATTGAAGAAATATGGGCCCATTTTAAGAGAGCTAACCTAAGAATCATTGGAATAGAGGAGGGAAAAGAAAGTGAAACCAAAGGGATCAACAATCTCTTCAAGGAAGTAATAGCAGAAAATTTTCCAGACATAGAGCAAAAGGTCGATACACAGGTCCAGGAAACATATAGAATTCCCTTTAGACAGGATCGGAGAAGAGGATCCCCACGCCACATAATTGTCAAAATGACCAATGTGGAAGCCAAGCAGAGAATCTTAAAGGCAACAAAAGCAAAGGGCCAAGTGACATTCAGAGGCAAACCAATTAGAATCACTCCAGACTTCCCAAACCAAGTTATGAGAGCCAAAAGGGCTTGGAGTAACATATTCCCAATTCTGAAAGAAAACAACTTCCAGCCAAAAATTTTCTACCCAGCAAAACTTTCTATCAAATTAGATGGAGAAATAAGAAGCTTCCATGACAAACAGAAACTGAAGGAATTTATGTCTTCAAAACCAGCACTAAAGAAAATACTCAAAGAGATTAACTACAAAGAAGAAATAGGTAACACACATCAGAACTAGAGAAACAAGAGTTTCCATCCAACAGACAACTAAGATTGGTTATCTGTGGAGATTCATTATTTATGTTAGTCTGTTACCTATCTCTAAAGGGTATTGTTTGCCTTTATTGTTGTTAATTTTTAGGATTTCTAGTGGGAATATTAATATACCTTCAGATATAGCATTTGGAAATATTTATTCCATTCTATTAGCAACTGTTAACTCTGTTTACATTGTCTTTGGATATACAATATTTTTTTTTTATTTTTTAGGGAGTTTGTATACTCTTCTGTTGCCTGTGCCATTGAAATCATAACCAAGAAATCACTGCCAATTTCAATGTTGTGAGGTTTTATGACCCAGATTTTCTCCTAAAAGTTTATAGTCTTAAGATTTATATTTAGGTCTTTTATCTATTTTGAGTTAATATTTGTATATGGGATTAGGTAAGGGTCCAATTTTATTCTTTTTCATGTAATTATTATTTTTCAACAATATTTAGTTAAAAGATTAATATTTCCACCACCAAATGTTCGTGGAAACCTTGTCAAAAATAACTTGACAATATAGGGAAGAATTTAGCTCTAGGCTTTTATTTAACTCCAATGGTTTATATATCTGCCTTTAGAATAGTACTACACTGTTTCAATTATTGTAGCGTTATATGGTTTGAAATCAGAAAATATAATCTTCTAGCTTTGTTCTTTTTCAAGATCGTTTTGGGTACCTAGAGTCCATATTCCATATTAGGATAGATTTTTTTCCTGAAAAATAAATATATAAATATATGATAGTTTCACCTAAAAAAATAGAAAAAAATATTCTCTGGTAAGAAAGAAAGCAAAAAGAAATATTTAAATGTTATCTTTAAGTCATCAAAAGCTTGGTATCAGACAAATGAAACTGTTATGTGAGATTATCATTTTTAATTTTGGATAAATTGCTATAATACTAGATGTCAACCACTAAGCCAAGCATGGGAGGGAGGGATAGGAAGAGAATGGGGTGGGGGCTGACTGGGCATTGTGTGCATGTATGTCTACAAAAGTATGTATCCCACTATGATGTATGAATACAGTGCACCAATAAAAAAAAAATAAATAAATAAATAAAATTTTAAAAAAATGTGACATACTTCTATGTGTCTTTTCAGACCATAATACGATAATACTAGAAGTCAACTATAAGAAGACCCAGAGAAACCACATAAACATGTGGATTCTGAACACCACACTACTAAATGAAGAATGGGTCATATAAGAAGTAAGGGGTAAGATAAAGAAAATTCTATAAACAAAATAAAATAGAGAGACAATATATCAAAAATGCTGAGATACTTTGAAGATAGTACTAAGAGGGAAATTTACAGCACTGAGTGCTCACATAAGAAAAACAAAAATTCATCAAATTAATAACCTAATGACACACCTCAAAACCCTTGAAAAACAGAAAAAATATAACCCTAAATCCAGTAGAAGACAGGAAATTATTAAAAAATCAGAGCAGAAAACAACAAGTAGAGAATAAAAAAATACAGAAAATCTACAAAACCAAAAGCTGGTTTCTCAAAAAAAATTAACAAGATAGATAAACCACTAGCCAGCCTACACCCCCAAAAAGAGAGAACCAACCCAAATTATGAATGTAAGAGATGAAAAACTAGATATCACTACTGACAGTATAGAAATCCAGAGGATTATCAGAAACAAGAAGACTGAGGTTGATTAATGGAGGAACTATATCCAAATATGTGTAAAAGTATAAATACAGCATGGTTATCTGGACACTCATTGTTGGGGGGGAGGGAAAGCAGGGGAGGGGGAGAGGGCACCAAGCACAGTCTGAATGTATACCATTTTCAATATGTTCCACATAAAAATAAAAAGAAAGTATGATTATTTAAAGAAATACAAAAAAAGAAAAACTATACTTCAACAAAATGAAAAATCTGGAGGAAATTGACAACTTTCTAGATAAATACAATCTACCTAAACTGAGTCAAGAAGATATAGAAAATTTAAACCAACCAATATCAATAAACGTGATTGAAACAGCAATAAGGAGCTTACCATCAAAGTAAAGCTCAGGACCAGATGGTTTCCCAAGTGAAATCTATAAAGCCTTTATAGAAGTGCTGATCCTGATACTCTTCAATCTATTTCATGAAATAGAAAAAAAAAAAAAACAGGACTCTCCTAAATACATTCAATGAAGCCAAAATTAATTAATTAATTAATACCAAAATCAAATAAAGAGAGCTCAAGGAAGAAAAACTACAGGCCTATATCTTTGATGAACTTGGATGCAAAACTGCTAAACAAAATACTAGCAACTCACATTCAAAACCACATCAAGGAAATCACACACCACGATGAGGTAGGTTTCATTCCAGGGATGCAAGGCTGGTTCAACACATGAAAATCGATCCATGTAATTCATCATATAAACAGACCCAAAGACAAGAATTACATAATTGCCGCCATTACTTCCTTTTCCTCGGCATCTGCATGAAGATTTCCCACGCAGGAAATTGGCTAAAGCTTAAAGTAAGCGGAGTCCCGAGGGGAAGTGTTGTCTCTGGCCAAAGTATTCCCCCACTCTTAGATATTCTTTCATAACTATTATTCTTTTGGTAATGATTCTTTTAACTTTCCACACAAATTGCTCCGGTGATATAAGATCAGGACTGTGAGAGAAACTGAGTCCGTGGAAAATAAATTTTCTAGTAATTTGTCTAAGCCTCTAAACGCCCTCGGCTTTGCTCAAATGGTAATAAAATCTAGTTAGAATTCAGATGCAGTGGAAGCATTCCAGTCACAGCAATTACAAACGCAGATTTCCCCTCTATCTCTGACCTTCATTCTAATCATTAACCTATAGTAAAAGCCTTAAGAGTCAGCTGAAACCATTAGCCATAAAAACTTGTAAGGGAGGCAACCGGTGCCTCTGTTTACCCCCTCTCCTTGTGATCCTGCCTAGATACAGAGAAGATAAACTTTGTGTGTGACATCAAAGCAGCCTAGTTGATGAGCAGCTAATACTGCCCAATACAATAGAGCTGAAGGCTAGGAAGATTCTTGACCTTTACACGCAGTATGTGCACTTCCCAAAACAGGGAGGTGTCACGTGGCTGAGAAATGAATATGTCAGAACAAAGAACAGATATAATAAATGTATAAGTGTGAAAGAAAGGAAATATGGTCAGAATAAGAAAGAATTTTTGTATGAAGAAGAGCTTATCCTAAGATTGTCCCAAATGGGAAAGAGAAAATCAGGGTAATCAGAAAAGAAAAGAAAGTTGCAGAGGGTTTGTGATAGGAATATGGATTATTAAAAGAGGAATAGGCTTTTAATAAGCCTATCGTTTGAGGAAAAGTGCTCAGCAGCTAGAGAAGTACATCTGACTACTAAGTCTAAAAACTTCATGTTATTTTTGGTGTTTATCTGCTAAACTGTGTTGTGAGCTTGTTTAAGCTTTCAGACTTTGGATGGCAATGCAGACAAAACCCGGGAGACCTCCATCACATCCCCTTGGATCACCATATCTCCCCATGCCTGCCATATGGACTAAGCCCTAGAAACGGAAAGTTCCAAAAAGTTAAAGGAGATTCCATGAGAGGCCGTATTCTCCAAGCCCTGGGCATGCCTGTGCCTTCTGGAATTTGCCCTTTGGAGCCGCCTGTCTGCAAGGGCAGGGGGCTCAAGGACAGGGGGCTGGATTTAGTCACAAGATCCATAGCTAATCTCTTGAATGCCTCTTGAATGCCAGACTAGTGTCTTTTTTACTTTGTTTACATGTCCTTCACTATTGTTTTGTGGTGATTACACTCCTTCTTTTTCATTTTTTTTTACTATTAATCTCACTGGTGAAGGATATAAATTTTCTGGGTTCTTGTAATAAAGTGTCAATTGCACAAGAGGCATTTGTCCATGTCAGATTCTTCCCCGAAGAGGAACCTCCACTTTTAGCACCGTGAATAGGAACTTAAAGGAGTTTAAAAAAGGGAAAGAATCACTGCAGATAAGTGGCTGCAGAACTGCACCCAAAGCCTTTGCACACCTTTCTGAGAAAATCGGTCTCGAGTGGACTCAGTGGCCATATTCAGTGCTGGATTTATTATTCCCGATTAAGCCAGTCTGCCGCACATGATCATTTCAATAGATGCTGAAAAAGTATTTGATAAAATCCAACCTCCATTTATGCTAAAAGCACTGCAGAGAATTAGAATAGAAGGAACATACCTCAACATCATAAAGGCCATCTACAATAGGCCCAAAGCTAACATCATATTAAATAGGGAAAACTTTGAGAATTTCCCTTAAAAACAGGAACAAGACAAGGATGTCCATTATCACCACTTCTCTTTAATATAGTACTTGAGACTCTGGCCAGAGAAATAAGACAAGAAAAGAAAACAAAAGGCATACAAATAGTAAAAGAAGAACTCAAACTTTCACTATTTGCAAATGACATAATACTATACTGAGAATACCCAACAAACTCAGCCAAAGGCTTATAGAACTGATCAACAAATTCAGCAACATGTCTGGATAAAAAAATCAATCTAAAAAATCAGAAGCTTTTTTGTACACCAATCATAAATCCCCTGAAAAAGAAATTTAGAAAACACTTCTACTCAGGATTTTCCACAAAAAATAAGATACTTAGGAATAAACTTAACCAAGGAAGTAAAAGACCTCTACAAAGAAAATTATAAAATATTGAAAAAAGAGGTCAAAGAAGACCTTATAAGATGGAAAGATCTTCCATGTTTATGGATAGGCAGAATAAATATCATCAAAATGGCCATACTTCCAAAAGTGATCTACAGATTCACTTAATACAATGCCCATTAAATTACCAAGATCATTCCTCATAGACATAGAAAAATCAGTCCTTAAATTCATTTGGAAAAACAAAAACCTAGAATAGCCAAAGTAGTTCTCAGTAACAAAAGCCATGCAGGAGAAATCACAATACCTGACTTTAAACTATACTACAAAGCCATAGTAATAAAAAGAGTCCAGTACTGGCACAAAAACAGATACATAGATCAATGGAGGAGAACAGAAGACTCAGAAACAAATCCACACATTTACAGCCAATTGATTTTTGACAAAGGGGGCAAAAACAAGTACTGGAAAAAGGATAGCCTCTTTAACAACTGGTTGGCAAAACTGGTTAACCATATACAGAAAATTGGAAATAAATCTCACTTTCTCATTCTGAACAAGGGTCAATTCAAGATGGATCAAAGACTTGAAAATTAGACCAGAGACCTTGAGGTTCCTTGAATAGGGCAAAGGTCTAACATTGCAACACATAGGTACAGGTAAAAACTTTCTCAACAAGGCACCAAAGGCACAAAAAACTAAAAGGTGAATGAATCAATATGTTGGATTGCATGAAACGGAAGAGCTTCTGTACAGCAAAGCAAACTATCAAGAACCTCAACCAAGAGCCAACAGAACAGGAGAAGATTTTTGCCTACTACTCCTCCAATGGAGGACTAATATCTAGAATATACAGAGAACTCAAGAAACTCTGCACTAAGAAAACGAGTAACCCAATCAAAATTGGGCAAGTGAATTAAATAGACACTTTGCAAAGGAAAAAATTCAAATGGCCAATAAATGCATAAAAATGCTCAACATCATTAGCAATCAGAGAGATGCAAATCAAAACTACCCTGAGATTTCACCTAACTCCAACTAGAATGGCAATCATTCAAAACACAAACAACAAATGCTGGTGAGGATTTGTAAAAGTGGGAACTCTACTACATTGTTGGCGGGATTGCAAATTAGTGCAACCACTTTGGAAAACAGTATGGAGGATCTCAGAAGAATGGAAATGAGCTTACCATATGATCCAGCAATACCACTTCTGGGTATCCACCAAAAGAATGAAAAACAAACTATCAAACTAATGCATGCGTATCTATGTTCATAGCTACACAATTCACCATAGCCAAACTCTGGAACCAGCCAAGATGTCCATCAGTGGATGAATGAACTACAAACTGTGGGATAGGTACACAATGGAATTTTACTCAGCCATAAATAAAAACACAATTACATCATTTACAGGGAAACGGATGGAACTGGAAGACATTATGCTAAGTGAGATTAGTCAGTCATAAAAAAGAAGAAATTGGATGCTCTCCCTAATATGCAAAAGCTACGGAGAAATAGGTCCCAGGAGGAACTCTATACAAAGAAAGAGATTCTATAGATGAGCAAATAAGGCAACCTGAGGGGATGGGAAGGGAATGAAGGAAATTCTCTAATGCATAAGATGTACTTTAACAATCATATAAAAGTCAATCAATAAGCCAAACATAAGAAAGATGAAGAGGGAGGGGATGGGGAGGGAACTGGGTAAGGGATAATTGGGTGATGTGTACATGTATGTCTCCACCATCTTGTATCCCATTAAGATGTATGACTACAATGCACCAATAAAAAATTAAAAAGAATAAATCTAAGGGTTTAGAAATTTAAAAAATAAATAAAATACAAACAAGGTTGACTTTTAAAAAATAAGAGGAAGGAAAATATTACAAGAGACTAGATACTTATAAACTGAGAAGAGAGCGAGAGAAGTAATGGTAATAGAATACTAATTATAGCTTCCAAGATTCAGAAGGTAAAATAAATAAATAAACAAACCAGCAAAACATACCATCTATCAGTGCATTTATCTATCAATCCTGGAAGTAAATAATGGTTTATTATTTTTGTTTTGCCCTCCAAATTTCATTTACCAGTCTCTCCTTTGAAGAATTGAAACTGGATTTTTTTTTACCAGTCTTTCCTAAATGCTGCCCCTATTTGAAGATAGTGGATACCACCCCATGCTCTGCTGGAAAATCAACCTGGGTAATGTGATTTCTAGATTTCCAACCTCTGTAATACGAAGACAATTTTAGAAAGTCAGAGATGCTATTGTACATCAGTAGACGGCAGACAGCAGGTAGAATGGCACCCCACTCTTACTGGAAGGGCCAAGACTATCTCCTGAAGGGCAACATCAGCTGAGTCTTAAAATAATACAGAGAAAGCCGGGCGTGGTGGTGCACACTTGTAATCCCCGCGCTTGGGAGGCAGAGACAGGAGGATCGTACTGGTTTGAAGCTAGCCTCGCTGGCTTAAGAGACCCTGTTTCCAAATTATATATATATAATAGGTTAATAGGTCTGGGAGTGTAGCCCGGAGGCAGAAGGGTTTCTGGGGACCTCTCCTGTGGAATGTCAGGGTACAGAGGCCAGTCAGAGCATGGAGTAGAGGGAGGTGACAGGGCTGAACTCAGGCCAGCTGGGTGAGCTAGGGCAAGGTTCCAGAGAACTCAATATGCCATGCAAGGAAGCTTGGATTTTATCCAAAAACAACAGAAGAGCACGGATGGTGTTTTAAGTTAGAGACTGATGGCATCAGGTGAGTATTTTTAAAAGATCCCTCTTTTATGGAAAAGGAGTTGGAGAAGAAATAAGAAGACCAATGAGATAACTTGGTTGTCACCCAAGTGCCAGGTGACAAGAATAGTGGCCATGGAGATGAAGACAAGAGAGAGAGAGAGGAAAGAGGAGGAGGAGGAGGAGGAAGAGGAGGAGGAGGAGGAGGAGGAGGAGGAGGAGGAGGAGGAGGAGAGGAGAGGCTAGCCAGGCTTTGAGCTGGGCTGCTGAGAGGAGGGAGATGGAGATGGAGATGAGATGAGATGAGATGAGATGAGATGAGATGAGATGAGATGAGATGAGATGAGATGAGATGAGATGGAGATTGGTTCTGCAAAAGCTGAGGATGAAGTAGCTGGGTGATGAAAAGGGTGTGAACTGACATCCTATGAGAGGTGGCCTGGTGCTCACGCCTAGAGTACTTGGCTTAATGAGGCAGGTTCTGTCTTGGAGGAGCTCTGGATCCAACTGGGTCCCGTGTGTCTGTGATTCTATCTTGCAGGAGTTCTGAATTCAGTTTGACCCTGTGTGTCTCTGATTCCAGAGGAGCCACCTTAGTGGAAATCATAGAGGAATGTTCAAACCTCCCTTGAAAGGAGTGTTTCAATTCTGTAGTCTCTCTAAGCAAAATTTCCCTGGAGACCCTCAAAAGCATGCTGAAAATGGGTCCTCATTTCCCTTTCCTCTTGGCCCTTGGAAAAGCAGGTTAAAAATTACAGGGAGGGGGAACAAAAGAAAGCTCTTCTGCTGTTAGACTGAGGAAATCCCTAGCGATTAGGTTTAAGACAAGAAATGTACTTAATCTGGAACTCTGGAAGACTTGAAAGACAGGTAAGACAAGCCTTGGCCAGCCAGAGTCCACCCTGAGTAGTTGAGCTGACAGCTCACTGGCCTATATATAAGAATCTACTGAAGCACAGGCATGAGGATGCAGGACCATTTGTCCCCATCTTCCTGGGGCCGCTAAAACTGGGCTCTGATTTATGATGTTTTGGGAGCTCTCAGTCCCATATTGGGTCAGCTGGTCACAGCTGGTCAGCTGGTCTCAGTCTTCCCCAAGGACTCCCCATGAAACTGGAGATGCATGAAGACGCACCAGAGCACCTCCAGCAGCTTCCCAGGCCCACCGACCAAGCCCTTGTCCACAAAAAGAGAAAAGATACCCAAAGAGAATCTATGTTAAAATTTTTTCTCAACCCAAATCCATCCAATGGCCTGATTTAATGCTCCACGTGACTTCCAAACTCCTGTCTCCTTTCCTCCACTTTATTTTTATTTACTCCATGACATTCTCAATTTTTTGTCATAAAATGTAATGTGTGCCATTATCGCATTTATTATTTATTGCCTGTCCTGCCCTGCTGGAACACCGGCTCCTTGAGGAAAAAAATTATTTAACTGTGCTGGATTCCTGACGGCTCACAGACGCTTGGCACATCCTCAGCCCCCAGTATACGTTTGTTGAACGGATGAATGAGTTAAACATACTCTCAGTCTATAGCATTTTAGAAAGAACATGACCAATCTTGACTTTGGGGGAAAAAAATTCAAATGAGAGGAAAGAGAAATTTGCATTATTTCATATTCAAACCCGACTGTTGACACATTTAATCTTGCTAAACTCGCCAAGTGTGGCGGTGAGCTCCTGCTGGCGGGGTTACATAATCTTCCAGGCTCACACACGTTGGGAGCAGTGAGCTAACCCTTGCACAGGGCAGCTGTGGGGTGATAACTGAGAGGGACCATCTCTAAAGGGCTGGAGATGACGATGACAAGCCATCTGCTACGGTGTTGGGGACAGCTGGGGGCGAAGATACCAGGCATCCTGCAATGCTCAGCTGCCAATCAGCTCTCCCACACTGACCAGGTGGGTCTCCAGCTTGGATGGCTGAAGCCATGGATGCTATAGGAGGGTCACCAGGACAGCCACTGCACAGCTGTCCTGAGCTTGGAGTCACATGGCCCTGGGAGGGGGCTGGCATTTCCTACAAGAAGGGAGAGGAAGCTGTTTCCAGATTCCCATCACAGCCTGAGAGGAGGGATGGAATACTCCCTGGAGCCACTGGTTGGGGGATGTCTTCAATGGCAGGCTGCAACAGCTAGCTGAGTGCCACCCCTGAGCTTCCACACACTCATGCCAACACCTGCACCGCCCCTCACTCTTTTCTCCTATGGTGCTAGGAATTGAACCCAGGGGCATTGTACCTCCAAGTTACACCCTCAGCCCTTTTTATGTTTTATTTTGAAATAAGAGTCTTGCTTGGTTGTTGAGGGTCTTGCAAAATTGCCAAGGCTCACTGAGCCTGCAATCCTCCTGTGTCAGCTTCCCAAATACTGGTATAAGAGGTGTGTACTACCACACAGGGCTCTTCTCACTCCTGGTGGCTCGGCGAATTCTCTTGTATCCCTCAACCTGCAATATTTGACTTCTTCTTTATCATCTTCCTGACTGTCTGCCCACAAAATCTGCTTAATCTGACCTACTTCAAAAACAACAATAATAGTTACTAAAACTTGTCATACATTTATTATCCTTATTTTATACAGGAGAAAATTAAGGCATAAGACTAATCATCTAAGAGGCTCTGGGAAGATACTCATTCCTTAAAATACCTCTTTCATACAGCCTGGGATGAGATAGGATGCTAGTGGGTATAAGGCCAGCCTCAGCAACTTAGTGAGAGCTTTTCAACAACAACAACAACAAATGAAACAGTCTGAGGATGTGGTTCAGAGGTAGAATGTCCCCAGGTCCAATCCCTAGTAAAAAAAAAAAAACAACCAGACAAACATCTTCACTAAGCACTAACCTTAAAATTAGTTTCTCCCTTTGTAGGACAAAAGTTAGAGCCCGAAGCCAGGAGTGGTGGCGCACGCTTGTAATCCCCGCGCTTGGGAGGCAGAGACA
Organism: Muscardinus avellanarius; assembly: GCF_963383645.1. NCBI lineage: Eukaryota > Metazoa > Chordata > Mammalia > Rodentia > Gliridae > Muscardinus > Muscardinus avellanarius. Next base: position 131,703,064 of record NC_137790.1, read on the forward strand.
GGAGGATCGCGTAGGTTCGAAGCCAGCGGTGCGTGCTGCCTTAGCAGACCCTGTTTCCAAATAAAAATGTAAAAATAGGTCTGGGAGTGTAGCCCAGAGGTAGAAGGGCTTCCAGGAACCCCAGTACCACCAAAACAAACAAACAAACAAACAAAAGTTAGAGCCCTTTGAAGAAAGGTCTTCAAACAGAAATAGAAAAAGCCTGGAGAAACCAGTACATAGGTAAGAAAAGCAGTTGATACTTTTGGGTCTCATCTCGTGAATTTACTCCCTCCCTCGTGTATCAGCTACATTACCCTGAAAAACATCTCTGAAATTCTCCTAACCTTGATTACCCTCTATGTAGAATGAAGACAGAACGGAGTCATCCTGAGGGTTAGATGAGACAATCCTTGTAAAGTGCTTGGCACACCATGAGTTTGGTACCTGTTGGCTGTTACCATCATCACTGTTATGATTGTTGGTGATGGTGGTGTTACCTTAATGAAAGCTTGCGTCTCTTCCCTCTTCCAGTATCTCTAGCAGGGAGCAAGGTCTTATTGGGGACAGGGGCAGAATAGTATGAATGAGAAACGAGCAGGCAGAAATGATTTTGCAATCTGGGATTGTGGTCCAGGAAGCCTGGCAGGGGACAGGGGACCGCATAGGGGTCTCCTGAGGACACGGGTCTCATAAGGAATGCACCAGGAGGAGCAGGCTTCCACAGCACAGAGGGAGATGGTCCAGACAGAAGCTTGGCCAGCTTCAGAGGAAGGCAGGCGGAGCTTGGGCTTTCTAAGGAATGGAGGCGTTCTAAGCAGCCTCCTGCACTGCCAGAGTTTTGCTCCAGGATAAGCTGTGGACCAGGCAGAACTAAACTTCTGAGCCTCTGGGCACCTGGACCCTCAGTCCCCAGCAGACAACTCCTCTGCCTCCACTTCTGGGACTCAGGGGGGTGTTGCTCTTCCCTTTAAAAACAGATGTTTTTTTTTCCAAGAGACAGTTTGGCCAGGAGGCCAGAGAGGAGGCGAATTGGACCAGATGGCAATGTCTCTTTTCTTATATAAGGCCCCAATGACACATTTCTTCCTAGAATTAGGAGCCAGGTACAGGGAGCCTACCTGCTAGGCACCCTGCTTACAATAACTGCCTTCATCATAAAGAAAAAGGAGAAAGGCCCCCTGTGTTCATAGAACTGAAGGTCTTGCCACCTGTCACACTTGGGCCTTAGACCTTTCTCGGTCCCCCCAGGTACTCTCCCTTCCGGCACAGCGCAGCGCCAGCCAGATGTTTACTTCTGCAGAGCTTCTCTTTTTCAGGTGCAAAAGACTAAACAAATAAGTGTGCTTCCTTTTTTTTTCTTTTTTTCAGGAATACTCTGAGCTCTGAACTAAATTTAGAGACTACTTCCTCTTCTCCTGATTTCCCAATGTGATCTCTTCTTCCTTTCTTTTATGCACTGGCAGTGAGCTCTATGAAAGTTCTTTGTCTCAACTCTCCAAACTTATTGCTAAGCTATCTGAGATCCCTTCAGGAAGAGAGAATGCATTACAATCTTAAAAATATTTACATTTAAACTTAGCATGTCTACTAGACCACCTGACACAGAATATGTGTGTTCTGGGAGCAAGATGCTCTGGTTACTAGAATATTCTGCTGGATAGAGAGGAGCGGGCTCCATCAGGAGCAGAGAGGGGGCCTGCTGGCTCGCAGGGTGTGACTGGGGGCGCACTGGAGCCTGATGTGTGGAGGATCCTGCTTTCTGCACACCTGGCTGGCGCCTGGGATAGCACAGTTTGATATCCTAGGTCCTTAAGTCCCCTTGCTTGTCAAACTTGAAATCCCCCAGTAACTACAGAAGGTGGAAGGGCTCAGGTGTCACACACCAGCTGCTTAGCTTCCTCAGAAGCACAGTTGACAGACACCGGGCCACCCCGAAGGGTTCCTGGCAGCACCATGTCCACACCACACCATCTGCGGGCACCATGCTAAAGGCCAGCATCTCGCCTGCTTAGTGTCCAGGGTGTTAGCTCTTCATCTAACTTCTTTGGTCTTCCCTACCAGAGTGCCTTTTCTTGCCCCTCCTGCTTTCTTCCTTCCTTCTTTCTTTCCTTCCTTCTTTCTTTCCTTCCTTTCATTTTTTTTTCTTTCTTTTTAGTTTTTCTTTCTTTTCTCTTTTTTGTTTTTGATGGAACTAGGGACTGAGCTCAGGGACACTGTGCCACTGAGCTACACCTCACCTCTTTTCCTTTCTATTTTGAAACAGAGTCTCGCTGAGCTGCTGAGACTGGCCTCTGGCCTTCACGCTTCCTGCCTCAGCCTCCCAAGTACTGAAATTACAGGCTGCTATTTCTGCCACTTCGAGGTGGGTGGCATTCGACTTCCCCGTCTGTTTTCCCCCATCTAGGACCACTCTCTCCTGTGTTTGCATCCTTCCTGTTTACAGAAGGCTTCAGTGCCTGTCCTCAAACAACCCCTGCCCTCCAAAGCCACACCCAGGGTCCAGGACTCTCCCTTTTCTCCTCCATCCACCGCCAGAACCGCCCCTCTGTGTTCCACTTTCAGGAAACTAACAGAAGGGAAGACGTGCGATGGTCTAATGTACCCGGGGGATTCAGGAATTTGACAGTTGCCAATGCCTTCTTCCCTTGTTACTGTGTTCAGGTGGGGCAGACACACAGGCACCTTCAGGACCTCCCTCCCCACTTTGACGCCACACATGATGGATGAACTCTTCCCCTTGCCAGGCTCCCCTTCTTAGTAAGGAGAACATCCTTCCACTTTGCTCAAGTCAAAACAGGAGCTGCCTCTGCTCCCGCCCCTTCAAGCCTCCAATCCTCCTTCAGCCAGCCCAGCTCTGCCCCCAGACCTGCCCACTCTGAGCCCTGTCTCCATCACTGAAGTTAGAATGACCCGTCTCCACACCCCCATCGTCTCTAAGGGACAGTTCATCAGAGCTCCCTAAGCAGCGCCCTGTGTGCTCTGGGCTGGAAACGAATCAGCATTCCAAACAAGAGTGAAAGTGGCCCACATCAAAGCACGCCGTGCCGCCTGATCACACCGTCCTGGGCGCCCATGGACCCCAGTTCCTGCTGACGAGGCCTTGCTGGACGCGGCCCCTGCCGTCCTCCCTGATCACCCACCACCCCGACTTCACCCAGCCTCTGCACTGCTGTGTTCAGAACCTTAGGTTTATTCTCACATCAAGGCCTTTGCATGGCCCACTTCTCCTGTCTGGGCTGCACCCTTGGCTGGCTTTTTGATACTGAGTCTCCAGTTTAGTCTGTCTGTAGCTCTCTGTCTGCTGTCTGTCCTTGCTGGCCACCACTCTTCCTGGTCTCTGCCACCTCACCCTGCTCTATTGTTAACAGAATACATATCACTTCCTAATATTGTCCTAATATGAGTGAATGCATCACCCATATCTGCCACCAGAATATAAAGTCTGTAAGACAAGGCTGTTTTCACTGATGTATTCCCAATGCCCAATGTGTGTGTGTGTGTGTTGTATAATGGGTATAAGAGAAAA
>NC_137790.1:131709071-131724071 GCF_963383645.1 Muscardinus avellanarius
AAGTACTAGGATTATAAGTGTACAAAAACGTATCTGGCTACTACATCTTAAAAGATAACTAATCTGGTTCTTCTTCTAGGACTGTGTCCTCCGCTCCTGCACCAAAAGACTACAGGTATCCCTGGGGTCACTGATGGGACCTAGAGACAGAACTCAGGTATGGGATTCTTCTTACTGACTTACATACAGCTTCAAATGTCTATCTTTCTGTCTCATCTCTGTGGACTGTTTGTCTAGTCCCAGGGTGTGTGGGTGTGTGTGTGATGTGTGTTGTGTATATGTATGTGTGTATTGGACTGGATGAGAAGAACAAAACTCCATTGAACTGCAAAATATGGCTTTTTGTCTGGGCTTGGATCTTTAATTCCAAAGCCAAGAACTCGACATCTTTGTTCTCTGTTAAACTCAGAGGCACTCCATCCCCAGGTCAATGTGATTTCAATTAATTTGCCTGGGCTGGGATAAAAGCCTCAGAATGCAAGGTAATTTTGTTAGGATATGTTGGTTAAAACAAAATGCTATTTTGCTCCACACTCTAATCTGGACTTAATATACATAACTCACTATATTCTGAGGCATGATTAATTAGTACAGAAACATTTATCTAGCAACTACTGTATACTTTATGCCAGGTAATATTCGGGGGTCTTGGGGGAATGAGCAGAGGTGGTACAAAGATAAATAAGACTGCTTCTACTCTCAGACAGTCTACTAAGGGCAATAAAATGTAGAGGTAATCCTACAATTCAAGACAGGATATAAAAGCAGTGAGAATAATATAGAGTGCTTGTAGGAGAATAAAAGCATAAAAGGAAGAATAGCTTAAATATGGTAGCAAAGATAGACAAGCTGGTTTCCTACCTAGAAAACCCAGGACAGTGCACTGGAGAGCCATTAAATCCAACAAGTGAGCTCAGGAAGGTGATTGGCTACAATGGGATGCAAAAACCAGGGGCTTTTGTCTCCATCAGCAATGGCCAATTACAAAATGTCATGGGAGGAAATACCTTATTCATGTCCGCAACCAAAACTATAATAAGCCTAGGTATAAATCTAACAAGGAAAGTGCAAGACCTGCTTGAATAAAGCCATAAAGCTCTATCAAAGGACATGAAAAGAAATTGGGTAAATGGAAAAGATATCTCACATTGTTACACTGAAGGATTCAATATTGCAAAAAAAAATGACAATGGTCCTCTGATTAATTTGCTCTTCAATAAAGTCCCAGCCAGAAGCCCAACAGATTTATTTTGCAATTTGGTGAGGTCGATTCCAGGTTTATCCTGGACACAAAAATATACAAGAGGGATCAAGAAAAATATTGAGAAAAAGAGCAAAGATAAGGAAAAAATAGAAGAGAGTGGTGATGTTCTTTACCACAAATTAAAATATACTCTGAAGTTAACGTTCTTAAAACAGTATACTATTCAGGCAGGTCTAGAGTAATAGCTTAAATTGAAGAGAATAATATATTCCAGAAATAAACTCCACATATGTATGGAATAAAATGTGATTTTTAAAAAAAAGCATTTTGTTGAAAGAATACACCATTAAATGGTATTGTCCTTGGACCTCTTCTTTCTCCTGAGATAGACATAATGAAGAGCGGGAATCTTCCTAGCTTTAGAGTCAGAGAAATCTGAATTTTAATCCTGCCTTTATCAATAATGGTTTCATCATGCTGAGCAAGTTTCTTAGATTCTCTGGGCTTCCTTTTAAAGGGAGGAGGAGTATACATTCTTGTCATCTAGCCTCAGGATTCTGATGGCAAATGAAACAGCCTGTATATCTGTATATCAACAGCCGCTATGTGGCAATTCTTAGAACTCTAGGAATGAAGGCTCCAGATTTAGATACAAATCCTCCTGTATCTTAAGCCCCCAGTGATGACAAGTCACTATTACATCTTCTTTTACCTCAGACTCTTGTCCCATGCCATAGTGTACATCCCCCAAAAGGCAGCCTTTTCAATTACCACCAGCCAGTGACCCCGAGAGGGGTGATTCTCTGAAGCCAGGCTTGAATGAGCAAGATGAGCATGAAATATTCAGCAGAGGACAGACCCAAGATCAAAAGGTCTAGGAAAATTAAAGGCCACCTCTACCACCAACTCTCCATCCTTCATAAAGAATGCTGCCCTTTGTTTGCTTGGCTCTCCTATCCCTTTCCTTCTCCTTCCCTGTTTCACTCTGTGTGGTAGAGAACTATATTTCCCAGACTCCCTTGCTCACTGGCTCCCAAGTAGCTTCAGCCAATGAGACACCAGTAGAAGAGAGGAGGCTGGGAAAAGGGAAGAAACCAGGCCATTTCTTCTGTTCTAACATTATCTCTAGTGGTGTCTCAGGAAGGGAGAGTAGCAATGTTTCTCCTGTGATTCTAGCTCTACAGTGTCAGACCCTTCCTTTCCTGACCCGCATCCTCCTGGACAGGTCCTACTGTGCTTCCACCTACTGTGCTTGACCTGGTTTCTGAGTTCCCTTCCTGTTGTCTCTTCATACAAGAACCATAACTGCTTCCCACCCTTGCTGACCTCAGGAATTCACTGTTTCATTGTTTAGTGTCTTAGCTCTTAGATCATATTGGTCCAACCAGTTCCCTACGGTAAGTTTCTTTATTTGAAAGATCTAGAGTTGTTACTGTTTCTCCAACTGATAAGCAGCCTCCTCCCGAAATATTAAATATTTATACTAACATTAGAGCTAGTGGCACATGTATTGAACATCTACATGCACCAAGCATCGTACTTAGGGTTTTAGATCATTTTTTTTTTACTGAGGACTTTATATTATTTTTTTCATCCAATAACCTCAAAAGAAAGGCATATATTATTATAAAATTATAGATGACAGAAACTAAAGTCAAAGTTGACCCCTAGCTCTCTCAGGATAGAGTCCTGATTTCAGAGTAGTTAGCTGATTCTTAAGAGGAGAGACCCAAGACCTAAAAATCAACCCACACAACTCTGCACCCCATAACAAGGATAATTATGTTCCCGGAGGTTCCCTGCTAGCGGAACACCGAGTTGTCAGGTTCCTTCTCAGTTATAACTTCCACATGTGGCAGCAGCCCTCTCCAACCACCCCATTAGCTGCAACAAACAGCAGTTTGGCTAGTGATCCCTTTTCTTTAAGGTTGTATTTTTTTTAATTTTTATTTTTTATAAGTGGAACATATTGAGAGAAGTGCTGTACATTTACATTGTGCTTCATGCCCTTCCCCCTCCCATGCATACCCATGTTCATACCAGCAGAGTTTGTAATAGCCAAAATATTGAACCAACCTAGATCTCCATCAACAGATGAATGGATTGCAAAATTATGGGAAATACACACAATGGAATTCTATTCGGCTATAAAGAAGAATAAAATAATAGCATTTGCAAGAAGATGGAAGGAACTGGAGAACATTATGTTAAGTGAGATTAGTCAAGCACAGAAAGAGAAGGGACATATGTTTTCTCTAATATGCCCAAGCTAGGGAGTCATGGTAATACCAGAGGGACTCCAGATGATGGAGGGGAAACCTCAGCAAAGCTTGAACAGAAGGATAAGAGAGGAAGAAAGCTGAGGTTGTTCAATGGAGGAGCTACATATGAATATGTGTAATAGCATAAATATAACATGATTAACCTCGTGATCCCTTTTCCTGGCTTCCCTTAAATGTGAAAGTACAACCATGACCAGCTGATGGTCATTGGTCCTCCTCTATTGAATGTCGCTGTATCTTTGATGACAAGGACGCTGGCTGCCCCCCTCCAGCCATTTTCCAACCAGGGAATCTTTTATCACCAGCTCAGAGGCTGTGCTGAAGATTAGGGTAATTGGGTCTTTTCCTACCTGAATCTTATCTCTGATCATTCTGCAGAGAAAATATGAGGTGTTATTCAGACTACACAGAAATGCCTGCAAATCACTTCTCTCTAAAACACGACTTTCTCCAGCACTCTCACAACTTCTGCCTATTTTCTTAATATCCTTCCAAGGTAACTACATTGAAAACACATTAAATCTGATTTCTTGGAGGTCTCCTGTGTGCCTGGTTTTCTTCCTTCCAATTCAAAGGAGTCAATTATTGTTCTCTGATACGGATACATCTCTAACACACCTTGAGCTCAAGAGGTTGTTACTTTTTAATTCAACACACAAAACTGCTCCAGATTGCTCTCCTAATTTGCATACCCACCCCTTTCTTTTTTTTATTATTGGTGCATTGACTTCATACATCTTTTTTTTTTTTTATAGTTACTGGGGTTTCTGGAAACCCTTCTACCTCCGGGCTATACTCCCAGACACCTATTTTTTATATTTTTATTTGGAAACAGGGTCTCTTAAGCCCACAAAGCTGGCTTCAAACCTGCGCGATCCTCCTGTCTCTGCCTCCCAAGCATGGGGATTACAAGCGTGCGCCACCACGCCCAGCGACTTCATACATCTTAATGGGATAAAAAGCTTATGTAGATATACATGCACACATCACACTGTTAAATCCTACCCCCTCCCCATCCCATTCCCTCCCCTTCCTTCCCTCCATGCTTGCCTTAGTGATTGCCATCAATATGTTTTTTTGAACCTCATACCTCATCTGCTCATCTGTGGAAATACTTGATTCATTTTAGTTTGTTTGAGCACTACAGAAGTAGAGAGAATGAGAGACAAAGAGAGAAAAAGATAGAGACTTTTCCAAGAACCAGTGTCTCCCAGATTCCGGCTTTGGGAGAATATATGGAAACAACAAAACAATAGCCAGGATTACAAAATGCAAACAGAACTTTTGTTTCCTGGGGGAAAAGAAAACACATCTATCCAGTGTGTTCTGTGACTGGGGTTCGTGACGAGAAACTAAGCAACCAGAAGTTTTTTTTTAGATGAAAATAGTTATGTCCCTTTTTCCAGTACTTGGGGGAAGTTATGTAGGTTCTAGTAGTGATCGGGCTTCTTATGAATGCAAAGCTTCTGGTTTCTGCACATAAGAGGATCGAGCCAGAGCACAGATTCCACTTTTTCAGGGCTTCTCTTTTGAAGTTCCACTCACTTTCTAAAGCAATTAAGCAGAATAATTTGAACAATGTAAGCAATTACGTTAAACTAATATATCCTTTTATCATGTCAAGGGACCTATTTTGTAAAAAAAAAAAAAAAGACAATTACTGGTGAGAAATTGGAAATGTGAGGCCGTCTCTTCAACTCTCAATCAATCAATCAATCAATCAGTCAGTCTCTAAGCACAGTTATATGTGCTTACTCTACTTTAGGCCCTAGGAGGGGCAGGGAGTGGCTGACTCAGCTCCTGTATCTGGAGGTTTTCCACAGGATGCAGGAGACGTGGGTCATAAGGGCTGTATCTTGGTTTTAAAGCATGCCCCCCTTAAATTTGTAAGCAGCCCAATTGAACTGTGACCACCAGGAATATGTTTACACTAAAAGCCAGGGAAGCAGCCCGGGCGTGGTGGCGCACGCTTGTAATCCCTGCATTTGGGATGCGGAGACAGGAGGATCGCGCAGGTTCAAAGCCAGCTACGCTGGCTTAAGAGACCCCTGTTTCCAAATAATAAAAGTATAAAAATAGGTCTTGGAGTGTAGCCCAGAGGTACAAGGGCCTCCAGGAACCCCAGTACCACCAAAAAGTAAAAATATAAAAACCAGGGAAGCTACTTAGGAAATAATCCAACTGAAGGCAAGGGAGAGTCAACACTCAGGTGTACAGATTCTAAACAGAGAGCCAGCTTGGAACTCAGGGAAGTCAGATAATACTTCTGAGCCCAACCCAATTCCATAGTCTACTTTCTTTCCTGGAATTAACTTCAAAGCCTCTCAGTGTCCTTCCTCCTGTTGTAATTGTTTTGGCTTCTCTCTTGAGCAGCATGAACTTTTGCTGCAACTGTGGTGGCTGTTCGTTCACACAGTGAGGCCCACGGCGGTGTGTGTCCGGGAGAATGGCCTGGCTTCTGTACCCAGCAGACTATCTTTCTGCACAGCCATAGTCGACAGCAATACTGCTTGCCCCTGCCAAAACCCCAGCATGGTCTCCATGTTCCTGATGCCTTCTGCTCAAGGTGCAGTGGACATATTCATAGAAGTCCTAGGTGCCCGCTCAGCGCACTGCAAAGGCTTTGGTTGCACCATGAATCTGCCCTTAAGGATCTATAATCATCATGCTGCTGCTGCAGAGAGATCATCCACCTGGCTGCAGATAATTGGATCTAGAGAAGCCCCGTAGCTTAACTTGAGCCAAGTATGTCCCTAGAAATGTAGGATTAAGAGAAAGAGTCTTTATGGCCAGAATGGTGCCATGTGATTTCAGGCAGCCGTTTAACCAACAGCTGCATGGGATGGAGTGGTGTATACACCCAGCATCCTGAGAAACAGTGCTGCCCGTGTGCTGAGAGGTACAGAAGAGATATGGAGAGACAATACTTCTCAGACACTTGCCATTTTTCCTTTCCTGGTTTAGATCTTCCTGGTCTCCACTTGTATTTTTGGTCTTGGGTGCTGAAAGTCAACTCATGTCTTTAAAATAAGTGTCCATTTCTTGTTGTTTAATTTAGCCTTGTCTAGTTTCTATTATTTGTACCCAAAGAGTTCTAACAAAAATGGCAGCCAAACTATGAAACCAGCCAAGATGTCCATCAATCAAGATGAATGGATTACAAAATTATGGGATATGTACACAGTGGAATTCTACTCAGCCAAAAAGAAGAACAAAATTATGCCATTTGCAGGGAAATAGAACTACAGACTGTTATGCTAAGTGAGATTAGTCAATCACAAAAAGTTAAGGGTTGGATGTTCTCCCTCATATGCAGAAGCTATGGAGAATTGGGACAGAGGATGGACTCCAGATACAGGAGGAAAAACCTTAGTGGAGTGAAGGAGGGGACCTAACTGCCAGAGACAGGAGGGGAGGAAGAATTGAAGAGGGAAACACCCCGATGGTCATGAGGTACATACACAAACTCACTGAAGCCCTCATTGTGTTGAGCACAGGAAGGAGGAGAGGGAGATGGATTGGGGTGGAACAGGGGGAGGGCTCAAAAAGTACTGTGTTCATATATGCCTCTATCGCCCTGAACTGCATCAAGATGTAGGATTACAAGGCACTAATAAGAAAAATTGTAGAACTCCTCTAATTTATACTTTGCTGTAATTGAACTCAGAAGTATTCTACCTCCAACCTAAACTCCAAGCCCTTTTTATTTTTTGTTTTGGGACAGGGTCTCACTAGATTGCTGAGTGTCTTGTTACATTGCTGAGGCTGTCCTTGAACCTGCGATCCTCCTGTCTTGGCCTCCCAGTTACTGGGATTACAGTCCTGCATCACTATACCTGGATAATATTTTGCTTTTAATATCTACATTTCTTGAAGTCCTCTTTGCCTAAGGGGCTTGAGTATTTGCAGAGCTGTTGGAGACAGCAAAGCAATTCACTTTTGTGCCTGTCATTTGAACCCAGAGACATTCTACCTCTAAGCTATACCCCCAGCCCAGTTTTATTTCTTATTTGGAAATAGGGTCTCACTAGGTTGCTGAGAGTCTTACTAAGTTACTGAGGCTGGCTTTGAACCTGTGATCCTCCTGTCTCAGCCTCCTGAGTACTGGGATTACAAGTGTATGCCGCCAAATTCTTACTGCCAGGCTAGCATGGTCACAGAATCACATATTATGCACACATCTGAAATAGTTACTACTACAGGCAAGAGGTGAGGGTGTTGAGGTGGGAGATTCCTCTACGAAAGAAGATTGTTTTCAGAACAGCGAGGGCTGGCTATGGCTGCTTACAGAACCTTAAAACCATGCATTACAGTTGACAGAATTATAATCTTGTCTCATAGGGCCAGTACGCAACACCAGCCATCATCTGCTCATGGTCAGTTGGTCAGTCCTGACCCTCTCCTTTAATACTGGGGATGGAACCCAGGAGCATTCTATTTCTGAGCTATATGCTCAGCTCTTTTTAGTTTTTTATTTTGAAACGGTCTGGCTAGGTAGGTTGTTGAGGTCTCTTAAGTTGCTAAGGTTGGCCACAAACTTGCAGTTTTCCTGTCTCAGCCTCCCAAGTACTGTGATTACAGCTGTGTGCCACTGCGCCCAGCTAAGAACCACACAAATCTTTCCAGGTGAAGCTTTGTGGCTGTCACCTATAGTACCAGCTCACCTATAGTACCAGCTCACCTATAGTACCAGCTACTTGGGAGTCTCACCTATAGTACCAGCTACCTGGGAGTCTCACCTATACTACCAGCTACTTGGGAGTCTCACCTATAGTACCAGGCACTTGGGAGTCTGAGGAAGAAGAATCACGAGTTGAGGCCAGCCCTGGGAACTTAGACAATGGAGCTAGACCCTGTCTCAGGAAACAAAGATTTTTATAAGAAGGAAAAGAACCACACAGGCCTGCTTTCTCTCTCTTGGTATTTTTACCAGTTAGTGATACCCATTGCCAAGGTCCATTAATTCATTAGGGGCTGCAAAACTCTGACATCTTACTTCTATCATTCCTGCTTCACTTATTTGTTGGAATGCATCAAATGAGAGAGATTTACCCTCTTCTACTGTGTAGTTTCTCAGTTTTAGAAATGAAAGGCATGATAAATGCTTGATTCCCTCCCTTTGTTTTCAAAATAATGACAAGATAATGAGGGGGTTCCCACGGGTTTCGGTTATCTATTGCTAGGTAACAAACAACCCCACAACTTAGCAGCTTAACACAATAAGCATCCGCATCCCTCGCAGTTCTGCAGTCTGAGTCGGCTCGGCTAAGTGGTTCTTCTACTCCACGTGGTGGCTGCTGGGACTTGGTGGTGGGTGCTGCTCACCTGGCCATCCCTCAGCGGGGACGGCTGCGGGAGCTGAAAGCTTGTCGGGAGCACTTCCTCTCCTCGTGGCCAAATTGAGCTTCCTCCCAGCATGGTGGTCTCCAGGGTCCCGAGCTTTGGACATGGCGGCTAGGTCCTGAGAAGTGGTAAGACATGCGCAGTCCTAAGTCTCAGCCTCAAGGGTCACACAACGTCATTCCCACCGTGTCCCATGAGCAGACGCAAGCACAGAGACTGCCAGATTCAAGGAAAAGAGACGCAGAGGTCACCTCTCTGAAGGAGTGGTGAAAGTTTAGTCGTCTTGAAGTCACAACACCTAGCATCCTGCAAAGGCCACAGATTAGAATTGTTTTTATTCTCTTTTTTTAGTATTAATACAAATGTATATATTCACAATTGTGTCGTATAATCACCACATATACAGAATGCATGTGTGGGTGTTTGGTACATCTTAGTCCAGTGTAGCTATTACCCTTACTGATATTCAAACTGTTTCATATTTGGCCAGTGGGAAGGTATTTAAATCTTCTTCTGAGCCCTTTTTATGCCCCCTGTTGACTCACCACTCTCTCCTTGATTTCTGGTGTAACATAATGCTCCATGATTGTCTGTTCTATTTCCTGCCCAGAACATAAAGCCAAGTATTTCCCCCAAGGAAAATGGTATTTAGAGACCATAGTCATTGATTTTTTTTTGGTTAGTCATTGTTCTAGTTTTTTTTTTTTCCCCCAGAGAAAAACTAGAAAATGTGGCTTTAAATATTTCTTTTATTTTTAACTCTTTTCTCTTTTAAATACGTTTATTGGTGCATTATATTCTCACGGCACGATGTGGTTCCTAGTGATAGTGACATATGTGCACACAGCCCTCGATGAGCTGCCCCGCCTCCCTCCCCTCCTCCCTTCCCTATGCAGGATATTGAGATTGACATTGGTGTTCTCATACGTGTTCATATTGAAGTGTGTTTTCACTAATTCTCCCTTTCCCTCCCCCCACGCTCCCCCGTCCATCTCCCTCACTGTACTGGGGTTTCTTCTCTATTATCTAAAGTTTCTCCTGTATTCTGATTACTCCCTAGCTTCTACCTATGAGAAAAAACATATTCCCCTTCACTAATCTTTCTTACCTTGGTTCACTATGATATCCGTACAAGTCATCTACTTGTGACTTCTAGGGCACGGGATTTGTCCTCTTGATTAAAATGTCTATCAGACCTCTGCTTTACTCTAGCCATGTGGTGATGACTTAGCAAGCGGTTAGCATTTTTCTTCATAGAAGAGTCCTCATCTGTAGCCCACAAAATTATTTCATCCTAACCCCCAAATAATCGGGAAATCCTAAGCAACGTTCTTTTTTCTTTTAGAAGAGGGTGTGATTTTATTTTGCTTTCATACTTTTTTTGGTGCATTGTAATTATACATCACAGCAAAAATCAAAGTGATACAAACATACATGTGCACATCACCTGATATATTTCCCTCCATAGACCACTTGGCTTACCCTCCCTTGGTCCCTGAACATGTTAGTGAGTTTGGTAGTGATACTCGCATATATGAATATAATATTATGTGAAATGTTTCTTTCCTCGGGCCTCCTTTTCTCTCTCCCTTTATCTCTGCTAATTCTCTTTCACCGTCTTATTGGTCTCTCCTCATTTATCTGAAGTCCCTTTTGTTTTCTATTTTCTCTTTCGGTTTCACATATGAGAGAAAACATATGACCCTTGACTTTCTGAGGCTGGCTGATCTCACCTGGCATTATATTCTCTAGTTCAATCCATTTTTCTACAAATGATATTGTTTTGTTGTTTTATAGTTGAATAAAATTCTATTGTGTATATATACCACATTTTCTTTATTCGTTCATCTGTTGACAGACACCTATGTTGGTTCCATAACTTGACTATTGTGAATTGTGCTACTATAAATGTGACTATATATGTATTGCTATTGTATTTTGACTTTAATTATTTCGAAAAGACACCTTGGTGGTATACCTGGGTATTATGGTGACTAATAATGGGTATTATGGTGACTATTACTAGTCTTTTGAGGATCCTCTATCCTGCTCTCTATAATAAACTATGCTAATTTACAATCATACCAGAAGTGCGTAAGAGTTTCTAAGTCCCCACATCCTCACCGGCATTTATGGCAATCGTCGGTAATGCAAACAATGATAAATGCTAAACATCTTTCTTTATCAGTTTTCAGAGAGTATATTTCAAGAGTTTCCTTGTCTAGAACTCAGTATCCTGTGTCCCTCCAACATCCCTTCCACTGTTGGAAAAGGACCTGTCAACTCTTCTTACCCAATAACCTAAAACCCAAAGGAATTTGGTCCCTAATTTTCTTTTTGTTTACTTATTATAATTTTATTTTTTATATTTTTATTGGTGCATTGCAGTCCTACATTTTAATGGGGTACAAAATGATAGACATATATGCACGCATCAATTTTCTACCACCCAACTAAAAACCAAATTCCATTTATATGCATCCTTTTCCTCATTCCTTCCCACCTCCATGGTAAGGTATGGGTCATTCATAAATCTTTTGTTTTCAAGCAACAGAAACAAAATTCTCATCTCAATGAGCCTCCCAAGCCACAGGAGGGTAAACTTGACCTCCTTCTTCTCTGTCTGTTAGATCTCCATTGACTGATGTCAATCAGCAGAGCTCTAAGCTGGCTGAACTAGAGGAAATCCAGGAAAGGCCTCTGTTTGCTGGGGGAAGAGATGCTCACTCACTGAACACGGACCTGATGGGTGTATATGAGGTCAGCAGTCACAGCCATTCTGACAGATGAGGGTGACCTTGCAGAGAATGAATCAGACATCCAGTGAATGACAGAGCAGAAAACCTCTCACCTCTGCACATCTTCACTTGTGCACTTCTGGGAATTCCCTTCACTGCATAAACCAGTTTTTGTTTCCTTTTTTTCATTAATTCTAACTCAAACCTCCAAACTAATATAGACTCCTGGTTCTCTAGAAAAATTCTGTCCTCACTTTTGGACAGCACTTTATAGTCAAGGAACTGATCCAGAGCATATGTATCTACAAAAAGTTTGGCAATTCTGCCTTTACCTTCTGTCAATGAAGAGCGTATGATTGCTTGTGTTACTTTTCTGTTGTGCTGGCATATATTTAGCTCAAAATTTATCATTTAAGTGTACAACTTAGTGACAGTAAGTACATTTACATTGTTGTGTAATCATTACCATCATCCATCTTCTCTGACTAAAACTCTGTGCCCATTAAATAAAATACTCTGGTTATCCTCTCCTGAGCTACTGACAACCACCATTCTATTTAATGTCTTCATAAATTGAACTACTACAGTTACCACATATTAGTGGAATCAGACAATATTCACCCTTTTGTGACTAACTTATGTCATCTATTGTGTGTAGAAACACAGTTCGTTTATCTACTTACACATGGATGGACACTTGAGATGCTTCCACTTTGGGGCTATTGTGAAAATATTGCTTGCTCTGAACATGGAAAATATTGCTATGAACAAATACTTGTTCAAGTCCTTGCATTTAAGTTTTTGGCTAGATACCCAGGAGTGAAATTGCTGAATCATATGGCAAATCTATGCTTAACTTTCTTGAGAAACTGCCATATCATTTTCCCTGGCAGCTGCACCATACTACAGTCCCACCAGCAATACACAGAGTTCCCAATTCTCCACATCTTTGCCAACACTGGTTATTTTATGGAATTAGAAGGCATCAGTTTTGTTTCATTATGATTTGATTTGCATAGTAGCCACCCTAATGGGATGAACCGTATATTGCTGTCCATCATTAATAGATTGCCTGAGCTGGGTGTGGTGATGTGTGCCTGCAATCCCAGTATTTGTGAGGCTGAGACAGCAAGATCACAAGTTCAAGGACAGCCTCTGCAACATAGTGAGACTTCCAGAAACCTAGCAAGACCCTGTTTCAAAACAAAATATAAAATAGGGCTGGGGTGTAGCTCTGAGGTATAATACTACTGGGTTCAGTCCACATTACCACAAAAGAAAAATAGTCTAACTGAGATAGGTGAGCTCTTAGAGAAAGAGAAAAAGAATCTCTTGGTAAATGGAGACCCAGTCATGCTGTCTCTTTAGTTAGATAAGCAAAACCCCCCAACACAGGCTTGTACCAGATCAACGAGAACAAAAACATAATCAATTTAAATGTCACCAAATTCAAACAGTTACACAATGTGCCACAACTGATTTGTGATTAGACCTTGGCCAGGAGGAAACTATCAGAACCCCAAATATCAAATGGTTTGAGATGAGGTGTGATTTTCAAGGCAGCTTGCCTAAGAACCTGAACATTTCTTTCCAGAAAAAACACATAACTGATGAGAGACCTCAACCCCACGTGTGCCATGTGTCCTCTCTTCCCAAAAAGGCAGGGCAAACCTGAACCCTGCCTTCAGAGTGTGTATACCTTTGCTATTTTGTAATAATACTTTGCTGTGTCTTGCTTTTGATGTGTCATAGAATTCTCTTCAGCTGCATAGATTAAGAGCCTGACCAGGGCTGAGTTGAGGTCCTGTTGTCCCCTTGGGAGTAACTCCTTGGACTCCTGTCTTCTGACACTCTAAGAACCAGAAAAAAGGTACCTTGGGGGTTTCAGATCTTATTTATCAATTAATGATGCTCTGGGAGCTCAAAGATGGGACCTCTAACTGAGCATGGGTGGAACAAATAGGGTCATTCAACAAATATTTGATAAAAGAATAAGTGAGCGAGCAACTTTTGTAAGGTGAGCCCCCCTCCAACCCCTATGTCTACCTCAAAAAACAATTTTAAAAAACTCTGCTGAGAATCTAGAAAGGTGAATTGGGTGGGAAGCTGATGGTAGAAATATGGGTTGTGACACTGCTAAGTAAAAGAAGAGTAGAAGGACAGGGAAGAAGTCATTCCCTGGCAGACCTTCATGGGACACCTGGTTCTGGCACTCCAACTCCCTCCTGTATCATGCTTCCTAGTGATCTGCCTTTCTTTCTGCCCAGAACCCTCCTTGCTGGTTGTAAAAGCTCAGCCTTCAGGACGGCATGTCATAACCAGAATGTCAGAGACAACCATGCCTTCGTCTACATCAACGAGGTGCATGGTGCTGTTGTGAACACTCATATAGGGCATCCCTTTAATAGCCATGTCCTCTCAGCTCAGGCTGGAGAAAGGCCTCACAGCAGCCCAAGCATCCACACACTTTCCTGAAAGCAGCCATGCAGCTTCATCCTGCAGATACAAGACAAGGGACAACAAAATCAATACTTCTCCCATTGGGAAGATCCTGGGGTGCTAAATTCTGAGACATTTCAGTAGTATCAGGAACTCCTCAGAGTGTCTGGAAGCTATTGGCTTACCATGGCTGTAAAGACAATCAAAATTTTATCTAAAGCCTGTCCAATCCAATTTGGTCCAGATGCCCAGCTGGAAATCTCCTGAGAAGCAGCCTCTTTCTGAAGCTTCCTTTTTCTCTCTTTCTAGAAAGGATAGAAAAAGAAAGCAAACAGTGGTGCAGTCTAAATGATGTGCTTTTCTCTCAAATAAACAAGCTTTGAGGAGGTTGGGGCCAGGCTGACTCCTCCACCTGTGCTCTAGGAATGGGAGCTAAGCATACCATTTTCCTGACATTTCACTCCTCCCACCCATTACTTCCCCAAGCCACTGCTGAAGCCACATGCTTCCCCTGTCCACACTCTGCAGGTTCTGATCCACAATCCACCCTGCAGCATCCAAGAGTCTCCCCAGGATACGTGGGAAACTCCATCCATTCTGATGAAGGAAGGCAAGAAGAGTGATCCTTCCACCCAACGTCCAAGGACCCCAAGTACCCAGTGTATTCCTCTCCTGTAAAACATATCTTTCTGGCTCAGATGGCTTTGTGGAAGAATTCTACCAAACATTTGATGAAGTAATAATATTGATTACATGAATGCTTCCAGAAAACAGACTTGTCTAGAACTGTGACAGTTTCAAGAGCCAGGCAAAGACACCTTTGGAAGATTTTTCTTCCAGCAATATAAAGGAAGACACCACATGCAGCAAGGTGGATGAGTCTCAAAAGCATTATGCTAAGTAAAAGAAGTCAGGCACAATAGACTCCATCTATATGATTCCATTTATATGACATTTCAAAAAAGACAGGACTGAAGGGATACAAATCAGACCA